>NW_025767087.1:465000-832500 GCF_003918875.1 Haliotis rubra
ATTATTGATACAGGTTGCCTGATAGTTTAAATGCTTCTTTTTTGATGTACAAAAAAGCGTTCGCTATTTTTGCTTGTTGTTCAAACATAGGTTGATTAAAGTCTGCTCTCTGTCAGACATGTTAAAGTTTAGTGGTATATTGGTATTCATCTTTGATCTTAATACGTGTTATTAATTCTACAAGAAGAATGAGGTTTTTGTTTTGGAAAGGATTGTAATCGATAATATTTATGCTGTATAAATAACGTAAACAATATTTAAGGTTATCCAGTCATGTAATACGTGTCTAGGTTGATAACCCTTGAAAAACATATTTTTGTACATCCAATTATTTTATTCATAGTATATGAAGATAGCAGTGTCTGTATTTATTTTTATATACCAGCTTTAACCAATGTGTTTTTGAGAAATAGGATTGTATTTACCTTTCCTGTTTCAACTAATTAAGACTTGGGACAAATATTGACATATGTTTGTCTGTCCTGGATAATTGAAAAGTAAATATTTCTGCAGTGTTTATTTTGTTCAGCAAACATTATAGTTGATATTGTTTTGGTGGATAAATCATGGTGAACATGTGTATTTCTGTCATGGAACAAAGTAATTATGAAAATGTTTTTCAATTTATATTTCAATTTCATTTCTTGTGGCCATCATCATGGTCAGTGTGTTTAGAGTTACTTACCCCTGATGTTCAATAAAGTTATGAAAATACAGATCTGGTAAATGATGTGGAAAATGTTAATGACAGAATTACTGGGGTTTTCATATTGGCCTAAATATTCATTGGGACGGGTTGGTTTTTGAGCATAGATACCTATTAGGCCTTAGTATCTGTTGGTCCTTGATATCTCTTAATACTCAATATTTGTTAGGCCTTGATTTGTCAACCTTAATATTTGTTAGGCCTAGATGTATGTTGGACCTTTATATTTGTTATGTCTTGATAGGGATTGGGCCTTGATATTTATTGGTCCTAGATTTGTGTTGGGCCTTCATGTTTGTTAGGCCCTGATATCTCTTGGGCCTGGGTATCTGTCCCTCTTTCATTTCTGTTGGGTCGAGAAAAATGTTAGGCCTAAATGTGTGTTGGGCCTTGATGTATTTTGAGCCTAGATATGTTTTGGGCCTAGATATGTGTTGGGTCAACTACTAGATCTGTTACCCGTGAAGATCCGGGTTAGAATTGATCTTCAGTAACCCATGCTTGTCGTAAGAGGTAACTAACGGGATCGGGTGGTCAGGCTCGCTGACTTGATTGACACGTCATCGTATCCCAATTGTGTAGATCGATGTTCATGCTGTTGATCACTGGATTGTCTGGTCCAGACTCGATTATTTTCAGAACGCCGCCATATAGCTGGAATATTGCTGAGTGCTGCATAAAGCTACACTCAGTCACTCACTAGATCTGTTTGTGCTTGTATAGGCTAACACCACAACAACAGTGTAATGTCCTCTGTCACTAACTTCTATAGACCTGCATTGTCTGTCCACTAATGGAGAGCCCACTAAAATATGTTCATTAGCAGCGAGATAAATAGCACACCACACCAGTGCAGCCATTCAAACTCTGTTCTGGAGAAAAAGTTAGTTTCTTTGGTTTTTGTTATCTGATAGCCAAAACACATCTTTACAAGAACCATGAACGTTGCATCAAAACCCAACCTTAATGCCTCATGCAGTCACTTTCTGCATGTGCAGGGTCGAGCAGATGGGTTTTTGACGGCTAAGTGGATGGTCGACAATTTTGATCAGTGAGACAGACTCTGGTCGTTAGATTATACAAATAGTTTGCCATATTCGGGCATAGTATATATACTAACAATTTAGAATTATAGTTGTGTATCTTATCAGATAGCTCATTAGTTCATGAAGTTTAGAAAAGTATCATATTTAATTTAATGGTCGGAGTGGCAAAAGTATCATATATAGTTTGGTGGTCGGAGTGGCAAGAACGTTGTTTATTTACCATTTAGTTAAGCCCGTTTTTTTACAAGTTTCACGTTCACAAATTATTTTAGTAATTCCACTGCGTAAACAAACTCAGTGATGAATGTCAGCTTCATTCAGCTTTGTTTCAGTCATTGTTTTGTTTGATAATGATCAACTTTCCAAGTACATCAATTGCGCTAATTTATAAAAGAAACATTGAATTTGTCTAAAAAATAAAGAAGAATCTTACAATTCAACATGAAAATTGGTTTAAAAAATAAATTGGCAATTTTACCTGATATGTTTTATTGTGATGATGTCATGAACATTTTATTTCATTATATATCTCATTATGAATTCAGTATATCATTAAACCAATATCAGTTTCTGAAATGTTTACCATTATGGCAATGAAGGAAGAACATATTGGTTGATGTCTCTCTGAGGTTCTCATTCTCAGCATGGATCCATATTTGTTGCCTCCAGACATGATTCTTGAAAGAACTGCAACACCATATACAGCACCATCTTTGATCACTCACTCACTCACACACTCAATCCAAGTAGGTCACTAAAGTAGGTCGTGTCTCTTGATAACCCTCAATGTTACATGTTGATTAAAGATCAACTGGTGTGGGCTCATTTCTCTAAAGTTAATTTACCATCTTGGAACCGACAAAATTTGTAGCACTTGACAAAAACATCACCCTCACTCCATCCCAGCAGAGGCACTTTAAACAAATTCCTGGATGAGACGAGGATTATCAGTGTCTGCATACAGAGCATTTTGACCCCGAGACAGATGGATTGAAGGAGAAATGTGATCTCCAATTCTTCATCACGAACTGCCTTGAAGGTTGAAGACAGGTGATCAAAGATGGTGCTGTTCTCTTCAATCAAGCTGCCACCAAATTTTGGTGCCAATCCAGCCTCAATCGGTATTCCCATCACCTGCTTGACCAAATCACTTTTCTTGAGCTGAGGCCAAGTTTTTGCTAAATCTAATCTTATGACGGTAAGAGAAGTGCTTCTGGCCTTGCAGAAGTACTGTTAATGAGTATAGCATTTTTAGCAAGACTAATATCTTTTATTTTGGAACTAGAAAAAATTCCGCTGAGAAACTATTATATTGTGATGCGAAATTTATCCTCGTGAAATGATAATCTAGTTATGGTCATTCTGGAGATGATGTTTTCAGAAGAAAGATTAAGTTATAACAGTAATAAATTTCTAAATATATTCTTTATCCAGCCTACGTGATTTAAATATATATTGGCCAACATTTTCAACCTAATTCATGGTCCAATGTTTAATGGTTGAAAACATTATTCTCCAAAACAATTACAAATCTCAATACAGTTAATGTTTATTAACATTGTAGATATGAACTTCATCAAGAATTTTCAATTCCATGAACTTTCTGAAACAGCTTGTTTGAAGAATGCCAGGAAAAGCAATTTCATCAATGTTTTTCTGATAAGTTTTAATCAATGCAATAGATAATGAATAATACTTTCATGTTGTCATCCATAACCCGTGAAGATCTGAGTTAGAACTGGTCTACAGCAACCCATGCTTTTCATAAGAGGCCACCACCGGGATCGGGTGGTCAGGCTCTTTGACTTGGTTGACACGTCATCGTATCCCAATTGCATAGATTGATACTCATGCCATTGATCACTGGATTGTCTGGTCCAGACTCAATTATTCACAGACTGCTGCCAAACAGCCAGAATATTGCTGAGTGTGGCATTAAACAACAAACCAACAACAGAATGGTGCCATCCAGCTGCCATGTCTTCAGATTGGTATATAAAACTTACCAGGATAAAGTATTGATTACTAGTTTTGTTCAATTTCATAGATGCTCCATTTAATGAGCTTTGAAAGAAGCTTTTTCTAGAACATAATCAATAAATGGCAATTTCAATTTTCTGTCTAATCAGTTTAATATCCTGTTTTGGCTCAAGCCTCAGAAGGGGCTGTGGGGTAGCCTAGTGGGTAAAGCGTTCGCTCGTCACGCCGAAGGCCCGGGTTCGATTCCCCACATGGGCACAAATGTGTGAAGCCCAATTTTGGTGTCCCCTGCCATGATATTGCTGGAATATTGTTAAAAGCGGCGTAAAATCAAACTCACTTACTCACTCAAGCCTCAGTAGTGACAGACTCAGAAGGATAATAGTCACTGTTTGACTACATCAGTACGAGGATTAAAGAATGAATAAATTAGTTTTGACATTTATCATTGCATTAACAGTCCAGGAAATCTGTGGGATTTGAATCGGATTGCATCACGCTGCCATTTTACAAATAGCCATGACCCTAATCAGTATACATCAGTGCTCACAATATTGACCACAGGTTTGCCTGTTTAAAACACTTTTCAGTACAAACCTGCTGAAGCTGAATCACAGTGACTCATTAAACACCTTGTGGAGATCTGGGTTGGAATTGGTCTTCTGTAGTGCCTGCAAATATAAAAGCTGCTTAATGGAATCGGGTGGTCAGACTGACTGACTTAATTGATGCAGGTCATCACAATCCACTTGCATAGATCAGTGCTCATGATGTCAATCACTAGACTGTCTGTCCCAGATATGATAAATACAGTTTGTCATGATATAGATGGAATATTGAGTGTGGCATTAAACAAATTTACTGATAAAATCACTTAAACGTTTTCAAGGGCACTATTTCAAATAGGCAAGGTAGCAAATAGGACATGGCAGTAAGACTGACTGACTGACTGAGTTTTAGTTTTACGCCACTTTTAGCAATATTCCAGCAATATCACGGCGGGGGACACCAGAAATGGGCTTCACACATTGTGCCCATGTGGAGAATCGAACCCAGGTCTTCGGCGTGACGAGCCAACGCTTTAACCACTAGGCTACCCCACCGCCCCCTAGCAGTAAGAATAGTGATAGGGGGCAAGGTGACTCGACCTAAACATTTCGCCCCAATTGATTTGTTTCCTGGACAAATTTAATGGTTTCATTTGCTCAAATAACGAAGATGGTAACGATTATGCGATTTATGGACAGTGGACATGCAACGGCATACTGTGTCATTCCATCATTGGAACTGTAGAACCTGTTTCTGCAGACCTGAGGGTAGATGTCCTACCATCGATGACATAGTGTAGCTTTATGGGTTTTTAATCAGATTGTGAGCAAAGAAGCCTTTTTAATGCATCTGTGTTAAAATATTCATGTTATAAAGACAGCTTTTTTTTTCAGGTTTGTTTATATTTCGTTAAGGTTTTATGGTTATCCTCTGGATATGAGATTTTGGTGTTATTGTGTTGAGAGTTTGGGATGCTTTTAGCAATATTGGACATTATTTTATATTTGGGAAATGCAGAATCTATTCATATCAAATATATTGACACAAGTCGATGAAAGTTTAAAATTTTAGTTGAAAACTTTCAAACTTTTTTAATGCACTTGTATTCATCATCAAAGTTAATTCTTTTAACTTTTTCAGTTTATAAACTGATAGTGTTTGAGTGTAAAAAGTACAGCTGAACAACTAGATTGGGATGGAGATAAATTTAATGATGTCATTTGATTGTGATGTCATGTAACTGGTGATGTCACAATGGTCTGGAAGCTCTTTATAGACTTATCTCCTAGGAGATCTCACCAAACTGAGATTTCCAGTGACAACCATTATTCATTCCAATGTAAGGATAAATCCATAAATGGAAGTTATCAAACAGCCCGAAATAAAGTTACATGAGTTATTCATGAAAAGAAAACGCCTTTACCAAAAATATACATTACACACAAAAAAAACATGGTAAATGGGTTTGTGCATAAATACTCCCAGGAAGCAGTCTAAGACTGTGTCATGAAGCAACATATTGTCAAGATATTTCAGGAAGATCTTAGTGTGTCCAAAACAGTGATGTCACTGTTAGTGAGAGTAAATGAATGAAAATCCTAATTAAAAGATTTAAAAAAATATATGTACACCTAATTAGAACGTAACCTTTCTGTGGTGTAGCTGCTACATTGTTATCAAGCCATAAAGAAGTAAAACAAATATTAATATTTTATGGGAGATGCACCAACTGTTCGATTTATACCAAGATCTTGCTGATGATGAACCCCATAACATCTGGCTATATTACACCTGAATTATTCATCAGTAGTTTTGTGATTATCATGAGTCCCTAAGCTGGTTTTCCTGAGCTTTATTACCATTGATAAAGGATTATCTTATTTATATATTTGGTCCCAAGGTTGGCCAAAATGTCTTTGAATCCTTGCTTGTAGAACCACTGACATGCTTGTATTTTTTAATCAAGGGATGCCTAACTGACGGTGAATATTTAAGTTATTGCCATTAACAGCTGACCATATTGAGCTGGAGATGATTGCATTGTTTTGAATGACAGCCATATATTTGCATCCTCGATCATGTATACTGATGAAGCTGCTCTCTGGATGATTACTTTACAAGATTTTATTTTGGACATATACTGGATGAAAACTTCTCTGATATGAGATTTTGGCAATGGCATTTTTGTTTACATGGATTTATTACTTGGAGCTTATCTAAGTGCCTACAGACATGGATCGTACTGAAGGCTGAGTATGGATTCCAACCCATGATTGGCTGATGAGGGTATTTTCAGAGGGAAACAACTTAGCACAGGAAATATCTGTGTCTGCTACAACATGGCCACCCTGCCCAAACTTGTCCTGATGATGTCTGTAGGTTTGTCAGCACCATGGTCATGGTGGTAAATGGTAAAGGTCTAAAACTTGTAGCATGTTGAGTTTTCATTCTTCATGAAAGCTGAACTTTCCTTCTTCAAGTTGAGCTTTCCTTCTTCAAGTTGAACTTTCCTTCTTCAAGTTAAGCTTTCCATCTTCAAGTTGAACTTTCCTTCTTCAAGTTTAACTTTCCTTCTTCAGGTTGAACTTTCCTGCTTCAAGTTGAGCTTTCCTTCTTCAAGTTGAACTTTCCTCCAAGTTGAGGTTTCCTTCTTCATGTTGAACTTTCCTTCTTCAAGTTGAACTTTCCTTCTCTAAGTTGAACTTTCCTTCTATAAGTTGAACTTTCCTTCTTCAAGTTGAGCTTTCCTTCTCCAAGTTGAGCTTTCCTTCTTCAAGTTGAGCTTTCCTTCTTCAAGTTGAGCTTTCCTTCTTCAAGTCAAGCTTTCCATCTTCAAGTTGAACTTTCCTTCTTCAAGTTGAACTTTCCATCTTCAGGTTGAACTTTACTCCAAGTTGAGGTTTCCTTCTTCATGTTGAACTTTCCTTCTCTAAGTTGAACTTTCCTTCTATAAGTTGAACTTTCCTTCTTCAAGTTGAGGTTTCCTTCTTCAAGTTGAACTTTCCTCCAAGTTGAGGTTTCCTTCTTCATGTTGAACTTTCCTTCTTCAAGTTGAACTTTCCTTCTTCAAGTTGAACTTTCCTTCTTCAAGTTGAACTTTCCTTCTTCAAGTTGAGCTTTCCTTCTTCAAGTTGAACTTTCCTTCTCTAAGTTGAGCTTTCCTTCTTCATGTTGAGGTTTCCTTCATCATGATGTTAGGGAGTACTGTTCAAATGACATTTAACCCAACCCACTCACATGCTATTAAAGACATTAGCCTAAAGTTAGGGATAGTCTTACATATCACATAAAGAAATGTAGCCAAATGACATTATTCAATTTCAGAACCTTAAACAGCACAAATTCAGACTTGTCAAATATTATAGACTTTCAGGAACAGTATAGGACAGATTTGATTCAGAATCTATGAGAAACTGAAACAGCATACCCTCATCATATTGTCATTGGCAAACACAAATTAAACAATTTCAATTTATAAAAATAGTTAAATAAACTAAATGCAGATCAGCCAGCGTCATTCATTGCATAAAGTGTAGCTTAAAGTCTCGGCATATACATGTCATGGCTACATCATATTTTAACCTTTTGGCTAAATGCAATACAACTGGTTATTGTGACACCAGATTGACACGTTTCCAGCATGAGGTCTACAAGGCAGTTTGTGGAATACGCTGGTCTATGCAGCTTTATAGCAGGGTTGGTTTTTTTGACAGTTTGATATGCCAAGGTGCCAACTCAACTTCCTCTGACCTTCCAGCCATTGCCACTTAGCTTCATCTTCGTCTTGCTGCCAGCATAAGTCTTCTTGAAAAATTAATGATGCCTTTTAACACTCTGTAGCTGAGTCTACAGTGGGCAGTGTTTTTGTTTTGCCTTTTAATTTGAGCATAAAAATTGGGGGCATTGTGACAGATTTTGTGTTTAAACTCTTATTTTGATAAGCATCTTGAAATTAGTCTGGACAGCAGAAGTTTAAAGTGCCAATCCAATGTAAAGTTTTGAATTAAGATGCTCTTGCCTGTTAAAAACAAACATATTTGTTTTGCTTCTATCTTGAAAGCTTATCGTTTTGTTCTATTTATTGTGCCAAGTTTTTAGGCAAACCTCTTAATCTGTTTGTAGAGGCAGAACTTAAAGTTGGCAAATGGTGATTAGTCAAATGCTCTTACAAAAAATAAACCCAATTAAAAATTTCTATGCAATCTGGCCATTATTCAGAATTTTTGTTCTCTCTCTTTCAATTCTCCTAAAAAATAGAAAAGTGAATAACAAATCATAAAAGGTTTATGTTCGTATGCCAAATAATGTCTTTTGAAACCTATTGGTCCTGCAGAATTTCAACATTAGCGATTGAACTACGGTTTAATGCTGGTGTTACCATAGGTAACTGCTTTCCAGTTTTATTATGGTGTTTTGGATTGATATGGGGTAAAAGCCCTGCAGCTGAACTTGTTTCTTATTTTCATGAAACTCATAAGCACTGGTATGGATTCACCAGCTGGTAGTCATAATTAGGACAAATCTGAAATTGATACCGGCAATGATGAGAGTCTGGCAGACCTAAGGGAATTGCACAATGAATTGTTACAGCTTCTGCAACCTGACTTTGTGTGCACACTGTTTCAGCATTAAAGTGAGTGAGTGAGTTTAGTTTTCCGCACTTTTAGCAATATTAAATCAATATCATGGCGGGGGATACCAGAAATGGGTTTCACATTGTACCCTTGTGGGGAATCGAACCTGGGTATTCAGCATGATCAGCAAACGCTTTAACCACTAGGCTACCACACTGCCCCATTTTAGCATTAAATACTTCATGGGAATGCATTTATGTGAGGTGAAGTGAAATCAGAGTCAGTGTTGTTTGAAGATTGTTGCAATTATATATTAATGTGCATATGTGCGTGCATGGGTATGTGGGTGTGTGGGTATGTGCATGTGTGTGTGCAGTGGTATGTGTGTATGCAGGGGTACATACATGGGTGTGTGCCTGCATGTTTGTGTATGAGGCACATCAGGGCTTGTACTTATCTAGCCAGTTTGTTGACATGTGATCGTCCAGCTACAATAAGTATGATATTTAGTGAAACAAAATATTTTATCCATTTTCTGTCAACTACACTTCATTTCAATGCGTGAGTAGACACAATATGATTGTGAATTCTTTGAATAATGTGGACCAAAGGTATAATTATTGGTGACTGCCAGTTGTCTGTGGTCTGTGTTTGCCAGGATTAGGACCCCATCTCAGGGGATCGGCTTATGTATGAAACATACCATGTTGACACTGATTTTAAGGGTCAAGTTTGGGGGTCGGCTTATCTATGGGGTCGGCTTATCTACGGTAAAATACGGTAATACTGGATAGTTTAAGTACAATAAGTACAATACCCTGTCACAGTTTAAACCATACAGACACATCATATTAACCACCCTTATGCTAAGACCAGGCACCATCTTTTCACATCTTTTGGTTTGATACCTGTGAAGATACAGGTTAGATATGATCTTCAGTAACCCATGCTTGTCTTTATAAAAAGGCAGCTAACGGGATCGGGTGGTCAGGCTGGCTGACTTGTAGACTGGCTGGTAGACACATGACATCATATCCCAAATGTGTACACATTGATGCTCATGCTGTTGATCACTGGATTGTCTGGTTCAGATTTGATTATTAATAGACCGGCACCATATCACTGGAATATTGTTAAACAATCAACTTTTGGTATGATAAAAACCAGGGTTCAAACCACCAACTTTCACTCTCTTGGCAGACACTCTATCTACTCTACCACTGAGGCACAATGGTGACATATATAGCAACAGCATTCAATAAAAGGAATCTTAACTAATTGAAACTACATAAATTGTATGAACTGTGAGTTACAGAAAAAGATGATATCCTTGCAGGTTAACAAGAAATATGTTCAAAACTGCACCCCTAAATTCTTATATACATGGAGCCTTGATGCATTCTGATAATTCATCATCGAATATTGAAGCATATTGTGCATTAGCTTTAACAAATTTTTGAGAAAAAAAAATCTTTAATTTCAGTTTTGACAGCAGTTCTCAATCCATGACTGACATGATGTCAAGATTAATGATAGGAACTAGACTCTGTTGTTCTCTTGAGAGACATGCATGCCCATTTCAAATTCATCAAAATGTCATGATTGCTATTTTCTATTATATCTAAAACTCTCTATAATTACTCTTTTAGCAGAGGGAGTTAAATTTCTTCAAGTATCATTTTAAAATTGATTTCAAAAGATTTCATTAGCACTGAAGAGGATAAAGTGTGATATGGGGTCTTTACCCACTGGAAACATCAAACTTTAAAGTTATGAAAACTTTGAAATATTGTTACAAAATGTCAGTTACTGAAGATTTTAAAGTGTTATGAATACAGGGGCAAAATATATACTGAGAGAAAACAATTTATTTTTTTACGTTTTAAAATTGTGAAATTATTAGAGGCAAATTTTGCATGAAATTAGTTTTAAGGATGATTTATATATTTAGCCTCGATCGAAATGTATGTAGATAGTTGATACAAACTATACATTTCATAATATAAGCTTGAATGATAAAATAAGTCTGATTTCTCCCTCAAATAATCCTTTATAAAAACTTTGAAAAAAATGCAGTTTTGTAAATTAACATTATTTGGTCATATTCCTTGAGATTTTTATTAAATTTTGAACTGTGTGTGGGTTTATAGGAATAAAAACATTCACTGTGTCAGGGCCCAACTGTATAAATACTTTTGCAATGACATACATACAATGTTTGGCTCACATTCTTCCATCATCTCCTATAGAGAGATATTCAAGTTTTATAGCACTATTTCTATCACTTAGGATGTATGACGTACACTGACAGCCATATATGACAAACTGAATTGGACACAAAATGTCTCAAAATAACCTATATCAACATCCTTTGAAGTTTGATGGCAACAAATGCATTGGAAATATATCATGAATAGATTGGTAAACATTGTTGTTAAGATGGTCCTGTGACGGTCATTCATGATACACTTCAAAGACTGGATGCCAAACGTTGGCGAGTGCTGTCATTGAACATTTGGTATATGTATTGTCAGTCATCGTTACTGAACTGGCCGATCGTTTAAAGGTGCCATTAAAGGTATTAAACATATGTCAAATGGCTGTTGAAGTAAATTCACAGATAATTACGGAATGCTGTTGACTGTCCGTCTAGATGTTGCTCTGAGTCAATCATTTCCTTTGCACAGTTCACTACGAAAAGTCGTAGCGACGGCATTCTATTACCGACATTCAGTCTGAAACATTCAGTGTTTGAGAAAACTGTGACTTAGAGATTGCATGTCTAACATGTCTGGCTCATCATGAATGGTTCTGTATTTATTCATGCTGCAGAATTCCAAGAAGTTCCTAAAATGTGGAGAAGCCTTGCAATGCTCATTTCATTCTTAGAATACAGTATCATGTTTTTTTACCAGCATCTTTGAAAACAGAATGCTTAAATTCATGTAAATTTCACATTGAAAAATTGTTCTTATTCCACTAGCTATATCACGGAAGTGGAATGAAATGAATGTTGTTTTATGCCACCATCAATGACATTCTCTCTATATAGCATTTGATGTTAGGTAGAATATTAAGTCCAGGGTATCCATGTCAAACACAGTAACCAGACAAAATCCCCCAGACAAATCCACCCCACCACCCAAAGGAAAAACAATCAAGAGTTTAATATATCCACTTATTTATTTGTCAATATTTTAACATTCAACAAGGTCAAAGAGCACATAGCACATATTTTGAGCACATTTTTCACATCATACATTGAGGGGATTTTCACATCATTCAGGGGGGAGTTTGTCCTTTTTTATGTTAAGGATGGGGGGTGTGGATTAATGTCTGGAGTGTTTTGGGGGTTGTCAGGGGGGATTTTGTCCTTTTTTATGTTAAGGATTGGAGGGGAATTAATGTCTGGAGTGTTTTGGGGGTTGTCAGGGGGGATTTTGTCCTTTTTTATGTTAAGGATGGGGGGATAATGTCTGGGGTGTTTTTTTTTTTGGGGGGGGTTGTCAGGGGAGATTTTGTTCTGGATTCGTCACACACACAGCATCATCAATGATAAAACAATCATTCCACAGCATAGGCCTTGATCAAACAATCACTCAACAACATAATTTATGATCAAATAGTCCCTCAACAATATGATTAATGATCAAACAATCCTTCCACTGCATGATCAATGATCAAATAATATTTAACATCATCAATGTTCAAACAATCATTCAACAACGTGATGTAATATAAAACAACCACTCCACAGTATGAACCATGATCAAACAATCATGTTTTAGCATTCATGTTAAAACAATCATTCTGCAGCAAGAGCAACAATCACACAATCATCCAACAGGATGAGCAATGATCAAACATTCATTCCATAGCAAGAACAATGATTCTACAATCATTTCCTCTGATCGGTTGACATTATGGAGAAAGACTTATTTCATTTAAACTTTTGCTCATGTTGCTTTTGTCAGAACTGTCTCACTTATTGTGTAATTATGATGTTCATGGAAAATGAATTTATATATTTCAGCGTCCATGAATGGGCGGACCAGTTTACGGCAGATCTTCTGGAACTTGCGGACATCGGCGCTGGTGCTGGTTGCTTGGAGGTAGGCATTCTCATAACATTCTTTGACAGTGAACCCTTCTCAACTGGAATTGGAATGAAATGACCTACGTCACCTCCTGACTGAACTCATGTGAGGTCAAGGTCATCTCCTTTAGTTTTCGTCTTCAGTTTTAGTTGAGAAACCTTTGACGCCACGTTGACAACTTGTCACTGGAACATGGAATAATTTCACTTTGTGTCTTAGTTGTAATTTCAACATATTATAACCTATTTTCATAACATTAATATTTCATAAAGTTGTGTGCATGAAAATACCTTCTGAAAAACACAAATGTATCCTTGTTGGAAGGGAAGACAGCAACAAGGCTACATACAACAGGAGTACCGTAAGCTCATGTTGCCCACAATGCATTTGAAGCAACAATATTATGTATACCCACTGCTGTAGCCAGCCAGATCAATTACAATATATCTAGCCACACAACCTTGATGGCACATCTCTATTTTCAGTTGAACATGACTTGATTTTGTAGCAAATCATCCAAGGATCAACTGTGTTTAAGATTGTCAGACAAAATGTCTGGTAAAAACATATCAACTCATTTCCATGTAAGTTTGGTGCTTAATATTTGCCCAATATGTTTAGTTCTCTGAATATTCAATTTGTAAGCAGTACCTTGTTCAACCCAGGTTGAGTGTCTGCAAATAACTATGAAATAGGCTTCTAGTGTCCATTGAAAGGATTTAACTTGTTTTACCCAGATATTTTCTAAAAGCTTTGCTTTTAAATTTAACTCTCAAAATAAGAAGGATGAGCTTTGACGATTTCACAAAGCAATACCAGTAGAAGTCTTTAAGCATTACCATATATTAGTGTAGATAAGCTGAATTTTGAGGACCCAAAATAGCAGCCTGTAGACAGGAGTCAGCTTAACTACAGGATACACGTTGGTTGAACGTTTTTTTTCTGGTGGTAAGAAAATGACATTGTATCTCTTCACCTGAATGAACAAGAGAAGACGACTTTGTCAGTAAAGACGTCAAATTTGCAATTAAACATCAGAAGACAAGATTGTTTACCTTTTCAGTTCTAATTTGTGTTTGCTCGGTATGCCATAAATGTTTGTTTGTTTATTTACACTGCACTCAGAAATATTCCAGCTATATGTCTGTGAACCTGACACCCAATCACGTTACCTGCCTCTTATGACAAGCACAGGTTGCTGAAGACAATCCTAAGCCGCATCTTCACAGATGTATTCCATCAAGGACATAATTAGCATAGAACTGATACACAGATAAGGATTTTAAGGATTTTATCAGTTTGTCCAAACAGTAATGTTATGCTAGACCATGCATAAATATTTACTTCAACCACATTAAGCTGTTTAAATATTGACCTATCAATTCAACATTGTACCTACGTCATGATGCTGACATGACATTGCATGACAATAAGGGTGAAAAAAGACAGAAAAACATGACATAGCATTTTCCTTCATTATCAAATCAAACTCACGAAGGTGTGCGACATGTTTTTCTTATCAAAATATTGTTATCAAGACATCTTATCATTTAATGTAAGTGTTATCGATGAATTATACCAATCTGGTAAATATGGTTTTATAATTCGATAAATATGACAGGAATTATTGTAAGTGATCTATGCATCAGCACAAAGTCTTCTTACTTAAAAAGAGTAGGTGGGGTGGCCTAGTGGTAAAAGCGTTCACTTGTCACGTCGAAGACCCAGGTTTCGTTTCCCCACATAGGTACAATGTGTGAAGCCCATTTCCGATGTCCCCTGCCATGCTGGAATATTGTTGAAAGCAGCGTAAAACTAAACTCGCTCTCGTACTTAAAAAGTATTCCCAATATCTCAGTCCCCAATACATTTGTGTGCGATTTATGATCAGCAAATGTGCAATATAATTTTTTGTCCAGAATAGGATATTTATCGATATGGAACATGAGTTCATATCCTTCAGAAATGCTGAATCACTTTGACAAAAAATACACGATTGTTTTCATTCCCTGTATCAGAGAGCAAATCTTGGCAGGCCAATATGGAGTATTTTGATTACAACCCCGCAATGTGTTCACACACACCTCCAGCTGCTAATGAAGCGAGGTCATCGAGGTATTGGGTGATCTCGTATGTACCAGCATGTGTTGGGGTCGGATGTGTCTGTCTGTGGCTCACGGGAGCTGTAATGTCTGTGTTCTTTGAAGGAGAAAAAAATCTGATTATTTCTCAACCCGAAGCAAGTGTACTTCGATCGCTTGTAAAACGCGGATGTTGATTCAACCTGGTGAAACGGCGACACGGTGAAAATGTTTATCGCTCTGTGTGATTCCAGCAGCAATGGCCATGTTACGAGCTCTGTATCTCATTTAAACTTCACAGGAACCTTTTGACCTGATTAAGAAGTGACCTGATTAATAAATGGCTTGATTAAAAGGTGGCCTGATTTCCTAATGAAATGTCTGGCATCGGTATATATTCTCATGGATGCATGCACTTTAATTCCAGAACAAGACATTTACCCCCCTTGCCATATAATTCATCTTTTCCATACATGCCCAAACAATAAAATACTTTCTACAGATAGAAACGCCAGACTTCATATCCATCTCGTAATGAAATATTCTATATCATTTTTATAACATTTGCATCATCGTCACAGTATCAGAACATGGCTTTTTTATGAGCTCTGATATTATTTTCCGTGATATTGATTTGAACGTGATCTGCAGTTTGTGAAAGACTGTGGTTCCAGAAAATGAAGTCATGGACGCAGGAGATGTATATTTGTCTGTTCAGGCTGCTGCTGCTGGTGCTGATGCTGAGATTCAGGGCAGCATGTCCGTCTGGCATTCAAGGCTTTATGACTTTGTACTGTTGGCAGAACCTTGAGACTTGGCAAGTGGTCGACATTGGTCAATAACTCAGCACTAAACGTGGCCAGATTGCCTCAACATTGCGGAGAGCATCGTGATGCAGTTTGTGCTATTTTCAAATTATCATGCATCATTACCTGTGTGTAACACAGCACCAAACATGCATTGTTGGCCTCGTAGCTGCCGTCTACTCGGTACAGGGGATAATTAATCATTACATTTTACAGCTTGATTTATATGCTATTACTTGACCTTATGTTTTGTTACTGGAAGATATCTTACTGCTTTCTGCCTCTCCATACAATCATTAACACTTTGTTTACCCTGGTTTCAAAAACCCATAAGCACCCCTACCGCATACACCTATATCTGTACCATTGTCCATGACCTCATTATCACCCATGACCTCATACCCACACAAAGCTGTTCATTTCTATACCCATATCCCTGACCCAGGGGCGGATCCAGGGGTGGGGTGCTTCTCCAAAATTCTGGATCCGACCCTGTGACCCCTAACCTTCAAAATGCACACTCAAACCAATACCTGTAACCATAATCTTAGATGGACTTCATACTCCCTCCTTAAGCCACCCCTTCATCCTTACCCCCCTCCCTCAACCTACACAAATACCAGTGACCTAATATCCATCTCTACAGAATTAAGCTCCCCCCTACCCTTCCTGCAACCCCTGAAATCTCCACACCCTTAGACCTACAGCTACCCCACCTCATCAAGCCTATACCTACCGGTACCCTGCATCACCCCTGCAAACCAACATATATAACCTCATGCCCACCCTACCCCCAATACCGTTAACCTATCCCCACACTGATGACCTTGTATCCTCACCTAATCCCACTGCCTCAAACCCACACCCATAACCTCATGCCCACCCTACCCCCAACCCCTTTACTTATCCCCACACCCATGACCCTGTACCCTCACCTACACCCCTAACCTCACACCTGACACCAAGAGCCCATTCCTTGTTTTGGCTTTAAGTAGGCTAAAGATGAAAACGTATATTTCATTTCTAACTTTCTTAAATCTATGGTTCTGATTATATCGTTCTTATTTAAGGTACCATGGTCAAATAAACATTAGTTAATTGCTCAAGCATTATATATATCCTTGACAGAATACACTTTCTAGTAAAACTTCATCGTCTGATCATTTTTGTTAAATTCCAAGAACCAAACCCACACCAGATGTTCTAATGATGTTTTTAATTGACCTACTAAGAATAGTTATGAAAGACTTACAAAGCTTCAAGTTCTTTGATACATCCTTAACTGAACTAATAGCACTGGAGCCTTTGTTACTCTTTGGTCAGCATCTGTTCATGATCTGTTCACGACATGATGACAGCCGTGACCTGACTGGAATATATGGGACAATGATGATACTCCATTGACAGATCTACAAGGATGCCACTTACATCCTTTGAAGATGCCTTAACCAGCTTCCCCAACACTTAACGTCCCTCAGAGACAATCATACCACAGATGAGCAATACTGGAATCTGCAGATTAACGCCAACAAATCCAATCCTTTTTCATCGCCTATACAGTATAAAGACTAACACCAGCATGGGTTCACAGAGGCCAAAGTCTTTGTCTGTAGCCATCCTACATTAGCTTGATAGATCAAGTACCGAATCAGCCAGTCCGGCTGATTATAATTGACAACTCGACTCACACGTTTTCGTTTTCTCGCCTACAATTATTCGATCACCAGAATCTTAATCAAACTGAAGAATCTTTATATTCCTTTGGCAATCAATGATGATTTGGCAGCAAGGAAGCATTCCTGGAGACAGTGATATGAAAATTTGGTAAAATTGATGCATTTTTTTACAACAAAGAAATCTATTTGATTTGAAATTTCTGAAGTTTGTCATTAATAATGGCCTTCAAAGGCTAGTGCCACAACCACTTTATATCATTGTTGAAATCTCTCTGCTTCTGATATTGAAATATGACAAAAGGAATATGTCGTATTGGGGAATATTAAAATATTAATATATTTTTGGGATGTTGAAATGATGAATCTTGTTTGAACAAAACTTGTGAAAGGTTTTAATTGTCATTGAACACAGATTTCAAACATTTCTCTTGTCTGTGAATGATAGTGAGACATGGCTTTTATCTGTTTTATTTACACTTCAACGAAATAAATGTATATTTGTTCCATTGTAGTCTTTTTAGAACCAAACAAATTGTTCAAATTAGTTTTAAGAAATTTGAGTAAAACTACATTTTAGTGTCAACCACTGTGATATTGCTGGAATATAACTAAAAACAACATGAAAACATAATTCACAAACAAAACATATTTTAAAAAGTCTTTTATTTACATTTTTTCACCCACCTATTGTCTAGCATTTTCCGAAGCAAAAGTCAGTAAACCAATAAACAAATATGTTTAGTGAAAACAGTCTTCACAATTACCATGAATTCTAATTGAATTTCTCTTCTAGAAAGTTTTCCTTATATTTCAATACTGACATTTTGTTGACCTAACATGTAAGTGAATTTGTTTCTCTAACTCGAGATTCAGTTGTTAGCAATCTGAACCTGTCAAGTTTATCATATTCTCGATTTTGAAAAGCAAAGAAACTTCACTCACCAACGTGGTTCAGTTATAGCACAGAGCTACATGTTCTCAGAATGTGTGTGATCTGATTTCTGTGTGTTAAGCCAGAGGAGAGCAATAATTAAGGCCTTGTTCAGAGAGCAGCACTTGGTGATTTCAATGTAGCCGACTTCTTCGACCTTGCCAGGGATAATAAGCCTAACCCTATGGGCAGAGGAGTGATGAGGGAGCGACTGTAGGAGGATGGTGTGAAGACAATGAAGCAGCTGGAACTATTCAGGATTTAGCTTGTCAAGCAGTTGGTCTGGTCTGACATTTGGTCATCTGAATGGTCAAGGTCAAGCTGGACATTGAGCCATACAGGTCTCTGTTTCATGTTGAGATCTTAGGTGTAAGATCTTAGGACATTGAGCCATACAGGTCTCTGTTTCATGTCAAGATCCTAGGTATAAGGTCAATTGGACATTGAGACATGCATGTCTATTTTTCGAGTCGGGATCTAAGGTGTACACTCAAGCTGGACACAGAATCATACAAGGCTCTGTTTCATGTCGAGATCTTAGGTATAAGGTCAAGCTGGACATACAAGCTCTGTTTCATGTCGAGATCATAGGTGTAAGATCTTAGGACATTCTGCCATACAGGGCTCTGTTTCATGTTCAGATCTTAGGTGTAAGATCTTAGGACATTGGGCCATACAGGCTCTGTTTCATGTTGAGATCTTTGGTATAAGGTCGAGCTGGACATTGGGCCATACAGGCTCTGTTTCATGTTGAGATCTTAAGTATAAGGCCGAGCTGGACATTGGGCCATACAGGCTCTGTTTAGTGCTGAGATCTTAGGTGGTGTAAGACTGGCAAAAACTTTGTCTGAGTTTGGAAGTTATGCCAATTGTGGAATGGTAGAATGATGTGATGAGATATACACATCTTGTAAAATTACTGTACAGAATTAAGTGTGGATAAGGTCACGTGAAGTTGGTTGAATTGTTTGTTGGTTTGTTGTTCCATGTCGTACTCAGCAATATTCCAAGTATATAGCAGCGGTCTGTAAATAATCAAGTCTGGACCAGACAATCCAGTGATCAACATCATGAGCATTATTCTATGCAATTGGGATACGATGACGTGTCAACCAAGTCAGTGAGCATGACCATCCGATCCTGTTAATCACCTATTACAACAAGCATGGGGTGCTGAAGACCAATTCTGACCTGGATCCAAATTGATTTAATGACACATTCAACAGTCGACATTCGAGTATTCCAGTTGTATTTCGTATACAACAACCAAGTTTGTGTGTATGTGTGGGTACTTGTACACATCAGTACTAATACTGGTTTTATAGTACCAACCCACTGAGACACCATGCTGTCATTTAGCATGGATACTCCAATCAAACACAGTATCATGACTCCAAGGTCCGCCTGGAGAGTGGGAGGTCGCGGGTTCGATCCCCGACCGCGTCATACCAAAAGACGTTAAAATATGGTACTTGTTGGTCCCTGCCTGGCGCTTGGCATTAATAGGTACTACAAGGGCTGGTCGGCTTGGAGTCAGTATACTGTGTCTGAGTGGGGTATTCATGCTTCACTGCAGCATGGTATCTCAGTGGGCTAGCACTATAAAAAAACCAGCTTAAGTCTGGGCTAGTACAAGCAGCCACACATACACATACACATGCATGCACGTCGTCATATGAGCGAAATATTCTCAGGCATGATGTAAAACCCAATTTCACCTCACCTCATGACACCAAGCCAACCAGCCTGTGTTTAAGTATTGAGGTTACAGTCAGAGTGCTTAACATGCTTTGTGGAATGGAAGGCTTGGTCAACTAAACACTCTCAGCATTGAGGTCAATGTAAGACTAGAATAGAAACAGGAGGTACATCACATGCCATGCTAAATTTGCTGTACCAAAATAGGGAGGTAGCACTGTCTCTGTTGCTCTTGAGCCCTGATATATACATAACCCACATTCTTCATCAGATGCTACATTAACCTTGGATGCTGCATATAGTGATGTAATATCATATATTTTTGTTTACCAATTCAATAGACAATTCACTCTGAGCCAGACAATCTAGTGATTGACGTCATGAGCATCGAAGTGTAATACAATGACATGCAATCAAGCAGGTCAACAGAGCTGCCAGAACCCCATCAGATGCATTTATCCTCCGACATCCATCATCGATGAAGACCAATATCCTTCTCCAGATTCCCAGTGGATCTGATCTCAGACAAGCATCAGGAATGTTACTGGTACAGATGGCATTAATGCACTGGTTGAAGACTTTGACCAGAGGTCTACTCCAGCTTAAAGCGACAGTGTCACCCCAACACATAAAGGTGTACTTAATCTATGGAAGGTTCTCTCCACTAGCTTATTGCCATGCTTCCGACTGATCCTGAATGCAAGCTCCCGATGGTGGTGTTAAACCTGGCAAGCCGTGGGTACTCTTTAAATAGCAGCCCTGTTATAGATCAAAATTGTCTGTGTCTGATGAATGTTCGATGAACGATTTAATTTATATTTATTATTGTTGATACAATCGAGGCAAATCAGGATGCCTTGTGCAACTGCAAATATTGATTTTTATAGATATATTCATAATGCTTCATTATACCTGGGATGGATCATATGACCATGTTGTTTGAATATTTATGTTTTCTCACTAACTGTAACTTTTGATGTAGATCATATAGCAATACTGTTTCAAGTTCCTTTATCCATTTTCGATTTTCAATTTAAATAGACTTTTTAGGCTCTCTGGCACTATTAAAGTAAGGTTTCCTGGTCTTGTATTGGTGGGTACCAGATGTGATTGTTCTTGGTGCAGACAGAAACCCTGTCATTATAGACAGGTATCTGGTAGTTTATAGAATAGCTGGGATTATATTTCTGCTGCCTGTTCACTCATGTAGATGGGTACCTGGTAGTTTATACAGTTCCTGGGATTACATTCCTGGTGCCAGTTCAACAGTTCAGTTTATACAGTTCCTGGGATGTAGATGGGTACCTGGTAGTTTATACAGTAGCTGGGATTACATTCCTGGTGCCAGTTCACTCATGTAGATGGGTACCAGGTAGTTTATACAGTAGCTGGGATTACATTCCTGGTGCCAGTTCACACATGTAGATGGGTACCAGGTAGTTTATACAGTTCCTGGGATTACATTCCTGGTGCCAGTTCACACTCATGTAGATGGGTACCAGGTAGTTTATACAGTTCCTGGGATTACATTCCTGGTGCCAGTTCACTCATGTAGATGGGTACCTGGTAGTTTATACAGTAGCTGGGATTACATTCCTGGTGCCAGTTCACACACGTTGATGGGTACCTGGTAGTTTATACAGTAGCTGGGATTACATTCCTGGTGCCAGTTCACTCATGTAGATGGGTACCTGGTAGTTTATACAGTTCCTGGGATTACATTCCTGGTAACAGTTCACTCATGTAGATGGGTACCTGGTAGTTTATACAGTAGCTGGGATTACATTCCTGGTAACAGTTCACTCATGTAGATGGGTACCTGGTAGTTTATACAGTAGCTGGGATTACATTTCTGGTAACAGTTCACTCATGTAGATGGGTACCAGGTAGTTTATACAGTAGCTGGGATTACATTCCTGGTAACAGTTCACTCACGTTGATGGGTACCTGGTAGTTTATACAGTTCCTGGGATTACATTCCTGGTAACAGTTCACTCATGTAGATGGGTACCTGGTAGTTTATACAGTAGCTGGGATTACATTCCTGGTGCCAGTTCACACCATGTAGATGGGTACCAGGTAGTTTATACAGTAGCTGGGATTACATTTCTGGTAACAGTTCACTCATGTAGATGGGTACCAGGTAGTTTATACAGTAGCTGGGATTACATTCCTGGTAACAGTTCACTCATGTAGATGGGTACCAGGTAGTTTATACAGTAGCTGGGATTACATTCCTGGTAACAGTTCACTCATGTAGATGGGTACCAGGTAGTTTATACAGTAGCTGGGATTACATTCCTGGTAACAGTTCACTCATGTAGATGGGTACCAGGTAGTTTATACAGTAGCTGGGATTACATTCCTGGTAACAGTTCACACATGTAGATGGGTACCAGGTAGTTTATACAGTAGCTGGGATTACATTCCTGGTAACAGTTCACTCATGTAGATGGGTACCTGGTAGTTTATACAGTACCTGGGATTACATTCCTGGTGCCAGTTCACTCATGTAGATGGGTACCTGGTAGTTTATACAGTAGCTGGGATTACATTCCTGGTAACAGTTCACTCATGTAGATGGGTACCAGGTAGTTTATACAGTAGCTGGGATTACATTTCTGGTAACAGTTCACTCATGTAGATGGGTACCTGGTAGTTTATACAGTACCTGGGATTACATTTCTGGTAACAGATCACTCCATGTAGATGGGTACCCGGTAGTTTATACAGTAGCTGGGATTACATTCCTGGTAACAGTTCACTCATGTAGATGGGTACCTGGTAGTTTATACAGTAGCTGGGATTACATTCCTGGTGCCAGATCACTCATGTAGATGGGTACCTGGTAGTTTATACAGTAGCTGGGATTACATTTCTGGTGCCAGTTCACTCATGTAGATGGGTACCCGGTAGTTTATACAGTACCTGGGATTACATTTCTGGTGCCAGATCACTCATGTAGATGGGTACCGGTAGTTTATACAGTAGCTGGGGTTACATTTCTGGTAACAGTTCACTCATGTAGATGGGTACCAGGTAGTTTATACAGTACCTGGGATTACATTCCTGGTAACAGTTCACTCACGTAGATGGGTACCAGGTAGTTTATACAGTAGCTGGGATTACATTCCTGGTAACAGTTCACTCATGTAGATGGGTACCCGGTAGTTTATACAGTAGCTGGGATTACATTTCTGGTGCCAGTTCACTCCCGTAGATGGGTACCCGGTAGTTTATACAGTAGCTGGGGTTACATTTCTGGTAACAGTTCACTCATGTAGATGGGTACCAGGTAGTTTATACAGTAGCTGGGATTACATTCCTGGTGCCAGTTCACTCATGTAGATGGGTACCAGGTAGTTTATACAGTAGCTGGGATTACATTTCTGGTAACAGTTCACTCATGTAGATGGGTACCAGGTAGTTTATACAGTAGCTGGGATTACATTCCTGGTGCCAGTTCACACACGTTGATGGGTACCTGGTAGTTTATACAGTACCTGGGATTACATTCCTGGTGCCAGTTCACACACGTTGATGGGTACCTGGTAGTTTATATAGTTCCTGGGATTACATTCCTGGTGCCAGTTCACACATGTAGATGGGTACCTGGTAGTTTATACAATAGCTGGGGTTACATTTCTGGTAACAGTTCACTCATGTAGGTGGGTACCCGGTAGTCTATACAGTAGCTGAGATTACATTTCTGGTGCCAGATCACTCACGTAGATGGGTACCCGGTAGTTTATACAGTAGCTGGAGTTACATTTCTGGTAACAGTTCACTCATGTAGATGGGTACCAGGTAGTCTATACAGTAGCTGGGATTACATTTCTGGTGCCAGTTCACACATATTGATGAGTTTCCATCAGAACAGCAATCCTGGGTCTGAAAGGTCATGCTCCTTCATGTGACAAAGCCTAACCCAATGCAATACCATTCACAAAGACACAGACTATCCAACCAATCAGGAATCTTCCTCAAAGACTTATACTGCATCGTATACTATCCCTAACTCCAAAACAAAGATTTAAGGACTTCTTTGGATTTCCACTCTCCAGCTTTTAAGCATCCAGTGTCATTCATGTAATGCAAAACAAAAGCTTTTAGAGATATTTGCATGTGTAAGTGCGGCGTCACTGTCACTAATGGTGACTTGTAGACAAGTTAGAGCCATCCAAATGTCGTACAAGCATCTTGACGGTCAACTCCAATGCTTTACTGTCACAGAGATGTCTGGTGCCGGAGTTACCATCCCCATCCGATCAAGGGGCAGCTCAATAGTTGCGAGACAAATGGGTGGAAAATACACACAAACTACAAAGAACCCCTTTTTTATTGCAAATTGGGAATAAATGTGACCATACACTGTTGAATTGTCACTGCTTTGATTTGTTTGGATCCTGAATAATTGATTTGGAATTGGTATGCCAGTTCCAATTCCACTATGTTGATGATTCTTCATCATTTAAGGAGCACTGACAGATATTAAATGGAGGATCGATTTAGTTAAATGGTTTTCAAATACCGTAAACTGTAAATTCCTTCTCCGCTGCTGGAGGATTTGGAGGGTTTTTTTAGATAAAGCCTCTGAAAATACCCTTTGATTTATCCTTAAGCTGGTAAAAGCTAATGCTGCAAGGCTTGTGACTAGGTAAATATTTCATTTGGGGGCAAAACACGTATTAGTGATGGTGTTTAGGTGACACATAAAAAGAACTTATGCTGCATGAACTTTCCTTGGTGTGAAGGTCTGTCATTTTGCTTTTAGTGAATGCAAGATCACGTGTCTTTTTTATGCACAGTGTTGGCAACTGGTATAAGTAGCTTCAGATGAAATTTGGGGTGGGGGGGCAATGTATCGTTTGCAAGAAGTGTATGGAACATATGTTATATTTGGGATTACATTTTCTTAGTAAAGTACAGATTCTAGTACTTTTTGGGTTGAGTCCCATCCGGGATTCGAACCCACACCCTCAGAGTCAGGCACCTAATCGCCAGCACACAAAGTCAGATGCCTAGACCGCTCAGCCACCGCGGCTTCCACAAAAATGGAAGTCAGACAACTGGTAGTCTAGACTGAGGACTTAGGGTACCCTCTGATAAGTGTTAATTGACACGGTTCCCACAGCCGAAAGCTATGAAATGGCATTGTGTATTTCATAGTGTATGGAATGCTATCTGCCAGTATTGTGTACAAAATTAGTTAACAGTATTGTATGATTGTATGTTAGTATTGTGTGCAATATTATTAACTGGGACTATGTGCAATATCATGTGCCAGTATTGTGAGCAATATCATGAACTCTTTATTGTGTGCAATATTATAAACCAGTATTGTGTGCAAAATCATAAACTTTTGTTGTGTGCAATATCATATACCAGTTTTGTGTGCAATATCATAAACCAGTGCTGTGTGCAAATCATGTGCCAGTACAATGTGCAATGTCATGTGGACACTATCATCTTCAAGTCTTGCATACCGTTGCAAATATTGCATTTGCCAGTAGACATGTAGACATATCAAGTATTGTAAGCTCTATTAGGAAAAAATATTTTGTGGAACATGAAACATAGTTTAAAATATGACAGCTTGAGTGCTTTATGCAACATATTAATATATTCTTTTCTTAAGAACTATGTAATGTTTTGCACATCATTATTGTGTAACCATACACAACATGTATGCTATAGCATCTAGTATACAATGATGCTACAGTATGTAGTCTATATCCACTTCTATATCCAGTTTCTTTATCCTCATGAGTAATGTTTTGTATGTGTATGTGAGTTAGTGAGTGAGTTTAGTTTTATGCCGCACTCAGCAATATTCCAGCTATATGGCAGCAGTCTGTAAATAATCGAGTCTGGATCAGACAACCCAGTGATCAATAGCATGGGCATCAATCTTCACAATTGTATGTGTATGTAAAACCAGGACAGAAAAATGCATGTATAAAGTAGTTTAAAAAATCATCTCCAAAGATAATGCTTTCTGATCCATGAACCTTTTAGTAGTTTGATCACATCCTACTGAGGCACCGATACCTCCTGAGAGATAGAGTTGGCATCTTGGAGTCCAGTTGATGGTCACTGGTTGGCCATCTGGTCATGTGTGGATGGACAGTCCTGTCCAATCAAATCAATTAGAGACAGATGATGCTTTAAAAACTTAATTATTCACAGAAGTCATCAGAATACATTGTTCGTTTACTTCATTTGTTGCCAACCAACCGAAGGAAGTTTGTCCACTCGTGACATCGGCAATGAGTCTGGGGAATTCCTGGCGCAAAATGGTTGGTCAGAACGGTGCCAGGGGTAGACAGGGCGTCAATTGATCCCTTTTGGGACAACAGCTCATCGTCCTATGATGAGAATTGACCGCTGTGGGCAGTGATAGTTTGCCATGTTTAACATCATTATTGTAATGAAGAGAGGACAAACACTGCACCAGCTATGACAGACACCCTCCAGTCATTTGGTCAAGGAGAAGAGCACTTTATGGTTTGAATGGGATTAATTAGGAAAGTTGAACACTGCAATTATGTACTGTTGAAGTTGCTGAATGGCTTGAGGCTGCTCGTGGGGTCCTCTTTATGGTTGTTACACACTGACCGAAGGTCCATGTGATCATGTGTCTATATGGTCATATGTCTCAATGACCATGCTTTGTGGACTAAATGTCCATTGAATGTTTCTAAAGCCATTTTATTTCATCTGATGTCCATTCTTTATAGATGAAATGTACATGTGAATGTTTCTACACCCTTGTGTTGGATCTGTGTCCTGATGACCACTCTTTGTGGACTAATGTCCGTGTGAATGTAACCTCTGAAGATCCTGTTAGAATTGATCTTCAGTAACCCGTGCTTGTCATAAGAGGAAACTCATCGGATCGATTTGTCAGGCTCGCTCACTTGGTTGACATATAATCGCATCCAATTTGCGTATATCTATGATCATGCTGTTAATCATTAGATTGTCTGGTTCAGACTCGATTATTTACAGACCACCACACTATAGCTGGAATATTGCTGAGTGCAGTGTGAAACGAAACCCAGTCACTCACTCACTCACCCATATCAATGTTTCTACACCCTTGTGTTTGATCTGTACTCTGATGATTTCTCTTTATGGACTAAAAATCCATGCAAATGTTTCTACACCCTTGTGTTTGATTTGTGTCCTGACAACCACTCTAAATGTCCATGTGAATGTTTCTCCATCCTATGTATTGTCTATATGTCCCAATGACCATTCACCGCCTCTTTGGTGTAGTGGTTAGAGCGTCCGCCTGGAGAGCGGATAGCGGGTTCGATCCCCGACCGCGTCATACCAAAAGACGTTCAAATATGGTACTTGTTGGTTCCTGCCTGGCACTTGGCATTAATGGGCAGAACAAAGCTGGTCGGCTTGGAGTCAGTATAATGTGTCTGAGTGGGGTATTCATGCTTCGCTGTGGCATGGTATCTCTTATTGCACTATAAAACCAGCTTAAGTCTGGGCTAGTACAAGGAGCTGCACATACACATACACATGCATGCACGTCTTCATATGAGCGAAATATTCTCAAGCACGACGTAAAACCCAATTTCACCTCACCTCACCCAATGACCATTCCTTACGACTAAATGTCCATGTGAATGTTTCTCCATCCTATGTATTGTCTATATGTCCCAATGACCATTCCTTATGACTAAATGTCCATGTGAATGTTTCTCCATCCTATGTATTGTCTATATGTCCCAATGGCCATTCCTAACGACTAAATGTCCATGTGAATGTTTCTCCATCCTATGTATTGTCTATATGTCCCAATGACCATTCCTTATGACTAAATGTCCATGTGAATGTTTCTCCATCCTATGTATTGTCTATATGTCCCAATGGCCATTATGTATTTATGACTAAATGTCCATGTGAATGTTTCTCCATCCTATGTATTGTCTATATGTCCCAATGACCATTCCTTATGACTAAATGTCCATGTGAATGTTTCTCCATCCTATGTATTGTCTATATGTCCCAATGACCATTCCCCTTATGACTAAATGTCCATGTGAATGTTTCTCCATCCTATGTATTGTCTATATGTCCCAATGACCATTCCTTATGACTATATGTGCATGTGAATGTTTCTCCATCCTATGTCCCAATGCCTATATGTCCCAATGACCATTCCTTATGACTAAATGTCCATGTGAATGTTTCTCCATCCTATGTATTGTCTATATGTCCCAATGACCATTCCTTATGACTATATGTGCATGTGAATGTTTCTCCATCCTATGTATTGTCTATATGTCCCAATGACCATTCCTTATGACTAAATGTCCATGTGAATGTTTCTCCATCCTATGTATTGTCTATATGTCCCAATGACCATTCCTTATGACTAAATGTCCATGTGAATGTTTCTCCATCCTATGTATTGTCTATATGTCCCAATGACCATTCCTTATGACTATATGTGCATGTGAATGTTTCTCCATCCTATGTATTGTCTATATGTCCCAATGACCATTCCTTATGACTAAATGTCCATGTGAATGTTTCTCCATCCTATGTATTGTCTATATGTCCCAATGACCATTCCTTATGACTATATGTGCATGTGAATGTTTCTCCATCCTATGTATTGCCTATATGTCCCAATGACCATTCCTTATGACTAAATGTCCATGTGAATGTTTCTCCATCCTATGTATTGTCTATATGTCCCAATGACCATTCCTTATGACTATATGTGCATGTGAATGTTTCTCCATCCTATGTATTGCCTATATGTCCCAATGACCATTCCTAACGACTAAATGTCCATGTATCTATTCCTTGTCATTGATGATTGCTTCTGACCTGTTTTCATGGACTAAATATCTGTGAGAATATTTCCACACCCATTATATTGTCTATATTTCCTGATTAACACAGTGAATTTTGACATAACAGTGTTTGACTGTGATTCTATTCTAAAAACCAGGATATTTTCTGAAATTAGAATTACTAGATATTGACAGCGAGAAAACGGTTGCTGTCCCCTCCTTGCACTAGAACAGTTTAAACATGATTCATGCTCATTGCTGTTTTGACAGTAATTGCAACTTGTCTCAAGATTTAAAAAAACACATTCCAAACATTATTCCAGCAAGGTAATCATTCATCTCAGACGTCTGCCATTTTTTGGGATGATCAATTATATTGTGTATATTTCTTTGGCTAAATGAGTTTTTGCATGATCTTTTTTTAAACTGAATGACATGTGTAATCATACATAATGAAGGCTTAATTTTTAAAAAACGCCATGATAAACATGCTATTAGAACACATTCATCATTGATGTCTTGTAAATATTTAATGCCAGTCATTATCAGACAGAATGTTTGTTAAAAATATTAATAATGCTCATTTAACAAAAACAGTCTGAACAGAAGTAATATGGAGATTTCCCAGCATGCCTTGTTCAAAATGTCTGTGTTAGAGCCATCAGTCTCTATAATGACATTGTAAGGCCACATAATTATTTGCTATGTTATCTAATGGTGGAATACCATGTTTTGAACCAGTTTCTTGGCACCAAATGGATTAAGCATTATTTAGGGTGTACAAAATCCCTCTTATTTCAAATTCATCCATCACTTCCTGTATTCAGCCATCTGCTTTTGTTTGGCACTCTGTCATGTTTGGTTGATGAGCTTTGTTGCATCAACTCAGGAATTGGTTATGGTGGCATAAACAACATAGTGTCAAGTCGGCATCTTCAGTGAGGCGGATATTGGCCTTAATGGTTATTTAGAACGTTATTGAAGAACTTGGAAAGTTATTGAGTGAGAGGCTGTTGTCGTCACCAAGAATATTTCATGTCAGTGCGACATCTTGTTTTGTATTGAAACAGGGTTAGAATTTACGATTATCATTATCATGTTCACAAATAAATATTATTATCATCATGATCATTAGAATCCTGTTCACAAAATTACAAGATTTCAATGACTTGTAATCGTCCACATCATGAGTAGTTCAATCATCCCATTTTGATTATTATTATTAATAATGATCCTAATATGATGAACAATCAATCATAATTATCGTTATTCATTTCCTGGAATGTATCACCAGGAAGTCTTGTTATTTACATTACAATCAATACTGTCAAATGAATTTTCTCCTTGGATCAATATGGCCGACGTGGGAACCATCTTGAAACTGCTATGAAGAAATCTCACAACAGCTTGATGTTTTATGAATGAAACTGCCATTAATGTACATATGTTTATAAAAATTGAGTTTTAAAAAAACATAAAAATTCTTCCTTACAAAATTCACAATCCATTATACAGGCCCTTGTACAATTTCAGAGTCCATTATGGTGGGCTCTTGTAAAACTTCACATCATCCACTATGATGGAATAACCAATTTGTGCTAAAAGCACACGTTCATACAAAAAGATGTTTTACTCTATGTAAGGTCTCTCGACAAAAATATAATTTCTAATGTTACCTGGGGCATAGTTTACAATAATGGCTTCTAGTTTTCAACAATATGTTTACTTGATGTAAATTTTACATTTAACCTTGATGTTATTTTACTGTAAAATGTTAAAAAGTGTATGAAAAGTTCAAGCCTTTTTAACAATCTGAGAGGCACATTTGGTCCTTCTATCAGAATAATCATTACACACAAGTAAAGCATGTATTTCATTTCCAACATAGTGTGAGCCTGTAGTTTTACAATGTAGTGCATGTTCGGTAAACTTTCCTTCACAAGAAGTTTCAACTGCTACTTCAAAATTAATGCATTGAGAAAGAACTTTTTAAAGTTTCTGGGAATGTCAGATGATAAATGTATAACATCAATGTAAAAATAGTAAAATTTTCCAAAATCATCTTTATTCAACTGATCCCAGTAAGTGCACATGAGATGTTGTACACAAACATTGTCATTTGATACACAGAAACACAAAGTTTTTTTTATGAACTTTCCAACATGATGTTCAATAGATAACATTACAGTATTAGGTAGTTTTTAGACAAAATAATGTCAAGAAATTTGAAAAAAATCATAACCAATGATTCAGCTGAGTAATTTCCAGGTAGATATTATATTTTTATTACCAATTTTATTTCTTGTTTTACAGATCCGCCTGTCATATTTTTTCAAGAATAAGAACAAAAATAAAAGTTAATTTTCCCCGCTGAAAAAATAAAATCCTAATGTTTTATTGGTCAAACATGTAAATTTACCAGAATTGTTTCTTAGATTATGTTTTTCCCTATATCCACTTAATAAATTGCCAAAAGTAAAATACTTTTAGTATTTATTTATTTATTTTTTTTATTTTTTCCCTCCTGCCTTTAGGTTTTCTGAGGACAAAAATCTGTAAACAAGAAATAAAATTGGTCTGGCGTAATAATAGAATTTCATTTTTAAGATAGACATAGACGCACCAATGACCAAAAGTATATGGAGAAGAATTTTTTGTCATGGACGTTTTGTACTTATTCACATATTCGATTTATTTACCATTACTCAAGTTAATGCATTAATGTATTTACACAATCAAAGAAATGATGGAATTTTTGAGTGTGGAATTGAAATTCTGGGTTTTCATAATAGTTATGCTACATCATACTTAGCTGGCTGTTTTTATGTTGCAGCAATGGTAATAGCTGATATAAGTTATAACAATTAGCTTGAAGACTTATTCCATCAAAATAGCAAACCCAAATGAAAAACCAAAAGCTTTGTCACTCAAAGATTAAGATGTTCATATACTCAATTTTTGTGATGATGTGACTTCGTTTTGAATGTCATTCAGAAAGAATTTAAATACTTCTGAAAACCAGTTGACTTGACCTTTAATAATCTTTGCATCTTAAATATATTACAAATACTCCCTATGAACCTTCCAGATCTGTCTCTATAAAGGTCTGGTCTATGTCTCTGAAAGATTTGAATGGCTGATACATAATCTTTGCTAAATCAGCATTAACGGACCATTAGCCAAATATTCTGAATAGGCCATAATGCTGTATTCTTATAACAATAGGGACAGAAGTCCTTGGTAGGTATTTTGTAGAGATAAGGACAACGACCTATCAAGCCTGCTCTGTGCTTTGACCTGTCATGAAGCACAAATGGACATCTTGATGGCCTAGGTTCTATTGTAACCGAAGTCAGCTGTTTGTTATCATGTCATTCTAATCACAGCAACTTCATTGTCTTCCCGTTGCCGTCATTGTTATTTATCTTGCCTCACACATAAATGTCGTTTTCTGATTGGCTGAGCTCTCTTCTGTTATTTTCAATGTACCCCCTTACAAGCGAGTAACATTTTCTATGTACCCCGCTGGGAATGCCGAACTCATTTGGTACTTCGTAGTAGTAATTATTTATCTCGAATAACATTGAATCACATATGATGTACAGAAATTACCAATGTTTTGGGAATGCAAATAAATTAAAGGGAGATAACTCTAAATTTGTTTTCTTATCGTCTTGTAGTCTGGTACTCCATACTACGATCCAATACCCGTGCTTCAAACAGTTCAAAATTACCATTGAGGTGTTCGGTAAGATAAATACGTTGTTCACTGGTCCCTTGGTGCCCATGGGTTGATGTACGCTCGATGTTCCTTTATGTTCCCCTTTGGGCTCAGGGAACATAAACAAACACCGAGGGTACATCAGCCCATGTCCCCCTTGAGACCAGTGAACAACTTATAATGTATTCATTAATCCTACCTTGTGTGTAAACATATGACATGAATGTATACTACACAAAAAAGTATGGGAACACACTAAAATTTAATAGTCATATATAAGCTTAAACGTGATGAGGTCATTGATACTCTAAGGTAAATGCAACTTTTTGTGTGCTTAATGGGCACTTTAAACGAGATGTTGCAACATGCAGTGAAGCAACTGATTCAATATTCGTTGAGTTTGAGTGAAATGAAACATTATTAAAAACAGCGAAAAAGAAGGGTGCTGAAACACACCAGCACCATGTTTGATTTCAAACATTGCCACAAGCTGCATGGAAAGTTTGCCATGCACTAGGTTGTTGTGTTTGGGCGTTTGAATCAAACATGGTGCTGGTGTGTTTCAGCACCCTTGTTTTTATGGATATATGGATGTAGTCAAAAGCCCAACACTATATCATATCCAAATGTTCAAGAGATAAGATGGTTGACTAGCCAATAAAACATGATAGACCAGATAATGAATTCAATTATCCATCTTCTTCAACACAATTAGTATTCTTTATTTCTGTAATTGGATTCTTGCAGAAGTTCTGCAAAAATGAAGCTAATATATATGCAAATGAGTATACATGTTCAAAAGAATTTGAAACTGGTAATGATCTTTCAGAAGCTGTGTGGTACAAAATCAGTAGCTACAAAAACATTTAGAAATGATGACACATCCTTCATCACTGTCTTACTTTACCTTTCATAATCTAACATGTACTAGTTTGGTAATTGTTCTAGTTTGCAGTAAAATCCCTCTGTGCCAAAAGACGTGTTTAACATTTTGAATTTTTCAATTGCCAGTATTGTAACATGCTTCATTTCGCACATTTGCCAATGACGATGCCACTCAGCAATACTCCAGCTATATGGCTGCGGTCTGTAAATAATCGATTCTGGACCAGACAATCCAGTTATCAACAGCTTGAACATTGATCTACACAACTGGGATATGATGACATGTGTCAACCAAGTCAGTGAGCCTGACCACCTGATCCTGTTAGTCACCTCTTATGACAAGCATGGGTTACTGAAGATCAGTTCTAACCCAGATCTTCCCGAGTCCCTTTGCTATAGAAATTAGCCAGTCATTTATAGTCATATACAGTCAGGTAGAGTCAGGTGCGGTCAGGTACAGTCATATTCATCATTGTAAGAAACAGTGTGACGAAGTTGTTCGGTGTTTGAATGGTTTAGAGTCAATGTAAGTTTTGTTGATGACTGAATTCCCATGGGGCCTCATAATAGGAGATATGTTGCTATTCCTTCCTTTACAGCCGTTATAGCAAAGCTCCTACACCTAATCTTCATGAAATGGCTCAAGATTTACAGAAAATGTTGTCACTGACTGATGAGGAAATGTGTTGTGTATAACACCAGTGTCTGTATATTGCTAAAGCCTGGGTGTCCCATGTGGCTAGGGAACTGTGTCACATGATGGAAGGGAGGGGAGATTATATAGGGGGTAGCGTATCTGTAAATTGTGGTTAGGTTCTTGTCTTTTTGTGGTAATGTGGTAAACTTGCTGGGTAAAGGGAGTTTGTGGTGTTTAAAGTGTCTGTGATGAGTTATAGGATTTTGTGGTGAATTAAAGGGTCTTGTTATGCATTACAGGGGCCTGTGGTGAGTTAACAGGGGTTGTGGTGAGTTAAAGTTGTTGTTTTTTGTCAATCTGTATGCCTTGTGGTGAGTTAACAGTCTTTTGGGGGTGAATCTGTGTGCTTTGTGGTGCGTTAAAGGGACTTGTGGTGAGTTAAAGGGCCTTATGGTGAGTTAAAGTTGTTGTTTTTGTCAAGCTGTGTGCCTTGTGGTGAGTTAAAAATTTGTTGGGTGAGTCTAGGTGCTTTGTGGTGAGTCACTGCTTTTGGTGATTGTAGGCACATGGTGGTGAGTTCATTTTTGTGGTGTTGTTGAAGCAGGCATTTGGTGAGCTGGTGAGTTGTGTTGAGTTTTGAGGGTTTTGGATCCACAGGTTTCATTTTGTGGATTGCACACAGCAGCTTGGTGAATGTAAGGTCTGCAGTAGCCCAGTAGCTATTGTGTTTGCTCACTACTCACATGACCAAGGTTTTATTCCCTTCATCAGTAATCAGCCTTAGACCCAAACCCACAGACCTGTTCATAACAGGCTAACCCTACCGACTTCTCTGCCATTCATTTACCAAACAAACGTGTAAAAGATTTAAAAGATGGTTCATTTTAGATGGACCTTTCTTCTTAAAGTCCATTGTGCCAAACATACTCCTCTTTTTCAAATGTCACAAATTCCAATTCACATACAAGTGGCTCAAGACTGGTAACCCCACCAACCAATGCTACCTAGCTTCTTTTTAAATGGGGGCGGTGGGGTAGCCTAGTGGTTAAAGCGTTGGCTCGTCACGCCGAAGACCTGGGTTCGATTCCCCACATGGGCACAATGTGTGAAGCCCATTTCCGGTGTCCCCCGCCGTGATATTGCTGGAATAGTGCTACAAGCGGCGTAAAACTAAACTCGGTCAGTTGGCCTTTATAAATGCCAATTCCCTATTCCCACATAAGTAGAAATCGAGAGCAAGTATTCCTGATAATCATGTTTCGAAGACAATACAATTCTCTTGTATTTTCCAAAATTTGATTTGAGGCTAAGTACAACTGTCTAATACTGAAAATTGAGAACATATAAGAAGCACACAGCCCAGATGTTATTATCAGGAAAATAGATATCCTGCCTGAAGCAATGAGGAATTTGTCATTTGCTGGCCAGGAAAATGAAGCATTGCAGGTTTAATTTCCGTATGTAATCTGATACTGAATGGCCATAAATTCATTGGACAGCTTATGTTGACCAAGGAGTGTCATATTGGCCCTTGAGTGTCCGATTTCCTCGTATTGATTTCCCCTGGACCTCTTCAACACAAGCATTATCAATTCATGTGCAGGATGTTTCAGGCATAGTTCATGACTCGGTCCTTTCACCCACAAAGTTCAACTCTTGCCCACTGTACTCCACTGGTATTCATGTATCCTTCTTCATCAGTGTTATTGAACATCTGTTGATAGATGGCCGGATAAAATGTTTCAAGAGCCCTTTCTGGTTGTCCTTGCAGGTAGAGAGACTCCAAGTAGGCATAAATTGATTTCACACATCTCCCGTGCATTTAACTCATCTTGAGCTGGAAACGTGGAAGAATATTCTTTGTTGTCGTAACAAATACTAACAAATGACCATTCTTTTAAATCAGCGTTAAATAATGATTCAAACAACATGCTATTTGTCTGTATTCATTTTAGAACGTTTTTCGTTAGAAATTTACAAAATGTTTTGGCATTACACATAGACCTATATGGGTTAATGACAGTCTTGTCAAGGGATCTGCCTGTTGATCTGGGAGTGAAAGGGAGAGAGTTATTGTGGGTTTACATGCAGGACTAAAGCTATGTCCATAGTTGAATGCAAAGGCATTAATGGATGCTGCAATGGCCTGATGTTGCAAGATCAGGATTTAGAAGAGATTAATCTTCAAAGACTCACAGAAATTGTGTGTGCTGCATGCAGACACTGTTTTAAATATGTTTATCTAGTCGAAAAAACATTGATTTGGATATAAAGTTCTGATTTTGTTCGGTAATAGTTTTCAAATTTGAATCACATATGGTGTATGCTTTCATAAGTCATGTAAATTCACAATTGGTTTCCAATTACTTCAGTTTATGAATTTTTATATACAGTTCGATAGCTCATCTTTCCAGACATATAAGAAACATTGATTGAAATCAGAAGAGTTACTATTTCTACCCTAAAACCAATTGGAAACATGAGAAATCATGTATCTAGTGAGAAACAGCAGACATATTTTAGTGAAATCTGATTGAAGAAAATTATGATTCACTTGGTAAAATATACTTACTGGTATATGATATCAGTCAAGTTCTGATTTCCAGAAGACTATTGCTGTGACTGATATCACATTTTGTTTTCAAACATCATAAAGACAGTAAATGTTTGAGTTTGTTGTTAGGAACATAGTTTGGCTACTATGATTTTCCGTACGGCCATCTTTGATATTGCTCCCTTATGATATATATACTATTTGACATATCTTTCCTCTGATGTTAAACATAGAATTGCTTGCCAGCAATCTATGCTGGTCTAAAGAGTTAATTTGATGGATTTGGTGGTCAGGTTTTGTAACTTGGTAGATGGTTTGTCTTCGTATCCTGACTGTTTTGATGATATCAATCACTAGTTTTTCTAGTCCAGAAGTATTTGCAGACCACTGTTATAAAACTGGATAATTACTTAGAGTAGCCCAAAAGAAACAGACACACACACTTGTCAAAAAGTTCTTGGTACCTCAAAGTTGTCTCATGTGTATTGTGTGGACAATGTTGTTGTTTTTCTGGAATCCAGTATAGGGTATGGGAATTGAAAATTATTGGACTTCAGTCAAGGCTAGTGTATACAGTGACATATACATGAATGCACAATGCAATAAGTGCAATAATCTTGAAAGTGATGTTAAACTCTGTTTCACCTGACTTGACATCACCTCGCCTCACCTCACCTCACCTCACCTCACCTCACTAGAGATGACTACCTACAGTCTGTTGATTAAATAACTCGAAATAGGGATAAGTGCACAAAACATAAATAAGACACATGGTCCTGAAACCCCTGTACCAAACAGGATCTTGAAATCTGACGTTTTATGATCGATCATGGAAATAGTTGTTTAAAAAACTATCATGTAACATTGTTCTATTTTCACGCTTCACACCGAGAGTTGACAAATGAGAGTTGACAAATGGCTGGTGGAACAGTGCCGGCTGTTTTTTGACTAGGAGAGGTCATTTCACCTGGTGGTGCTGAGTTGCACCTGAAGTGCGTGGCAGTGCTGTTCCACGAACTGAGGTTGATACAATGAACACTATCCCCACAATCAAACAGGTTACACATTGTACTCTATTCTTACATTAAAGTGCTCACATGACAAGCCTTGTTAACTCCAGATTCTAACCAAGAAGTAAATGAATCACGGACACACACAATATCTCGATGAAGATGCAAAAATCCATTTTATGCCATCACTGTGTCATCATATTTCTACTGCATGGATTGTGAAAAAAGGTAATGTAAAATCCCCTTCAGAGTTATCAAATTAACCTCTCTATTTTGCAATCATTACTCGGAAAGAAGCCATTTCTATTCTTTTTCTTCAAGAACTTCATGATTAATTAGTGCAATTGATTTTGCAAGAAGGCTAATTCGAAGGCACTTTGAATGGCGATAAATCCTACATGTGAAAAACATAGGGAACACTTCCTAATTGACACTGGGGTTTCAATGCCATGCTGCCATGGCAACCTATTTGTTATTTTAGGGTATGAGAATTAGGAAAGCTGACAACTGCAGTGGATTCATTCCCAGCTAAAACGTTTCTGTTCCCATGGCACCCAAATATTGTATTAACCGTATTATCCATTTTTCTTACTCCAGGCAGGTTGTACCATTTATCCATAGAGTTTGTACCATGTATTCATGGTGTTTGTACCATGTATCCATGCCCGTCGTATGTGTGGACTGAATCAGGGATTTAGGGTCTCAAAGACTACCAAATATGAATAATATGTTCCTCAATCAGCTTCTCATGTCATCAATCCTAAGTTATCTCATAAGTTAACCCAACAGTGGTATTCATTTTCAAGCATTTTCTAAATCTCCATTTTATTTTATATTTTTATTCAAACATCCCTGTTTCAGAGATAAACTACTGCCTGGGTAGAAGGAGTATCATAATAAAGAGAGTTCCAAAGATGTGCTTCTGCAAAGTCATCCCAAATGTACACAGCTCTGTGAACTTTAATACCACAAATATTTACTATTGTTGCTAAATTTCAAACACTGAAAGATACATGGCCAACTTGGCACAAAACACTGGTGCACAGGTTTTTCTGAACTCAGCATTTTCTAAACAACTAGCCCAAATATTCAATAAACACATAAGAACCAATTACGATAATTTTTTACAGTGTTGATTTTGGCTGACTGTTTTACAATTAGGTAAAATAATGAATGATGCAAAATACATATAGAATAAATCATCCCATAAAACAAAACACAATTACTCTCTGGAATCTTGCCATGTTAAAACCATGTTTTTCATTTAGCACTAGCACTAATCTCGAAGCACTTAGCTGCAGCACAAATCTTGCAATTGAAGCACTTAGCAGCATCACTAATCTTGAAGCACTTAGATGCAGAACTAATCTTGAAGCAGTTAGCTGCAGCAGTAGTCTTGAAGCACTTAGATGCAGCACTAATCTTCAAGCATTTAGCAGCAGCACTAGTCTTGAAGCACTAAGGTGCAAAACTAATCTTGAAGCACCTAGCTGCAGCACTAATCTTGAAGCACCTAGCTGCAGCACTAATCTTAAAGCACTTAGCTGCAGCACTAATCTTGAAGCATTTAGCAGCAGCACTAGTCTTGAAACACTTAGATGCAGAACTAATCTTGAAGCAGTTAGCTGCAGGACTAGTCTTGAAGCACCTAGCTGCAGCACTAATCTTAAAGCACTTAGTTTCAGCACTAATCTTGCAATTATTGTTCAAATAATATGTTTTCGACCATCAACATTAAGTTTTAGGTTGAAAAGTTTGTAAACCAACTAATGTCAAGTAAAGGGCCTATGACCTGGCCCCGGGGGTGTTAAAGAGCAATGTCTAAAGAGTTATTACTGAGACCCGGTTTTGTATGGGTAGAGACGATCTCAGGTCCCCATGTCAATACATAATTCAGAAGGTAAACATCGAGTATGTCGAACATTGATGTCACATGAGTCTTTGACTGAATGGAAACAAGTCCGATGGTCTCAGCGGGTATGTATTTGTGTGTAGACAAGATGAATGTTTCCTGACAAACATTGACAAAGTGATGTCTGCTGACTTTCCGTGACATCCCCCAGAATATTGCTGCCTTGTGCCATGCTTGTGGTCTGGCTGGTAATGGAGGGGTGTACATATGGAAGAATTGTATAAATATTATGTCTGTGATCAGGTGACTAATAACCACATACGTACAGAATTGACTGAACAGGATGTAGAGGGTAATGTCCGAGTAACTCTCCATTCCTTAAAAATAAGGGAGCCGAGGCACATTATTTTTAAAGAATGGAGAGTTACGAGGATATTACCCTACTTAAATTACATTCAAAGTATTGGGAATATTTCTGTTATCAAAATTAAATGTCAAAATGACAAAATGAAGGTTTTATTTTGAAACTGGTACACATCGCTCCATTCCTGAAAAGTAATGGAGTGAACAGACAATGGAATGACGTCACAAATGTTATTTAATTTCTGTGAAAAATCTAGGTATAATGTTAGCATTCTGTGTTTTATGTTTGTACACCTTTAGAAGTCAAAGTTTGTTTGTATAGGCTTTCTAAGCCAAATTTCTTTATGGAGTCAGTTAAAAAGTTCATTCAGTAAGTTTTGGGTGGGGGTTAATAGGTTTGCAAGTTTTCCATTTGAAAAAATTAACCATTAGGATTTAGAATTCAAGACAATAGATTCAGGTCTAATCTTCATGTTTTTATTTTGAATATAAACAACAGGTTTGTTGTCGGATTAAAGCTCACTGGTTTTTCACCAGTGAGAGAAAAAATATTCAGTGTTACATAGTAAAAAGTTCTGGAAAACCAGCTACTATGCAAATCACTGCCAAGTAGGTATCACTTGACTGTGTGTGTTATTGTACTTTTGTGTATTGTGTGCATGCATGTGTGTGTGTGTGTGTGTCTCTCTGTTTCTCTCTCTGTCTCTCTCTGTGTGTGTGTGTGTGTGTGTGTGTGTGTGTCTCTCTCTCTCTCTGTTTCTCTCTCTGTTTCTGTCTCTGTGTGTGTGTGTGTGTGTGTGTGTGTCTGTGTCTGTGTCTGTGTGTGTTAGACTATGGAGGGAAGAGAGGAAAACTTAACAAATGAAATTATGCTTTCCATCTTAACTTTTGATCATTTTGTATTGTTTAGACAAGTGACGTGTATTTTAACTGATAAAGTATCTTTAGACAAGTGACGTGTCTGATAATTTGACTGGTAATATGTGACTTGTCATGTGCCTCATGATGGAGAGCCATGTTGGACGTGATTCACAATGTGGCTCGCTCACTCACTCACTCTCTCACTCTCTCACTCTCTCACTCTCTCACTCACTCAGCTTCAGTTTTAAAACCAATCCTTGAAATAAATTGGATTTGTTTTTTAAAATATAAAAATGTATGAAACATGCTTCTCATGTTGATGTATTCTTTCAAGTACATCCAATGGAGGAAGCCCACACTGTCATAACATGAGACAAATCAGTTAATTTGTGTCCTTGAATTATGAGAAAATCGATTTTACCCAGGTTCTGTTTTCACAAATTCGCTTCGCTTCTTTCAGTTTAGAATTTTTTCAAACAAAAACACTATTTCATGCAACAAATACCCTAATTTCAGGATGAACAGTTCCAATGTAGAGACTCCAAGAGTCAAACATGGCTGAAATAAAAATGATGAATTCTTAAAGCGACATTTCCCGAACTTCTGCGGATTCTTCTACAGACAAAGTACATGCACTGAAGGCAAGCAAGGAAATGAAGTGTCATTCTGAATTCTTCAACCTTAAACTGATTAGAATGCACAACGTGCTTAAAGATAGTGAAGTCTTTGTAAAGTAAAGGGATCTCAGCCAAAAAATGTCATAACATATGTAAACAAAGGTGGTTGGCATTGTATTACACTAGAGACTGTTTCCTGTAAATGTTACAGTTGTAAGTCTAAAATGTGGAGTGAGTGAGTGAGTGAGTATGGTTTTTATACCGCTTTTAGCAATACTCCAGTAATATCTAGGCGGGACAACAGAAATGGGCTTCACACATTGTACCCATGTAGGGAATGGTACCTTGGTCTTCAGTGTGCCAAGCAGATGCTTTGACCATTAGGCTAACACACCTTTTCCCTGAAAACTGCTGGGCCCCATTCCACAAAATGACATTAGTTGTAAGGTGATCGTAACTCCTATAATTGTACAATGGCCTGTGATTGTCATAGCGCTAGGAGCGGTTTGTGGAACAGGACCCCAGGGGGGGAAATAACCCATTGCCCGACGCCCCAGTCCAGTGTTTTTGTCTGTCGGGCAAGCAAATTTGTATATCACACTGTACCAGTGTCAAGTTGACTTTCCAATGTTAATTATGTTGTATATTTAAAAAATCAACAAGAAAATCGGCCAGTATAGTGGAAAAATTATCAGGGCAAGTGATTTTACATGTGCCACTGTACTGGAGTACACTAGCAATTTTAAAGTTATTTCCACCCCTGGGCCCTGTTTTTTTAGTGAAGAACAAATTCTCTGACTCAGGCCTTCTCAAAAGGTGTTAGATTGTTTGGAGAGGTAGCCTAGTGGTTCAAGGGTTTACTTATGGTGCTGAAAACCTTTAATTCACATATTGATGAAATGAGTTCTGTATAAAATCTTTCAGTGTACATGTAGTTGTTTATTGCAAAGTCAGTTGTCATTGTCACTCCGAACCTTTGCTTACTCTGCTATAGCTAATTTACCACAATTATTTATTACTTTTGCTGACTTTGCACAAAACAATATTCCCTCACTCCAAAAACCTACTTTCACAGCAATGGTGCCCATATTTTTCAGTAATTTTGCTGACTATGCACAAAACAACATTCACTCATTCCAAATCATTGCTTTCTCAGCATATGGTACCATCACCATTTTCCAGCACCACCTTCATCAATTGCCTCTCGGTTCGCATTAGCGATGCGATGATGAAAAAATAACCCTACATGACATAAATCCATCAATTACCACCATCTGAAGTTCAACGTCCACGGAACTGGAATGATGATGATATCATGTTCCAAGCTTTCCTTATGGATGTCACTTTAACGGTTCATCTACCAAGCCATAGGCCCCAAGTCATTCAACATGTTTGTCTGTAGAAAACAGAGATCGAGTGAGGAGGAGAAATCGAATTCCTGTCCGCCCGAAGCAAGTCTCTCAATTGTGGACATTTATTACTGTGGAAGCTTGGGAATCAGGCGACCTTCAGTTGCAAGTCGACATCATCTGTTGATGGAGACGGGGCTTTGCGGCAGGACAGATGGAGACTTCTAGGCCATGATAATGTTTAAGAATGGGCACCGGATCAAATATTTAGGTCATTTCTTTTGGGTACAAGGCACATTTTAATCAGTCTGAATTTGAAATTGCTGTGCAGTATTGATATTGAATATGTGGAAATGGATTAAAAAGCAAAAAAACCCAAAAACAAGCTGGCTGAACCTTTGACAGTTAATTCATCAGAATTCATGGAATTTTGGGTGTTTTTTTGTTGTTCTTTTGAAATTTACATGATATCATGGATTTACTGGTCGCTGGTCTTAAACCTGACTCAGGTTATAGGTATGACTCAAGCACCTCTTAAGTGAAACTTTTATATTTTTAGTGACTTATCCAACTCCTATAACACAAACAAAAAATATCAATAGAACAAATATATCTGTATTTCCTTGACTGGTCTTTGATGGATGAGAAAAACATCCAACTGCTGAATTCTGACTGAGGTAACTATTATTCTAAAAGTGATGTGATCAAATGCATAATGCATATATTCCTTGCCCCCTTCAGAAAACAAATTCTTCTCAGGCGTAAGTTCATGTACATCTTACTATCTAAGCAGTAAACCTCCTATCATTTTCCCCGTAACACCAACAAAATCAACTTTATTCCATGTAAAATAGAAATATAGTGTTTAAACAAATAAATTCCTATTTTGACCAACACCAACTGTCAAACCTTGCTGTAAGAAAACCCAAATCAATGTTGAAGTAAGAATATCAAAATCATTTTTGAGATATTCTTTAATAAATAATTCTCTGAAACATATCGCACCTACATGTACTATATAGTGTCAGACAAAGGTTTGTACATGTATTTGTGTTTGTATATTTGTACGTTTGTTTGTTTATATTTTGACCTACGAAGCTTTCATTGCTACAAGCACTGATGGAAAGTTAACATAGAATATTATTGGGAAATATTCATGAACCTGTTTCAGCAGCTGAGAGTAAATTGATAGAACATGTACTCCCATAGAAAAGTAGTATTTCCTTTCTTATTCCTTTTCTTATTTGCTTCCTAAAAGTCTGCGAACCGTCAAATAGGATAAGTAACGCTCGACTCTTACACTGTTATATTGCTAATGTACTGAGCTTGCATGTGAAGACGAAATGTCGACATTGTGCTGTTAATCAGCTGACATCGGAAGTTCTGGGTCAGCTGATCAATAGGATGGCAATGGTATGGTGAGAACTGTGAAAGGGTTGGCCGTTACACCAATTAGATTCAGTAACAATAATACTGTAATTAATGCAGCATACCATATCCTTAGTATCTGTGCCCATTGTTATACATGGTCGCCTTCTTCATCTGTTACTTGGGCCATCAGGCACAAAGTGATCTTAGTGCTAAGACTATATGGGGCCACATACACAAAGTGATCTTAGTACTAAGTCTATCCGGGCCCACATACACAAAGTGATCTTAGTGCTGAGACTATCCAGGCCCACATACACAAAGTGATCTTAGTACTAAGTCTATCCGGGCCCACATACACAAAGTGATCTTAGTGCTGAGACTATCCAGGCCCACATACACAAAGTGATCTTAGTGCTAAGTCTATCCGGGCCCACATACACAAAGTGATCTTAGTGCTGAGACTATCCAGGCCCACATACACAAAGTGATCTTAGTACTAAGTCTATCCGGGCCCACATACACAAAGTGATCTTAGTGCTGAGACTATCCAGGCCCACATACACAAAGTGATCTTAGTACTAAGTCTATCCGGGCCCACATACACAAAGTGATCTTAGTGCTGAGACTATCCGGGCCCACATACACAAAGTGATCTTAGTGCTGAGACTATCCGGGCCCACATGCACAAAGTGATCTTAGTACTAAGTCTATCCAGGCCCACATACACAAAGTGATCTTAGTGCTGAGACTATCCGGGCCCACATACACAAAGTGATCTTAGTGCTAAGTCTATCCGGGCCCACATACACAAAGTGATCTTAGTGCTGAGACTATCCGGGCCCACATACACAAAGTGATCTTAGTGCTAAGTCTATCCGGGCCCACATACACAAAGTGATCTTAGTGCTAAGTCTATCTGGCACCAATTACACTAAGCAATCTTAGTGCTAATATTATCTGGGCTGACATGAAAGAGATCTTAGTACTACTACTATTGTTGTCTGTGTTGTAGTGTTGACAGTCATTATTTGTTAATATCTGAGGCATCACACCACAGTAGAAGTTATTGTTGTGGCTTTCTCTTCGATGGATTGATAGATACGGTTGAAAACATTTGTAGATATTCAGACCACAAAGGGAATAAAATTTGGCAATATGACATCTGTTTGAAAAATAGCTGTAGTTATTATTTTTTTTCTGTTGATTTAAAGAAATGTCACATTTTCACATACATCTTTCAAATATGATGCTAAATCATCTAAGCCCTTTTTCCAGGATTGTGTAAACAAAATAAACTAAAATAAATCTGTTTTTACTTATATATATCAAGTTCTTCATGTGGTACATAAAATGTGCAACATATTGTAATGAATAGTCTCAGAAACAGTTTCAGTCAAAAATAAATTTGGTTGCATTTGTTTGTACCCATTCACAATATTTCACCCAAATGTAGCACATCTATAACCTGCCTTACTCTCTGCTCTTCCCATTACACAAGCTGAGGCTTGTCATGATGTAACCAAAATACCATAGCATTTAACAAAACTCATTCACCACAAAATAAACCATTTCATTCAGTTCTAGACCAATATAGGATTAATATATGTATTTAAGAACCAGGAACCACTTTTTTACCCACTACTTCGACAAGTTCACGTTGCTTCAAATATTAACAAAAATAGATTTTTCAGCTTCAAGATATTTACAGTAATAAGTGTTGCAATAGAACGCTGTCTAATCAAAGTGGGGTTTTAGGTTAGGGAAACACCAGTCATTGTGTTCACAATTACAAAGAAATGGTGGCATTATTCCATAACTTATTGCCAATTGATGTTGAGAAGTGGCACGACTTACCATTGATCTGAGATTGGCGCTGTACAGCAGGCATTGTCTGGAATCGATTTCGTATGGTTAGTGTATTCTCATTGACTGATATGCTATCTTTACCATTGTGCTAATGCAAACAGTTTACATGCACCTCGGATCGAGGGGAAATGGGCGGATGATTGCCATACAGCAAAAACTATGCAGAAATATGTCGAAAAAAAAATGTGTGGGAAAATTAATGGATATTCTTTAATGTCTTAGCTTGACGTGTTAAATACATTTTGGTTTTGGTAAATATTGAATGGAAGCGGGAGGTGGTGACGCACATGGTTTTTGAATTACTGTTGATTGGTGGAGTCTAGGTACAAGCCGGTGCTGATGTAGCAGAATGCAGAATTGATGGGGGTGATGCAGGTGGCTAGGTTGGATTGTGTGACTTGCTGATTGACTACAGATTAACTGGAAGGGAAGAATATCCTTTCATAATATTTGATTACCATGTGTTTGTGGTGTTAGGGTATGGATGACAACTCGTGGTCTCTCCATGTCTACGGATTCACTTAATGAATGGTGGAGTCTTTTTTAAGTGGTTGATGGGGGCAGTGTTCTTTGTGTGTCATTCTTTGATGTGTTTAGATCGATTTTAGCTGTATCACTGTGGCTGGTGGAATGTGAGCCAGAGAACCTGTGGTGGCTATTGTGAGCATCAAGGTCTGATGGGCTTGACTTTTATGTACTAGGTCATGCTGGACTGGGCTTTAGTGGGCTGAGCTGGGATTGTCAGACAAAGACATAATGTGTTGTGCAGGACTTGGGTGTACTGTGTTATGGTGGACTGGAGGGTAATGTGCTGTGCTGGACTTAGGTGTACTTGGGTTGCTGGACTGGGGTGTACAATGTTGTGCTGGACTGTGGTGTACTGGATTGAGCTGGTATTTTCTGAATAGGGTGTACTGTGTTGTGCTGGACTGGGATGCACTTGGGTGTACTGGATTGGGCTGGGATTGTCAGAATAGGGTGTACTGTGTTGTGCTGGACTGGAGTGTACTTGGGTCATGGTGGACTGGGGTGTACTATGTTGTGCTGGACTTGGGTGTACTGGATTGAGCTGGCATTGTCAGAATAGGGTGTACTATGTTGTGTGGGACTGGGATGTACTTGGTGTACTGGATTGAGCTGGGATTGTCAGAATAGGTTGTACTGTGTTGTGCTGGACTGGAGTGTACTTGGGTCATGGTGGACTTGGGTGTACTATGTTGTGCTGGATGGTGGTGTACTGGATTGAGCTGGAATTGTCAGAATAGGGTGTACTGTGTTGTGTTGTGCTGGACTGGGATGCACTTGGGTGTACTGGATTGAGCTTTGATTGTCAGACTAGGGTGTACTGTGTTGTGCTGGACTGGGGTGTATTTTTTGCTGCACTGGACTGGGGTGTACTTGGGCTGCTCAGCTGGCGTTTACTGTGTTTTGCTGGACTTGGGTGTACTGGGTTGAACTGGGCTTTAGTGTACTTTAGTGTACTGTCACCTACAGTAGTGCACTTGGCTAAAACATTCTGGACACTAGGCAGTAAATCAATTTTTATTTCTCTTCTCACGTGAAATTCCTATTCCAATGTTATATGCAATAAACAAAATGGAGTTACATAACACATAAACACTAAACAGCCATTATTATGATGTTTGCTTGAACAGTTATTGAAAAGTGATTAGTTCTTATTTCTAATTAGTTCTGTGTAACTGCACAGCTCTGAATCATGCACTGCTTAATCATTCATCCCTCACAGACTCAGCACGAAGAAGACAATCAACCGAAGCAACTTGACTATTTTTTAAAATTCTTGCTTCTTTATGGCATAAAAAGCAAACATTGTGTTGAATTTCAATTTCAGTAATGGGCACCTAGCACACAGCAAGTAATAAATAAAGAAACACAATTACAAAAGTGATCTAAAACAGGAACAAACAGCCAGACAACTATACAAAATTTAAATTGCCTTATATACACTCAGGATTAATTATCAACTATAATTCATTTGTTTCGTTAGTAATAGACATGTTTTGTCATGTGTCATGATGATTCAGAGAGCATGATGACTGGATCGCCTACAGAGAGCACAACACAAAGATGTTCTATGTATAACCAGCAAATGCGCTGTAGTACGGCAGCGTTGTATTGTCGCTGGTGATGAATTGTGTATGATGTCGTCAATGATGTTGTCAGTGATTATGTATCCCTCAGGATGTTAGGTCTGAGGGGATGTCAGACACAAAGTATTTGATCTTATCATCTTTGCGGGAGACCTACAGCTGAATAAACGAGAAGGTTAACAGGTGCGAGAGTCGGTAAAGTTGTAGTGTGTTTAGGTGATAGTTTACTGTCATTGATGTGGCAGTGTTGTTCTATCGATGTCAGGGCATCCTGCAAGTCGGGGGAACGTCAGGATGTGTTCTATGAAGATGCTGCTGATATGGTTAGAATGTTGCAGCACCTGTGGGTACGCTTTGATATCAATCTCATTGAAATCAGATTTGTTACACGCGTCAAGATGTTGTCAACAGGAGATCATGTCTGGTGAATTCTAACTGAACTTCGGCCTCCTTGTTCAAAGAAGTTTGTTTGTCTGTTGTTTAACTCCACACTCAGCAATATTCCAGCCATGTGGCAGTAGTCTGTAAATAATCGAGTCTGGATCAGACAATCCAGTGATCAACAACATTAGTCTGTCTATAACTATTTACCGCGAAAAATAAACATCACAAAATATTTGATTTGGTTTGGTACATTGCATAATGATGTATTACTAAATCAGATCATTATCTCTGCCAAAAAAACATATCATTTTATGTAATATAAAAAAATCAATTCTAAAATTCAGTAATTATAAAAAGGTATTAAAAGAGATATTTTCTGTAGAAAAATTTATTTCAAAGAGAAACAATGAAATCGAAAAATTCAATCTTAAATGGAATTCACTCATCCCAATATTCAGCAACTAATTATTATTTCATCTCTACAGCAATGTATCTTCACCTTTTCTGTGCTTGTTGCTACCATATACCCTTGTTATTGACTTTGTAACCTAGGAACAAATTTAAAAAAAACAAATAAAAAAAACCAAAAAAACATTAGTCTGTCTCACAGTCCCTGAACCACATTATTTTCCCTAAAGCTAAGCCCTCTCTGCAGTGCTAAAGCCCAAAATAAAGCAAGTCTAAATCTCCCAACTCTCTATGGTTCCTTTTCAATTTAAATGGGTATATTTGTTACTATCAAAGTTATATATATTCAGAGACTAAGCGTTAGTCTACAACAGCATGAGAAATGATCGGATATGATGACAGGGGTCAACCAAGTCAACAAGCCTGACCACCTAGTTTAAAGAAGCCATTCAAACATCAGCTTTCTCTTACAACATGGCATCATTTTTGTTACACCTCAATTCAGAAATTATGATCTTAGCAAAAGAAAACTGTCATACAATACAAATATACCTTCAGAATTTCACCCTGCTGTGTGTAGGTATGATTGCTCCCAGAAGCAACAGGGTGAATAAAATATCCACAGCAACTTAATAGCACTTTTTATGATTTGTATAATTTTCATCCCAAAATTTGTATTCCTCTTCGGGATACAGAAATCAGCTGCTTCACATACCGTGACAAGAATTTAAGAGTGAGTTAAAATATATCGTCACATTAGCACTATTTCAGCCATATTGTGACAAGAGAAACTTAAATGTCAATCACAAATATATGCAAGTGGTATAAATTCCCGTTGTAAGAATTTAGGAGAGTTGATGCAGTTTAAAGAAAATTCAAACCAAGTCGGCGAGCCTAACCACTCAATCTTGTAAGTCACCTCTTATGACAAGCATGGGTTTAGTGAAGACCAATTCTAACCCAGATCTTCACGGGTTTCAAATCATGTGACAGGTATATCACAATAGAATAAACATTATGATTTGATCACGAATGGACAAAATATGAGGATTTCATTTATTTATCATCTATTGTAGTGATGAAACAGTCATTCACACTTCCTCTTCAGCCATGTAAGTACAATTTAAGTACAACATTTTGAATTCAGAGATTATAACCTAAAGTTAGATGAATCATGTTGTAGCTATTACAGACAAATTAAGTTGTAGCATTAAAGTAATATTTGGTATACAGTCCATTTCGGTAGCCATTAAGACAGACGGCCCATCGGACAGAGTCAATAACATTGTTCCACCATTATAATGCAATTTGCTTCAGTAATGTGACTAAACAAATCAATGGTTTGCTGGAGAATATTACATAGTTGTAATCAAACCCCATTCACTGGTTTTAAACCAATAGTCTCCCTTTGGTTCTTACTATGTAACTGTATCATCTGACAGTATTATATAGCAGTATCATATAACAGTATTATATCACAGTATTACATACAGTAATGCTGAGTCAGCACATTGAGGTTGGTTAGTGAGATGGGTTTAACAGTGTACTCAAGCTGGCTGAACTTGTAAAGTTAAAAACTTGTGAAGATCTAGAATAGGTCTTCAGCAACCAATGCTTGTCGTAAGAGGTGACTAAAGGGATCGGGTGGTCAGGCTCGCTGACTTGGTTGACACATGGCAACATATCCCATCGATGTTCATTTTGATGATCACTGGATTGTCTGATCCAGACTTGATTATTCACAGACCGCCACCATATAGCTGGAATATTGCTGAGTGCGGCCTTAAACTAAACTCACTCACTCACTCACACATCATCATGTATCAAGGAATCAGGCAACACTAATAAAAGTTACCAAAATACCAGTGTACTGATTAAATTTTTTAATCACGGAACATTTTTTACAACAGATTGCCGCCATATAGCTGGAACACTGCTGAATGCGAGTTAAAAACAACAACAAACAAAGTGCTTGCATGCATGTGCTTAGTCATGTGTGTATGTGTATGCATGTGTTTGAGTGTTTTTTATTACCTATGATGGCGAAAATATCGCGGTTCATATTTTTCATAGGGCAAAATATCACTTTGTCATGGTGACCTAACGTCATGAGCAATGCTATGACGTCACGTTTCTTCTGTGCTGTTGCATTCTACATGCGGCGACGGCAGGTAGCCAGCCTACATTTGAAGGTAGATTTGGGTCTATTTTCCTCAATTTGACAACTCCGGTAATAAACAGAATATTATATTCGAGCCCATATCATACTATGTTTACGACACTCATGCCTAAATATCGGTATCTCCCTCACTCTCGATCGGGAAATACCAACATTTAGGCACTCATGTCATTAAACATAGTATGACATGGTCACTCATATAATATCCTCTATATAATGCTAGCTCACTGAGATACCATATTGCAGTTTACCACAGATACCCCCACAGACACATAATACTATAAGATGACCATGCCTTGTTTATCCACTTCATATTGAGTTCAGGAAAGGTTCCATGTTTAAGGACTTTATAGAACAAGCCATTATAAAATACTTATTAAACTTCTATTCCTAACCGCCTCCCTACAAAACACCAACCTCAAATCATTTAACTGATCATAAATATGAGAAAAGATTTATTGTGTTTCCTTCTTTGATGCACCACAAACCAAGACCTTCTGACCTTCTGAACATTCACATGGTACGCCTCAATGAGTTTCTTTATAAAAAATAATTAAAAAATAACCAGTCTCCACCTCAGGTTTTAAATAATTAATTTACTGGAGCCAATGAACAAGATGCATGAAACAATTGTTTCACGACCTTGGAAGTATGTTGTTAATTTCTGTGTACTGGTGGGGCGGTGGGGTAGTCTAGTGGTTAAAGCGTTCGCTCATCATGCTGAAGACCCGGGTTCGATTCCCCATATGGGCACAATGTGTGAAGTCCATTGCTGGTGTCCCTCGCTGTGATATTGCTGGAATATTGCTAAAAGCAGCTTAAAAGCAAACTCACTCACTCACACACTGTTGACTGGTGTTCAGCTCACAAACCAACAAAATGCAGTTAATTTCTGTCTCCTGGTGGGGCAGTGGTTAAGGCATTGGATCATCATGCTGAAGACCCAGGTTCAATTCCTCATATGGACACAGTGTTAGAAACCCATTTCTGGTGTCCCCTGCCATGATATTGCAGGAATATTGCTAAAAGTTGCGTAAAATCTCTGTTGACTGGTGTTCAACTGACAAACCAAGAAAATGCACGAAACAATTGTTTCACGACCTTGGAAGTATGTTGTTAGTCTCTGTTGACTGGTGTCCAACTGATAAATACAATGACAATCTGGAACCTTATCTAGTTAAACTTTGGCATTTAACTGATGAAAATCAAATTATCTAGTGAACACAGATGATGTCTGTGATATACTTACATGATGGTGAGAATGATTGAATTGTTGACGAAGAGCTAGACTGGAAGAGCACGAGGTCATTCAACAGAGGATGAAAAGCCCAGTATGACAGCCGTGGACAGTGTGCGCAATCGATCGAGAACTGAAGAATGTTTGAAACTGATAAGAATTAGTCATTTTCATCACAGAATAAGCATTATTAGGTTAGATAAGACAATCAAATTTTATTACCAACTTGGTTGTTTTATTAAGTTAGATGACTGATATGAAACAATTTCCACGACAACAATCTTGTAAGTTATATCAAGAATATATGCAATAATTTATTAAATTCAATATAGAAAGCAGGACTTGGGAATTCATATGTTGAGTTTGTGTGAAGAAACATATTTGAAGAGTTTAGAGCTGACTTGATTGTTAATCATTGTTTACTACATTGTATATATCATACAGTGTGATATTATACAATCATAGACTGTGATGAGGTCAATACCTGTTTTTATGTTTCATAAAAAGAGATATTGACCAAATTCACTAGTCCATAATTGTTTTATTATGTAATTACTGAAAAAAAGCTTCTAAAACACAAACCATGTCCATTTAGTCATGAAAAGTTATTTTATTTTCGCTACAAACCAGTAATGTTATGTCAACAATACTGTGACATGTAACCAATAGAATGACGTCATAGTTTGACGTCAAAATCTATTTTTAGTATTTCAAGTCAATATGACTTTTGGTCGGACCTGGGTTGGAGTCAATATTCTTTTCTGTCGACGGTCACGTGACCGCCTCTAGACCAATCAGGTAGCCGGAAAAATATGCTTACATAATAAACACATTTATTACCCATATGGTAAAACATAACCAGCGTCATATATATCATATGTACACATGTGCATGTATCACTTTTGCCTGGCAACCATTGTATCTGTATTTCGACATCATCAAACAATTGAATGTGATGTCATTAAAGAGGGCCGTCACACTTGCTTACCATGTTTTACTGTGCAAATGTACATGAATAAAATGGATACTAAAGAAATTATTACACTTGAGCAAGTGTGTCATATGACTTAAGCGAAACCCGTGCAAAATTATGTATTACCCGAGTGATACACTCAGCAACCCATGCTTATCGTAAGAGGCTAATTATGGGATCGGGTGGTCAAACTCGCTGACTTAGTTGATACATGTCATCGGTTCCCAGTTGCGTAGATCGATGCTCATGCTGTTGATCACTGGATTGTCTGGTCCAGAGTTGAATATTTACAAACCGCCACCATATAGCTGGAATATTGCAAAGTGCAGCGTTAAACAAGCAAACAAACATCAACATTAAACGAATAAAACAAAGACTATTTGTCCACAAGTTGGTCTACTGACTTGTGTATTGATATTATACTCAGCATAGTTTCTCAGTGGCCTAAAACTGCATGACCAACATGCAAACACACGCACATGCACATCATTTTAAAGATCTTGCACACGATATTGAACTCAGTTTCACTGTACCTGAATGAATTAGAATTCTAAAATCAGAATTCAAGAAATATATAATACTTTGCTGTTGTGTACCTTTAATTTTGAAACATGTGAAATCATAGAAGAAAGGTCAAGGTCATTGTAAAGGTCAGCAGAGACGGAAGAGAGAGCAGCTGGTATGGCGACAGTTGTCCCTGTATGCTTTAACATGTCAAGATTGTAATTCATCATTGAAAATAATCTGTATGCTTCCGTTTAAGTTAATTACTAAACCATTTCTTTCTCTACTATATCTAAGATAAAGGGCCAAAGATGTACAAGTGATTCATCTTGTCTGAAAGAAGAGTGACAGAGTGGCTTGAATGTTTTAATATTTCTTTCAAATTTGTTAAGTTGTCATGCAATATTTCAATTCTGCATTTCCATTCTGAAGTTGCAGATATTTATCTTACAAAGTATTCCTTTGATCAATCTCCTGCACATAAGAGTACTGTCTGAGCCAATTTTATAGATAAGGCCAGACCAATTATATTTTTTGTTTTACCGATCCGTCGGTCATATTTTTTCAAGAATAAGAAAAAAAATAGAATTATTTTCCCCCTCAAGACATATGATCCTAATCATTTTACTGGCCAAAATTGTAAACTTATAAGGAAAGTTTTTTTTTTACATTTTGTTTGCCCCATATACACTTCATAAATTGCCCAAAGTAAAATACTTTTAGTATTTAAAAAGAATATTGCTTTGACTGGTGATTTCTTTTTTCTTTCTTGCCTTGAGGTTTTTTGAGGACAAAAATTCGTAAAACAAGAAATAAATTTTGTCTGGCCTAACGTCAATTAAACAGAATGTTAGTCAGACTAGTCTGTAAAATGTTTAATAAAATCAATTTGAACAATTGGACATTTCAGAAAATGTTTTAATGTTAATAATTGTTGTATGTGCTGTAAGAGATCTTGGTGGTCTTTGGTGTTCAATTGTTGTGGAGTTGTGTCCCTTGTTTATATCAGGATCCACTGATTGTGGGATCAAATCCCCAAATTTCCTTGACTCTTTTAACCTCCTCCTAGTGTTCATTGATTTTACCAAAGTAGTACACTTAGATTAGATTACATTACATTTTATTATCCCCACCAAAACTGGGAGGGGGATATAAGTTTGAGCTCCATCCATATCCGAGATGATGGGGACAGATTTTGTCAGAAAGTGTTATAGATAGGTAAACCAAATTTAGCATGTGTTTTCAAGACATAAATGCCCTGATGGAGTTTGAAAATGGAAACCATGTTACAATTTATTACAGAGTTATGTCCCTTGTCAAGTGTTTCTTGACTTAGTGCACATTGTCCCCAATGAGAACAGATGTTCTCAAAAACTGTTGTAGTGTTGTAGGGTAACCAAATTTGGTATTTTTTTCAGAACATGAATGCCTTGATGTAGTTCGAAAATGGAAAGCGTGTTACGATTCTTTACAGAGTTATGGCCCTTTTCATGTGTTTCTTGACTAAGTGCACGTTATCCCCAATGGGGACAGAATTTCTCAGTAACCACTAGGGAAACCAAATGTGGTATGTGATTTCATGACATGAATGTCCAGTTAAAAAAACAGGAACCAAATAGGAACAGAACGCTGTGGCAGGGGACATTGATGACCATGTCTTCTTGTTGCAGTTACAACAAACATTCTGTTAAAGTGGTTTGCCACAACTGGATTTCGTCAAGTGTAGGCATTAAATCAACCACCCATTTGCTAGTATTGGACATAGGGCAGTATTGGACATAGGGCAGCATTGGACATAGGGCAGCATTGGACATAGGGCAGCATTGGACATAGGGCAGCATTGGACATAGGGCAGCATTGGACATAGGGCAGCATTGGACATAGGGCAGCATTGGACATAGGGCAGCATTTTTATTTTTTGTGTTTCTCATCACCCGACCGACCCTTCTAATGTTATTCCCACCCCACCCCACCCCACCCCCAAACTTTTTGTTTCAATCCAACACCGCTGACTCAAACCTAAAACGCAAATTTAAAATGTTATTTTATAACAGTCGCTGCCACAAGTAAAAAAAACGTGAGAAATTGTAATAAGAATTTTTTACAATAAATGAGAATCAAGAATATTATGCAGATAATTTTGTCTTTATTATTATTTTTTTCCCCCGATTGACCCCGATGTTCAGAATTTGGTGGTTACGTGAAACACATAAAAACAAATGATGCTGATACACATATTGCTGGACAATACCACCTGAAACATTCGCTCAGTGTTCTCACTCACAGAAGATTTCCATTGCTAGAAACAAAGCTATGCATAACAGAGTGACTGTTATCCAAATAGTTCATTCCTCTAGTGTATGGGAAATCAATGAATTTGCAGGACAATTGCAAAGGAAATAATGAATAACATGATGACAATGCCCTGGGATGGTTTGTTATCTATTCAGACATGTAATATAGCATGCTGTGTCACCATTGTAGGGCGCAGCTGAATTCAAACTGTCATCCGCATGGTTTAAAGTCAATGAAATGTACAAAGTGCTGAAGCGTTGAAATAGAGAGATCGGTGAAGCATTGAAAAAGAGAGAATGCTGAAGTATTGAAATGTGATTCAACTCCTGAGATGTTTCAATAAATGAACGTTGTGATATGTTATGGTGAGTAACAACGTTGTTTCCGTTCAAAGTACTGTTTGAACAATTATTTGTCAAATTTGAATGATTTCTGGTGTCTCATGAAATATTTCTGCTGGTGGAATTTGTTCTTTTCAGAATATTCAGAAGCAGAAGCCTGGTAAATTGTCGTTGGTAGTAATGCCATGTTTTGAAAATGTGATTGCTTATTTTTTAATGACAAAGATGAAAGCAATTTGTTGTTGTACAGAAACACCTTCTTGAAGATTGAGCTGAAGCAGAAATGCCTAAGAGGGTCAGACATTTTTATTTGTATCAATAGGGAGTTCATGAAATAATCACAATAATGACAAGGCGTCATTCTGTCAAAGTTGCATGAGTTAAAAGTCAGTTTCCGACACAAACATTGAAAGTGCCAACAGTTTAATCAAACTGTGAAGTTTGATGCTGAAGTATTCTAAAGCTTGCAAAAAGTCCATAAAACAAATAAAACTCCAGTCTAAACTTGAGCATTAGCATTCCTGAAAAGATGGCAACTGTAGAGGATGTTGTCCTCCATGTTGTTCATTGAAGAAGAAGCACCAGCACAGGTTCTAATGCCCACACCATCACATTATATGTCCGCACACACCATCACATTATATGTCCACACACACCATCACATTATATGTCCACACACACCATCACATTATATGTCCACACACACCATCACACCACATGTCCACACACACCATCACACCACATGTCCACACACACCATCACACCACATGTCCACACACACCATCACACCACATGTCCACACACACCATCACACCACATGTCCACACACACCATCACCGCACACACCATCTCACCACATGTCAACACACCATCACACCACATGTCACACACACCATCACCACATGTCCACACACCATCACACCACATGTCCCACACACCATCACCATGTGTCACACACACCATCACACATGTCCACACACCATCACACCACATGTCCACACACACCATCACACCACATGTCCACATCACACCACATGTCCACACACACCATCACACCACATTATCCACACACCGTGACCATCTCACCACACACACACCATCACCACATGTCAGCACACACCATCACACCACATGTCCACACACACCATCACACCACATGTCCCACACACCATCACACTGCGTATCCACACACACCATCTCACCACACACACACCATCACACCACATGTCAGCACACCATCATACCACCACACACCATCACACCACATGTCCACACACACCATCACCACATGTCCACACACACCATCACACCACATGTCCACACACACCATCACACCACGTATCCACACACACCGTGACCATCTCACCACATGTCAACACACACCATCACACCACATGTCAACACACACCATCACACCACATGTCCACACACACCATCACACCTTCATTCATCACACTTAAGGCCTGGGTTCTATACACCACATGGGTACAACGTGTGAAGCCCATTTCTAGTGTCCCCTACCTTGATATTGCTGGAATATTGCTAAAAGCGACATAAAACTAAATTCACTCACTCACCATCACACCATCAATGAGTTCCTGAATTCCAGTTTTGGAAGACCTGTGGTTAATGGCGAAAGTTACCAATGTTGCCAAAGTTACCATAATGTCTCAGGTGACCATAAGGTTGTCACAACCTGAGTTGACCCAAACACTTAAGACAAGATTCTCAACAGTACCCCATTAATATTCTGAGGCTGCAATAGGAAAACAGGAATTCAGAAAAAGTGGTACAATGCTCATGTGTCATTTTCACCACTGGTGCCAAGCATCCTGGAAGTCTTGGACAACCAGTTTCTGTGGTTCATTCAGATCCTGTTTTATTGACGCCTGCATCTGCGTTTACCAATTGGGGAACAGGTGAAGTGATGTGTCTGAAGTGCCGAAATGTACTCTGCCGAGGTTATGTACGACTGGAAGAGACCAGGCTGATCTGTATCTTTCCTTAGCTCACCTGGGTAATGATCATCAAAGCTTTATGGCTCAATTCAACTTGGAACAGCTCATCTAGGTGAGCTTTCAGTATCCCTTTTAGTTCACTTTGATCTTGAACATCATAGCTTTACAGCTGAATTCAATCATTGAATGGCTTAATGGTCACTCTGATCTTGAACATATATATTTACTAGTATATATATATATGTAAATTACAATCACATTGATATCATTTCAAAATCAAAGAAAGCATCCTCCCTTCTTCGTCCCCTTTTATAGGTGAAGGTCGTGGACACTGTAGCAGTTGCCTCCACCTGTCTGTCATCAAAGAAGTGATCCTATTCAATACTCTCCATGCATAACCAACACATTCTTAATTCATTAGAACAAAAACATTATTAATTTGCTAATGTATGTTTTATGTTGCATGCATTTATTGACTTATTCGTTAAAAAATATTACTGTTTCATAGACATTTAGAAAAATGAACTGTTTTAAAGACCAATGAAAATGACTATGTTTGACAAAGGGATTGTTCGGTAAAGGAATTTTAATTAATTGTTATTTAAGTACCTTAGGCAATCCATCACTAACTAGTGATGTCTCTTGGTTCTTTTGTCAACATTAAGAATGCTTGCTAGTCTCCATTCTGAGCCACAGCATGTGATCTTCAAATGGTTCTTAATTAGTGTTAATAATGTATTATGTTCCCTGAGCATCTGTCTGTGAAACTGACAAAACGCTTTTGATCATTGACGCAAGCCAGTGTTTCTGGTGATTGAGATCATGCCAAACTGACGGAACTTTTTATTATTTTGAATTTAATCAATTATTACATCCTTTGTAGCTGTGTGAGGAATATTGTTCATTTGAATTCGTTTGAACTGTTTTGTGTTTATTGATTAAATGAAAATCAGAATCACTCAATTATTTTTACTTTAATCCATTTGTATCTACATGGGATTTTTTCCGAAACATTATTGAATCATTTTTATACTTCATGAGTTTAACATACACTGTTTATTATTATAAATGCAGGAGTATAGGAACATGACATTACTTTATATCTTGTTATTCATTACCCCTAAGGGGGCAGTGGGGTAACCTAGTGGTTAAAGCGTTGGCTCGTCACGCCGAAGACCCGGGTTCGAATCCCCACATGGGTACAATGTGTGAAGCCCATGAGTCTTGAACCAGAGTGAATGAGAAAGTCTCAGCAATAGTTAAGTGACGCTAACTTCCCCCAGTGTCCGGAATCAAACCTGGACTTCAGTCTGATCAGCCAACACCTTAACCACTGGACTACCAACTACCTTTTAATAAGTTTTATTGCCATGTATGGTAATCAAACCATTATATGAAGTCTGAAAGTTTTCTTAATGCAGTAAGGATTCCAGATAGAAATCTGAGTTTTAGAAGACTGATTTTCATTTTTTATCTTGATTCATTGTTTAAAGACAACTTATCCTTATTTGGAGATGTTTGGTTAAGAAAGTGAGTGAGTGAGTTACATTGTACACTGCTTTTATCAATATTCTGGAAAGGAATCAGTACAGAATGTATATTTAAGGGGTCTGTTTATATAGCATTAAGAGAGAATAGAATCTATAAAACCCTTTCCACATCCATAAGAAATCTCTGCTAAAAGCAGAGTCGATTGTACAAATGGGACCATATCATGAGTAAATATTTGTTTTAACAGTATTACAGCTGTACAAATCAGGTCATTGTACAGAACAACATGTAAACGGTAATGGATAAGGGAATACGGTAATCACACCTATGTGCTTGACATCCCTTTCTCAGTCCTTCCAGGGGGCTGTGGGGTAGTCTAATGGTTAAAACATCTGCTTGTCACGCTGAAGGGTTCAGTTCCCACCATTGATATATCCCCCGCCGGAATATTGCATAAAGTGACATAAAACCTCACTCACTCACTCACTCACTCACTCACTCACTCACTCACTCACTCACTCACTCACTCACTCACTCACTCACTCACTCACTCACTCACTCACTCACTCACTCACTCACTCACTCACTCTCACTCAGTCCTTCAAACTATTACTGTCTGAAGCCCTTAAACTATTTAAAACTTACAGCCCCTCTGACATTCGGAAACCGAAAACTCTTCCCCGAAGATTGTCTTTAGAAAAGCAAGCAATAGACTTCCGAATAGTGGTCTGGTATTACCATGATAGCACCATTGATCTCCACTGATGGACACTGATGGACATTGTTGGTATGGAACAGACGATGAAATCGGCAACAATGGCCCCAATTGCTGGATGATACCAATATTCTCAAAGGGTTTTGTACCCGGAAGTTTTCATATTGAATGGCGATTGCGCTTTTCCTCTTGGTATTGAACTCGCTTCCTTTTAATATGTACAACACCTTAAGTGATAAATATTGATTTGTTCTTGATAGTTTTCATAATGGAGTGGTACTTCTGTGTGTTATAGCATGGAACATAGGGTAGAAACAGATCAATAGGACAAACTAGAGTTGCAGCAGTGGTAAGATGTGGGAAACAAAGATCAGCTTCGGAGGTGAGCAAGTGTAAGTGGGTTAAGAAAGTGTTTTTTTGTCAATACTTGACACTTCTTCTTTCAAAAGCTGAAGCATCTGTATTATTTGGACTGGAAAGTGGCAAAGCAATATTGGTCAGAATTGTCTCCTATTGTGTATTGTGAAGACCAAGTAAGTCGGTGGTCGACATGGTGGCCAGAAACGTCTCTGTTGTTGTGTATTGTTAAGACCAAGTAAGTCTGTGATCAACATTGTGGTCAGAATTGTCTGTTGTGTATTGTTAAGACCAAGTAAGTCGGTGGTCAGCATAGTGATCAGAATTGTCTGTTGTTTATTGTTAAGACCAAGTAAGTCTGTGATCAACATTGTGGTCAGAATTGTCTGTTGTGTATTGTTAAGACCAAGTAAGTCGGTGGTCAACATGGTGGTCAGAATTGTCTGTTGTGTATTGTTAAGACCAAGTAAGTCTGTGGTCAACATTGTGGCCAGAATTGTCTGTTGTGTATTGTTAAGACAAAGTAAGTCGGTGGTCAACATGGTGGCCAGAATTGTCTGTTGTGTATTGTCAAGACCAAGTAAGTCTGTGGTAAACATGGTGGCCAGAATTGTCTGTTGTTGTGTATTGTTAAGACCAAGTAAGTCGGTGGTCAACACGGTGGTCAGAATTGTCTGTTGTGTATTGTTAAGACCAAGTAAGTCAGTGGTCAACATGGTGGCCAGAATTGTCTGTTGTGTATTGTTAAGACCAAGTAAGTCGGTGGTCAACATGGTGGCCAGAATTGTCTGTTGTGTATTGTTAAGACCAAGTAAGTCTGTGGTCAACATGGTGGCCAGAATTGTCTGTTGTGTATTGTTAAGACCAAGTAAGTCGGTGGTCAACATGGTAATCAGAATTGTCTGTTGTGTATTGTTAAGACCAAGTAAGTCGGTGGTCAACATGGTGGCCAGAATTGTCTGTTGTGTATTGTTAAGACCAAGTAAGTCGGTGGTCAACATTGTGGTCAGAAACATTACCTGTTGTGTATTGTTAAGAACAAATAAACCAATAGTCAATATTATGAGCATATAATTTGCACAAATTTAGCCATGTTAATTTGTCTTTTCGTGTCCACGATATTGAAATCACTGGGATTACATTGTCTGTGGTACCTCAGGGTAGAAACAACAGAGTTTAGTTTAACGCCGCACTCAGCAATATTCCAGCTATATGGTGGTGGCGTGTAAATAATCGCATCTGGACAAGACAATCCAATGATCAACAGCATGATCATTGATCTATGCAATTTGGGATACGATGACATGTGTCAACCAAGTAAGCGAGCCTGACCACCCGATCCCATTAGTTGTCTCTAACCTGGATCTTCACGGGTCTTGTTGAAAATAACAAAGGTATGCTAGTTTATAGATGATAACGTCTATATTATATTATGATGCTTCATATTATCATAAAGGAGTTGTCATCCAGACAGTATCATACCTTTCTTATTATTCATCAACTTCTAAAATGCCAATCAAACAGAACATATTCAAGTAATCGAGTCTGGACCAGAAAATCCAGTGATCAACAGCATGATCATCAATCTACGCAAATGGGATACGATGACATGTGTCAACCAAGTCAGCAAGCCTTAACTGACTCACTGACTCACTTGTGAGACCAGGGCCCTTATTCTGGAAACGTTCGTAGCCCTAAGAATTCTTAACTTTGATCATAGCCAATGTGTTAAGAATGAGCTTAAGAAGTTCTTAGGGGTACAAACATTTTGAGAATAGCTAGCCTGAGCTCTAATGACTTGTACTAAATCCTCTTAAGTTGTTTGGGCTTTTTTATCTAAAAAATGCACTTGAGTTAAAAATTCAGCTGTTTCAAATTGTCCAAATTTGAGTAAAAACTTAAGTTTGTTTCGAGAAATCGGGGCAAGGACTTGTTCTATATGACTTTAATCCTAAAGCTGTGATACCTCATATCCTACATTATCTTACTAAACAAGAGGTCATTGTGCTAAGATCTTATTGACAAGACGCTTGCTGCAGTAATATCTCCAGTTGCCAGGTAATAAAATATTCTCGCAGAATTTCATACCTGTTTTATTGAGTGGAGATTGTGCTTTTTGTTCTGATTGAACCCGCTTCCTTTTTATGTGTACGGGAACATGAGTGATAATTATTGATTTACACAAACAAAATCAAAAACAGTTTGTTGTGGTGCGTGACTAAGCTTCAGCTATTGTAAATCTATTATAATGTGTGGAAGATCGTATTTACACATGGCTGATGTAGTTTGTCATTGTACACAAAAACATTTAGATCTCATTAACATCTGTTGATGCCCATCATATAGATGGTACATAACCTCTCAATGTCTCATGCTGCTTATGTGATGGAGAAAAGACAATAGTTATTGGATAGGAGTTCAAACATAGATGATCGTGATGATGATATTGATGAAAAGTGAGGTCATTCATGTGATCTCTTAAATGTAATTGATGATTGTAAGAAAACATCCATTTGTATGGAGACGGGATATTTTTCTGCATCTGTAAGATCAGAAAACTATGAGCCTGAATATTGTTTCAAGACAAGCACCATGCGACAATCTAATTCTTTTAACAGACAACTCCGATAAAATCCCAGAACATCCTTGGGTGATCTGGATGCAAGCAGTCTGGTTAGACTCATCATCAGCTCAGGTACCTTTGCCCCTTTGAGTGAGTGAGTGAGTGAGTGATTGAATATGGTTTTACGCAGATTTAGCAATATTCCAGCAATATCATAGCAGGGGACACCACAAATGGGCTTCACACATTGTACCCATGTGGGGAATCAAACCTGGGTCTTCAGTGTGACAAGCGAGACTTTAACCACTAGGCTACCCCACCACCCCTTTGCCCCTTGTATATGCTGCCCAGAAAGTGGATTTCTCCCAGAAATTGCTGCCTAAGTGTTCTTACCAAGAACATTTTGGAGGATGAACAGATTCACCAACACTGCAGTCTTTTGCATCACCCAGAGTCAGACATGTTATGTTCCTGCAGCAAAACCCAGGAAATCTTATGAAACATTCTTCTGCTTTAACATACATATCTGTAAATATACAGCAGCTGCTGTCAGAGGCTGTTAAGGATACATAATATTCCTGAAATGAAAATTTCTGTTCCTCATCCTATACCCAAGTCATGAAGCCTATTTCACCATGTCATCTTAGCACTAATACTATAACAAGCCTCTGTTGAGCATGGGAGTAATCCTGCTGCTTCAAGGACTGAAACCCTGCACTGATAAACACAATATATCATTTGCCTTTGGGATACAATTTTCATGTCTCAAGCAAGTTGTTGTACAAAATGTTCCGTGTATGATTACACAATTTAATCAGTACACTGGTATTTGGGCAACTTTTATCAGTTCTGTCTGATTCCTTGATATATGATGATGACTGGGTGAGTCTTCAGTAACCCATGCTTGTTGTAAGAGGCGATTAACGGGACTGGGTGGTCAGGCTCGCTGACTTGGTTGAAACATGTCATTGGTTCCGAATTGCGCAGATCGATGATCATGCTGGATCACTGGATTGTCTGGTCCATTATTTACAGACCGCTGCCATATAGCTAGAATATTGCTGAGTGAAGCGTAAAACTAAACTCACTCACTCACTCTATCTGGTGGAACTTATGGCCAATAAATTGCCGTGAAGAAAGGTACTTGATTGTGACACAAGCAGCATGAAAATCTAATAATTTATTCATCCAGGCCAAATAACGATCTTCTTTCATCACCGTCCCAATACAGTAGCATAGAATCTTTATGACCCCATGCACGTTCTGTGATGTTTTTGCAGCCTGCTTTGTTTCTCCTCCGCCCTCTCCCCGTGGTAAATGGTGGTTCTTACATCTGCAGTTAATCTCTGAACGGTTGGTCATGAAACGTGGCAAGAGCATGGTTTCTTATAATCCCCAAGTGCCATGTCACTCTCATTGGAGTCTAATTGTCAGCGACAGTGTTATCCTTGATACATCAAACCTTACAATTTACGAGTAGCTTGTTAATGAACTCATTTGAAGCCTGTCCCGAACTGGGGCTTTCGTGGGGTTATTTCAACCATATCGCAATCGCTAACCCTGTCGCCATTCTTCCCCTTCTTCCATGTCAGGAATATTCCAATGCTTTTGTTGTCATGCTAGGATATAGGAACTCACAGAGTGATCAATTTCAGTCAGTCATCAACTACAAGAGCAAGGATACACTCTGAATCATGCCGTCAATTTCATGTTCATTTCCGTTCACGTGAAATGGATGTCAGATCGTTGGACATCAAGGGTAATGGATGAAACAAGGCTGGGTGCTAATCACTATGTGGTAGAGGAAATGAACATGCCCTCTTTGCAAATCTACACTGATATTGACGAGAAAATCAATGTCAAGGACATGAACAAATGCCCGTCCTTGCCTGCCCCATATAACAGATAAGAGTGATGTGATTGTTTTCATGCACATTTCTAGCTGATTAAGTACTGGTATGTATGCTTGCTTCACTGATTATATGGGCGTAGTGTGGTATTTACAACTCGGTTGGATGTTTCTACTCCTCAAGTGGCGTAATTGAATGGGAAAAACAAATTAATGCATGAAATATACGTTCTTGATTGAAGTGACTGGCCCAACCCACCTCAAACAGACAGACTGGATTATCTATAGATGGATTAATGAACATGTGTTGGATGGTTGGATGAATGAATGGCCAGATGTTGAATGGATTATGGAAGGATGGTTAGGTGTTGAATGGATTATGGAAATATGGTCAGTTGTTGAATGGATTATGGATGGTTGATCAAATGTTGAATGGATTATGGAAGGATGGTTGTAGATGTTGAATTGATTATGGATAGATAGATGATGGATGGATGGATGGTCAGTTGTTAAATGATTTTGTGGATAAATTGACAGTTGGGGATGTATGGACTGATGGTCAGATGTTAAATGGGTTATGAATTGATTGTTAGTGGTGGAATACATAATGTATGAATGAATTGGTGGAATATATACGTATACTAATAGATAAAACAGATATATGGAAGCTTGATGTTATGACTCTTGTGTCAGACCCGCAACCAAACTCTCATAATTCTTACATTCCAGTATAAATTATTCTGCATCTAGAGTGCGAACTATCCAAGATCCAGTCGTGCACTGATCTTATGCCTGCTGCTGCTGTACTTCTCCTGCTTTAACATATAGATTTACAATAAACATAGCACTGGAACAGCTAAACAGATCAGGGTTAGGGTCTCATAAACATCCTATATACCTGCTGGGTTAAAGAGTGCATGTAACTTCAACATTCAACTCTTAACATCCCCACCACCTGGACCATTATCACCATTATGTCTTTACACAAACTTTACTTCATGGCAATTTCATGGTCTCCGCAGGCGGTTAATTATTTCTTTTCATATTAACATTCAAATTCTATTACTTCATCGTGGCATTGTTATCTTTGGCCGCTAAGGCTGTTGTCAAATATAGTAAAGTTTGACAGGGGTATTTCTTGTGGTGGGTAAATTGAGCATAAATGCTCTGTTTGAGCTGTTCATGTTCTGTTACTAGAGCAGCACTGTTGAAACCAGTCATGGCTCTGTGTTCCACATTATCACACTCTCTCCAACCCTTGAACCAATAATTCACTCACTCCCAGTGGGCCTTGTTCTTTTCGTCAGATGGGTACAAAGTGTGATTTCCACTTCTGGAATTTCTCCCTAAGCTGGAATACTTCTAAAGGCAGCATAAATACTTACTCACTTGCTTGCTCGATCACTCACACACTCACCCACTCACCCACTCTATTTTGCCATCTCAAAGTATATATCACAGGAAGTCTTCCAATATGGCTGCCTGTTTGCCAGAATGTCTGAGAGTGACCTCCCTTGTCTACAAACTCCTGATGTTGAGATGTGGGTGTGTGAGACACTCAGTCCTGAAGTTCTGAAACTCACAGTAAGTGATATGGAGAACTATTAATGATTATTAAGCCTGCACAACTCAGTGGAAGCTGGGCCACATGAGAATTATTGTCAGCCTGACCCAAACTTCCTGAATTATAACATGCAAAGACAAATATACTTCAAACAAGAGTCTTTCGGCATCAAATATCAAGTGGGATAGGAAGGAAAAAATGAAAGCTCACTGGTACTTTATGTTACCTTTGATCTTCACGGCAGCAAATAATGAACCTGTTAGCTCAAATTAGCTTGACAAAAGCTCTAATTGGGATGTTTTTCCAGTGGTGATCATAAGTTAAGGTTGATGTGTGTATATACACAGACCATTGTTTGAAAAAACATACACTTGACTTGGAGCTTGGCTTTGTGCAAATATTATGCTGTTGTTTTTTCTGTCTTTGTACAAATGTTTGGCAGTCCATATATGGAACTAATTCCTCTGTGGTTGGCGTGCAGTCATTCTGGCATCAATCAGTTGTTATACAGTTCATGAGTTGTCTTCACCCAGACCTGGAGCAGTTTTTATTACACTATGTGTATAGCATTCAACCAAACCATGTACAATATCCAACCAGACTTCACCCACACTTCTACAGTCTTCTAGACATTGTACAGTCTTCATCCAGACTTGTACAGTCTTCATCCAGAATTGTACAGTCTTCATCCAGACTTGTACAGTCTTCATCCAGAATTGTACAGTCTTCAACTAGATCTTGTACAGTCTTCAACTAGATCTTGTACAGTCTTCAACTAGATCTTGTACAGTCTTCAACTAGATCTTGTACAGTCTTCAACTAGATCTTGTACAGATCTTGTACAGTCTTCAACTAGATCTTGTACACTTGTATCTTCAACTAGATCTTGTACAGTCTTGTACTAGTCTTGTACAGATCTTCTACAGTCTTCAATTAGATCTTGTACAGTCTTCAACTAGATCTTGTACAGTCTTCAACTAGATCTTGTACAGTCTTCAACTAGATCTTGTACAGTCTTCAACTAGATCTTGTACAGTCTTCAACTAGATCTTGTACAGTCTTCAATTAGATCTTGTACAGTCTTACAGTCTTTAGATCTTGTACAGTCTTCAAGTCAGATCTTGTACAGATCTTTGTACAGTCTTCAACTAGATCTTGTACAGTACAGATCTTGTACAGTCTTCACTAGATCTTGTACAGTCTTCAACCAGAGATCTTGTACAGTCTTCAATTAGATCTTGTACAGTCTTCAACTAGATCTTGTACAGTCTTCTCAACTAGATCTTGTACAGTCTTCAACTAGATCTTGTACAGTCTTCATCTAGATCTTGTACAGTCTTCAACTAGATCTTGTACAGTCTTCAACTAGATCTTGTACAGTCTTCAACTAGATCTTGTACAGTCTTCAACTAGATCTTGTACAGTCTTCAACTAGATCTTGTACAGTCTTCAACTAGATCTTGTACAGTCTTCAACTAGATCTTGTACAGTCTTCAACTAGATCTTGTACAGATCTTGTACAGTCTTCAGACATTGTACAGTCTTCAACTAGATCTTGTACAGTCTTCAACTAGATCTTGTACAGTCTTCAACTAGATCTTGTACAGTCTTCAACTAGATCTTGTACAGTCTTCAACTAGATCTTGTACAGTCTTCAACTAGATCTTGTACAGTCTTCAACTAGATCTTGTACAGTCTTCAACTAGATCTTGTACAGTCTTCAACTAGATCTTGTACAGTCTTCAATTAGATCTTGTACAGTCTTCAACTAGATCTTGTACAGTCTTCAACTAGATCTCGACAGTCTTCAACTAGATCTTGTACAGTCTTCCCTCAAATTTTCATATAGTCCATTTACAGCACTGTCCTTGTACAAGCTTCAGAAAGAATGCTATGCAAATACTATGGAGAGTTTAATTGCAAATATATTAGTGTGATTTTTCTTTTATCAATTTGAATTTGACAAAGTGATTTTCCTGCTTACTTTGCCTCAAACTGCTTTGTGTATTGACCAACAAAATCCTTAAGTAAGAAAACCCAATTGATCTGGTCTAATGAAAAGAACATATTTCAAAAAGTTCTCAAAGAGTCCTTTCAGACGGCAATTATCAGAGAACAGCAACTGTCACAGTATGTGTGACAACTTGACTTGATTTCCAGAAAGTAAGATTAAGAATTGTGTTGTTTTAATTTTTAAAATCTTCATGAATATTCCTCAGCTGATTACTGAACATGATTAGTACTGTCAGTACCTCATCTTCTTTTTTATTATTTATTATTATTATAGGATATTTATATAGCACACATATCCAGGCAACTAGTGCATGCTCAAGGTGCTGGTATTTCTGCTTGCAGTGTCTTCCTTGCAAAGATCAGGGTTTGATACCTCATCAGGATTGAAAGTCTCTTTGTTGTCCCTTGTCATGGTGTCCAGGAATATTGGTAAAGATGGTGCAAACCTGAAACTCATTTAATGAATAGCAATATTTTCATCCTCATTATATACACTGAAGGATCTTGATTCCTGAACGTTTCTGGGTTTTGGTCCTGCCCCTTACAGAAGCACATAGATGGCATATCGTGACTCCTTAGGCAAATGATTTTGTTTGGAGTATCCATGTGTTCGCCAAGCAGTGAGTTGGTTCCTGCAAGGGCGAGATGCTGATGTGACTGTTAACCTTCTGTTGCCTCATATCAGCTTGGGTTGTATTCTCCCACCAGAGTTGAAAATGAAAGTCTATTGCAAACTGATCCTACCCTTTGAGCATTGTTTGGGTTGTGAACATGAAACATTATAAATATTCACATTTTTATTATCATTTTCATTCCCACCATCAATATATATATATCACTTGATAGCAAATAAATGTAGGAAAAAGCCAGTATATGTCATACGCTAGTGACAAATTACCCTCTCCGTAAAATTGTTTTAACCCTAAATACCAGAATCATTTGTTTAAGTCTAGCATCGTGTGATGTGGTCCTGAGCCCTGATGCTGGCCGACTCAAATCCTCCGAGATGCTTGTGACATCGCCATGTTGGCTGGAGTGATTACATTTGTCACCCCGTCCGCTTCATTTGTCTCCAACATGTGGAGAAATCTCACTATTTCAAATTGTTTTAGCTTCTCATCTCAGAGTCAATCAATCCTTGTTTCTTATCAAGCAACAAGAACCATCAGTCAGACAGCAAGGATTGATAAAGTTGAGTCGAGAGCCAAGTCAACGTATTCCATATTTTTATGGGCATATTTCACGATTTAATGCAAAGAGGAACACAAAAAACAGCCGCAGATCAAATTGTTCATTCCCCTCAGAGTGGAATGTGACAGATTGGAGGTGAGAGAATGTTTATATGATTTGACACTGCGTTCATGTGTGATGTGATATAACGTGATAAACTGTCTGGCTCAGCAGCAGGGGGAGGTGTTATCCTACCGAGATGTGCTCCATTTTCCCCTGAACTGGGTATACAGATTGAAGCTGGCATCACTGTTAGAGCTGCCATCTTGTATTATACATACCAACATGCTTTTACATTTTAGAAATTTGTGAAAAATTGAAAGTGTATGAAGAAGTTGCGTGTTTTGTTTTGCATTTATATGTTTTATCAGCATTTTTCATGTGGTTTTACTTGCAAAGTTTTCTTAATTTTATCATTATTTTACGGATCCATCGGTCATATTTTTTCAAGAATAAGAAAAGAAATAAAAATTATTTTCCCTGCTCAAAAAATATAATCCTAATGTTTTTACAGGCCAAAAATGTAAGCTTGCAAGAAAAAAAAATTATGTTGTTTTTTCCCCCATATACTTTTCATAAATTGCCAAAAGTAAAATACTTTTAATATTGAAAAGCAACATTGCTTTAAATGGTGATTTTTTAAATTATTTTTTTTCATACCTGCCTTTAAGCTTTCTGAGGACAAAGATCCGTAAAACAAGAAATAAAATTGGTCTGGCCTAATGGTGTATCTGTGACTTTGAAATTTTGGAGCATGTTTTTGTCTTTCTTTTCTTTAAGATCTACAATAAATCTGCAAATCAAGAATACATATTCCCATGCACCTAGTATCAAGCAGAATGGAATCCCAGTGGTGGATGATAGATTTAAAGGAGTTAGTTGAGAAAGATTCTCTCTGTAAACATGATAAAAGGGATGCAGTGCAAGTACAGCCAGGAGCCAGACTTGCTTGCGTCTGAGTTGATGTCATACTCTTGCTAGATTGAATTCAAGTTTTGGTAAAGCCATGTGAAGTCACATTCAATGAAATTTTCATCAGACCTAGTGCTCCCCATTGTGTCCATTGTGTGTTCTCTGTTATGTCAGGTGTTCTTCATTGAGTCAGGTGTGTTTAATTGAGCAGGTATTATTCATTTTGTCAGGTGTTCCTCATTTTGATAGGTGTTCTTCATTGAATCAGGTGGCTTAATCTTTTAGCAGGTATTGTTCATTTTGTCAGGTGTTCTCTTGATTGAGTCAGGTGTGATTTTGATTTAATTGAGCAAAGGTGTTCATAAGTCAGGTGTTTTAGTCAAAGTGTGTTATTGATTTAGGTTGGTGGTAACTTATGGAATCTGGTGTTCTTGATTGAGTCAGGTGTTTCTGATTGAGTCAGGTGTTCCTGATTGAGTCAGGCATTCTTGATTGAGTCAGGTGTTTCTGATTGAGTCAGGTGTTCTTGATTGAGTCAGGTGTTCCTGATTGAGTCAGGCATTCTTGATTGAGTCAGGTGTTTCTGATTGAGTCAGTGCATTGTTTTCTTGATTGAGTCAGGTGTTTCTGATTGAGTCAGGTGTTCTTGATTGAGTCAGGTGTTTCTGATTGAGTCAGGTGTTCTTGATTGAGTCAGGTGTTTCTGATTGAGTCAGGTGTTCTTGATTGAGTCAGGTGTTCCTGATTGAGTCAGGTGTTCTTGATTGAGTCAGGTGTCTTGATTGAGTCAGGTGTTCCTGATTGAGTCAGATGTTCTCTGATTGAGTCAGGTGTTCCTGATTGAGTCAGGTGTTCTTGATTGAGTCAGGTGTTCTTGATTGAGTCAGGTGTTTTCATTTTGCTCCTTTGGGAATGTCTAATGCATATAAGTCAGAAAGGATGATGTATTCTGGAAGACACATTGCCTTTAAGTGTCTTTTATAAATATTATTATATTTGCATGCCTTGATGTCAAACAATCAATAATTAATCTACTCATACTCAGGCGTGCTTTAAATTCATATTTCACAGCTGCACTTCAGACACCAAATTATTGACTAAAATGACTTTTATTTAAGACTACATTTGAAGACTGCTGGAGCAGAACCTTCAACAACAGACTCCTAATGGGAAATATTACAAAGTTTATTTGACCATGTCATCAATAATCGTGTTTGAAGGATTCAAAAAAAAGAACTATCTATACACATTAGCCAAGGGAATCCATGGAATATGACAATATCTGCAGCAACAGAAGTAGTTTGTATAACATGGATGGCTAGTGTTCCTCTGTCTCCATGTTCCTGGGGAGCTAAACAGGATTAAATGTTTTCCCTGGGGTGTTAAACAGGCGGGGTTGATAGATTTGTAATGTAAAGTGAATCCGCTCATTTCTCAGTTATTTGATTTGCTGAAGCTGCTGGCTGGAGAGGTGGGGTATCATCGGTACTCTGCATCCTCGGCCTTCATGTTGATGCAGTTACAGTCTGTACTCATGCTGACACTGCGTGGAGCTTGGGATGTCACTTTGTTTGGGGTTGCCGCTGGGGAATACTTGTGTGGGCTTGAAACTTGGTTATTGGTCTTTGGAAATATTTATGAGTTTTGAGTTCTTGTTCTCATTTTAGTGTGGTCATCATGCCTTGATGGTTAGGTCAAGGTCAGACTTTTGTATCGAAAGGTTCTGAATTGTGTAGGTACAATAAGGTCAGACTCGTTAACCATTTTGGCTTATAATATCAATCAAAGGAGTGCCTGGTCCTCCATCATCATCATCATCATCATCATCATCACATTCTTATACATCATTATATTCTTGATAATCGTCACCGTCATCATGGGGTGGTGGGATACTCTAGTGGTTAAAAGGTTCGCTCATCATGCCAAAGACCTGGCTTCAATTCTCCACATGGGTACAATGTGTGAAGCCCATTTCTGGTGTACTCCACCAAGATATTGTTGCTGGAATGTTGCTAAAAGAGGCGTAAAACTAAACTCACTCACCATCATAACAATATTTTTTGATCATTATCATCACTATCACAACCGTTATCACTATAATCACTGTCACAATTCTCAACAACCCAGTAATAATCATAATCCCAATCCCAATCATATTCCTCATATTCTACATCGCTGTCACTACCATCATAATTCTAGCTTGAGAATAACGTAACAATCTACGCATAAACACACGAAACTGTTCCCATGTTTGTTTTGTTTACCTTACGACAAAACACTCAGATGCATAAAACACCCCTTGACAGTAACAACGGTTAAAATTTCTTGTGAATATTTATGAAATATTGACGCTAAGGGACACTAGAACTCACACCTATCAAACATCCAGGATCATTCTACACTGATAGAGTTGTCTGCACAGATGCCTGAGAGCTGAGAGTAATTAGAATTACCCACTGCAAGATAAAATGTGACCAATGACTTCAGGGATAGCTGCAGGGAACAATTCATGCTAATCATTTGATTGGCTAGAACAATCAGAGATCCTGACCTTCACCTTCGTCATTGGTTTTGAAAGCTGAATTCATATTGCTATGCCTCTTTTGTCAGGCATCTCTTTATTCAGCTGTAATTTGATATCTTAATGAAAGACAATGTCAAGAACACAATCTAAGAAATGTTTGTGACTGGCATTAAGATCACTAACATAACCATCCTTTCATCTTGTCTTTTTCTTTCTCCTGAATGTCAATTGTAATAACCGTGACGATTTAAAAAACTTTCACCAAATAGTTATCATAAGCCATCAAATAAATTCCCCAAACCGATTACTGAAGATTGTCAGATTATATTAAGGAAACTATTCTTCAGCTATCTATGTGATTGTGTTTGGTTGTAAAGTCAGCAGCATCTTAAATCGCATGCAGATTCTATATCAATTGTTTGAAGCAGTTGTCAGGAAATACTTCTGAACGTCCTTGTGCATGTACTTGAAAGTGTCTTCCTTCTTTGATAAGCTGCTCGAAGCATCTCCATCCTAGGAAGAGCCACATCCACGAATCCTTTGTTCAGACTTCATGCACGCACAATACATCGAACCACGGCATTATTGTTTGCAAGGATGCATGTCCGTGAATAAAATGCTCTATTATTCCCCTCACAACAAAGCAGCCATAAACAGATTACTGCACGTAAAAAATGATATCCTTTTTTTGTGATGACGCTAGATGTTTTGCTTATTTCCTTGTATGCAGCTTTTGAGAGAGCATATGACTGCCGTTCTATTCAATTACGTGGCATTGATGTTAAGAGTGGTTTTCAATGTGTTCTCAAGCATTTCACCCAACGTTTGGTAAAATAATTAAAGGTCAAGCTGGCCTATTTTTATGGATTGACATTTTTTAGAAAGGGCTCAAATGGGCTTGAATTGATTAGAAAAAGCAGTGGAATATATTAGGTTTGACGTTTCTGAGTTTATGGAAGAGAAAAGAATTTTTTTGTGTGGTAGTGTCATTGCATGTTTTATATTAATTAGATTTCCGCAAAAGAAGAGGCAGATTTCTTCAATAACATGGATGTTTGATGTGTTAGTAATACTGTGGAGTGATGGACCTCACATATGACAGATTTTGGAATTTAATTGGAGTCCGATGCTACTGTCATTAATCCTTTAGCTGGTGAGTGGAAGATGGTTTATTCTCCACAAGCGGTATCCCACATTCTGTAATCACTGTAGTAAATGCCCTGGGTTCCTATCAAATTGGAAAAGTAGTTCTTATCAAATATGAAGCATCAATGCCAGACATAACCAGGAATTATCTGCTTCCAGTGGGTGGAAAGGTGAACAACAGTGAAATTTATCTGGAACTGGAATTGGGGATCACACAAGGTGATTGTTTTTATGTTTGTTATTTAACGCTGCACTCAGCAATATTCCAGCTATATGGTGTCAGTCTGTAAATAATCATGTCTGGAGCAGACAGTCCAGTGATCAACAGCATGAGCATTGATCTCCACAATTGGGCTACAAGGATATGTGTCAACCAAGTCAGTGAGACTGATCCCGTTAGATCTTCATGGGTCACTAGGTGTTGGAGAAAGGGTAAGCAGCTGTATGCAACAAGTTAGATTTGGAGTCAGTGATGAACAAACAAACAAACCTAGTTCAAATGTTCAACTAACTAATTAGATTATAATTACAAAGCAATTACGTGTCCCTTATTTACATTTCCTGTAAAATATGTGATGTAAAGTTTTAGGCTTCTACAGGTTTGCTTACAGTTTACTTACAGACTACTCAGGAAGCTGGTCGACTGATGCTTTCTGGAGCAGGGTTAACTGTGGGGAAGGTCTTGGTTAAACGAAGCTTGTAAATAAGTGTGTGAGTTGGGTTTCACGCCTCTTTTAGCAATATTCATGCAATATCATGGCAAGGGACACCAGAAGTGGGCTTCACACATTGTGCCCATGTGGTGAATCGAACCTGGGTCTTCGGCATGACGAGCGAACACTTAAACCACTAGGGTACCCCACCACACTTTGTACATAAAGTTGTAGCAAAATAGTAGTTGGGCTCACAATGACCTATCCATGTTATGTGAACAAACTACCATGTCACCATTTTGGCCAACGATATGCAATTGAACTGGCTTTGTGATAAGCATTGGTGCTTGGGGACATATGACCAAGAATCCCTATGATTTACTTCTGTAAGCTGCAACGCAGAACTGGCCAGTCAACAGTAAATAGTGTTTAAGATTTGGTCAGTAGCATTATGTTACTCTGAAGTCTAAGATATTTTGCTTTATGGGTCCAGGACCACAAAATTATCTTACCACAAAGACTGTTGAAAGGCTGTGGTACAGTGTAGGATTTACAATCATTTAGCGCTAAGGTCACTTTGTAGACTTAGACCCTGGATCATCTTGGACAGTTGATCTTAGCACTGTTGTTAGTGTTAAAGAATTTACAACTGTCTTAGTACAAATTCCCTTTGTGAAATGGCACTTTGAATCAGCTTGACCAAAGTGATGTAAGCGCTAAGACCATTAACCAATTTAAATTTATTTGCATACTTACAGTAATCGTATTGCTAAGATTGTTTAAGGGAGCATTCATTGATGTTAAGTTGCCGGACGTTTATACCAGGTCTGTCTGAACTATAAATCTCAGAAGGGTATTTATTTGCCCTTTTGAATAAAGAATAGGTACTTAAGACCTATTTGGGTCTGGGGTCTCTGCTGGACTTAAAATCAGGAAAAAGAAATAACTAGCTATAGTCTCATAAAAGAAACATTTCCATTGTTTAACACATCTCAACATTCAATTGATTTCACAGTGGTAGGGACGCTAATCCAGACTTGGAATTCAACCACTATTTGTGTCCATTGGTGAATGCTTGAAAAACGGAGAATACTGGCATGGAAGACATTTAATGTGAATGTGCACTATGATTTCATTATTTATTTGTCTTTAATTTCATGCAAATAAAACCACTGACATGGACCTTGCATTGATTTTCATTTTTTAATGTTGATGATGTGAGCAGAATTGAATGGATGAAATTACTTTTCTTAAAAAGGGCTTAAAGAACTGGACGTGGAAAGAACATATCAGTTTTAAATTCTAAATGTGCAGGTTTTTTACGTTGTTTTTTTTTAACTTGAGTGTATATCTCGATCAATGCCATGCTCAGTGATTGTCAATCATTGTTGAGTCTGACCACAGACAGTGTGATGTGTGGTCCTGTGCACAGAGCTCAGGTCACAAATCAGTTGAAGTTAAGCAATGTTGAGCACGGAGAGTCCTTGGATGGGTGACTGTGTGTGACAGCTTGACTCCTGAGAGTTTCTAGGACTTCAGTCCTGCCCCATAATGAAGCACATGTGATACATGTGGTCTCACCTTAGGCAAGTGAGTTTGTTCAAAATTGTCTCTGTTCACCCAGCAGAAAATGGAATAAGACCATTAACCTTCTAGCCCCTAACAGGCAGCTTGGGTTATCCGGGGTAATAATGATCAGATTGTGTGCTTTTAGCAGGATATCTAGCCTGGAAATTGCATGTTATAAATATTTTCATTATTATTGTGTGTACATACCCGTGAAGATCCGGGTTAGAATTGGTCTTCAGCAACCCATGCATGTTGTTAAAGGTGACTAGCGGTAATAGAATCAGGTGGTCAGGCTCGCTGACTTGGTTGACACTGTCATCGTATCCCAAATGCGTAGATCAATGTTCATAAAGTTGATCACTGGATTGTCTGGTCCAGACTTGATAATTTACGGACCACTGCCATACAGCTGGAATATTGCTGAGTATGGCGTTAAACAACCAACCAACCTTAATTTCTATACAGTAATAATATTATGTCTTGTGATGGAACCCATGGAGGTCCGGGTTAGAATTGATCTTCAGTAACCCATGCTTGTCATAAGAGGCAACTAACGGGATCGGGTGGTCAGGCTCGCTGACTTAGTTGAAACATGTTGTCGGTTCCCAATTGCGCAAATCGATGCTCATGCTGATGATCACTGGATTGTCTGGTTCAGACTCAATTTTTTACACACCACCACCATATAGCTAGAATACTGCTGAGTGCAGCGTAAAACTAAACTCACTCACTCACTCTTGTGATAGAGCTCTTCTAATGTACACTGTCTCATTCTGTGTCTATTTAGTACTAATTCTATTCAGTTCTAAACATCTTTAAAGTGTCTTTAATACATTTGAATTAATCTATTTTTAGAAATACCTGTGTTGAGACTGCCACTTTATATAAAATTACACGAATAAATCCAGTTTTGGAATTGAATTACCTGAAATATAAGTAAACTGAAACAAATTGAAAACTTTCTTCACGCATTGTGAAAACTTTTTTATATTAGATTAAATTATTTAGATTATTTATGGATTAGATCATTTATATTTCTGACAAATTATTCTCCACGCTCTCACGTTGATTCACTTTATGGAGGCGCCATCCTTTAGTGAGATCCTAGCTGACAAGGCTAGGAAAAACATATCATGATAGTCTCACGTAAATCTTGTGATAAATTAGTCCTGTAAATTCTTTAATGCATGTTCGGATGTTGATGATATTAGCATACAGATCCTGGCCAAAAACACACTTAACATGTCGCTTGGAGATAGACCAAGCTGATGAATTTGCGTTGGATGTTTAAGATTAATGGCCTAGTCTGTTATGCTTGTATCAATATGTAAAGTGATGGGGTAAAGCAATCAATAGAAACCATTGTGCAATGGTTGGATCAATTACCTGTATAAATCAATCCCAAGTTGGATAGGTGGCTTCAGAATAGGTAATACACGCTTTGACGGTGTGTAGTAATTGGATGTAATTTTCTAGCATCAATCTGGCAGATTATTTGTAACCGTACCAACACCAAGTGATTTCCTGTGTATAATTTGTATCAATATTTCATTTCAAGTGATGCTTTATATCTTAGGACTTGGGGATCCTTGGATTAGATTTGGCTAATAATGGAAAATGTGCAATTGTGTTCGGATAAATGTCAGAAGAAATATGTGCTTGTGTAAGAATGGGAAATGAATTATTTACAGTTATCAGAAGAAAGATGATTTAAGAACCTTGTTGGATGTGGAATATTGGTGAAGTTGGGCTTGTTTAGGATGTATTTTGTGAAAAGTGGGCACAATTCCTGCTTGCTAAAGGTTGAAAAGTGGGCCCGATTATTTTTATCTTTATGTGGAACTGAAACAAATGAGCAAGTTTTAAGTTGAGTTGAGTACTATTTCCTATAAATCACATCGATCATGTCAGCTTTACGTGGAAGAGAAACATTTACACTCAACTTTGTTTAAACCAGCCAATGGGACTGGTATAATTAGAACAACTCTGAGATTTGCACCCATAGCCATTGGTTTGTGTCTAATGAAGGAAACTTGACGAAGTGTGCAGTAGATATCTTCCTCTTAACTGTGGATGATGGTACAAGTGAGAACAAAATTAGTGTGATGATGATGGCAACAATGATAGTTATGATGGTTATGTATGATGATGATCTTGATGATGATCATGATGATGGGTACAGTGATGAAGATGTTGACGACAAAAATGATGATGGTTATGATGATACCCAGGATGACAATGATATATGATGATGATGATGATAACAATGATGATGATGATAACAATGATGATAATGATGATGATGATGATAACAATGATGGTAATGATGGTGATGATGATAACAATGATGGTGATGATGACAACAATGATGGTGATGATGACAATGATGATGATGATGATAACAATGTTGGTAATGATGGTGATGATGATAACAATGATGGTGATGATAACAATGATGATAATGATAACAATGATGATGATGATAACAATGATGGTAATGATGGCAATTATAACAATGGTGATGATGATAACAATGGTGATGATGATTACAATGATGGTAATGATGATGATGATGATAAAAATGATGGTAATGATGATAACAATGATGGTAGTGATAACAATGATGATAATGATGATGATAACGATGATGATAACAATGATGGTAGTGATGATGATGATGATAACAATGATGATGATGATGATAATGATGATGATGGTAGTGATGATGATGATAACAATGATGATGATGATAACAATGATGGTAATGATGATGATCTTCTGTAGATGAAAATAACAGTGATCGATGATGTTGATGATGGTAATGATGATGATAATGATGACGATGTTGAGGATGATGATCGAACACTAAAGTTGTACAAGTATTCATCTGGGCACCTCAGATAATCGCACTCTCCCATCCATCTACTTTCTTTGGTCTGCCAATTTTACACGAAAAGAAAACACATCTATCAATTTTCATACCATCCAAGAAAAGCAAATAAAGCTTTGGCTCCAGCAAGACAGGGAAGGTCTGGAAGAAACTCGAGTAGTATTACAAGTTACTCAAAATAATTATTTGAATCGTGAATATGATTGTATATAGATGATCCAATTTTCCACAGATTGAGTCTCTGAAGGGTCCTAAATGTCTGGCAGGTTGATTCAAGGGATGAATATCTAAATCTTGGAATGCAAATATATTTGATCAAAGTCCAATAACATCTTTTTGAGTTAATGGAATGGATCAGTATGGCCGATGGTTTACTATATGGCTACAGGCCAGTGCCACACGTGTGATGGGTGCTTGAGTGTATGAGCATCCTAGAATATCTGCTTGCATCACAAAACCATTTATAATGGAAACAGAATGGGCATGCATAAAGGTTATATTGATTAATATCTTGTTATTTTTTTAGCTTTCTGTTTTCATTCAAATTTACAGAAAAATGTAAGGTGGGAGGCATTATATTTGTTATAATTTTTGTAACAATCTGTTCAAAGTGTCTGTGTTAATTGCTGTGGTTCATATGAAGTGTAACTGTTAAATTGTAGGTACATGTATAGTGTATTTCATCAAGAGAAACAAGGAGAAAATACCCATGTCGAAGCTGGTTGGCTCACTCACTCACTCACTCACCCACCCACATACCAACCCACCCACTCACTCACTCACTCACTCACTCACTCACTCACTCACTCACTCACACAAACATGTACCCACTCATGCATCCTGACAGTAATGTAACCTTTGTACAGATGGCATGCATGCACCCAAACATGCATCCCAAATTCACCCACACAGGCTGGCACTCACACAAACACACACACATGCACCAAAACACACTCACACAGGCTGGCACTCACACAAACACACAGGCTGGCACCCACACAGGCTGGCACACACAAACACACACACATGCCCCAAACACACCCACAGGCTGGCACTCACACAAACACACACACATGCCCCAAAACACACCCACACAGGCTGGCACTCACACAAACACACACACATCCCCCAAAACACACACACAGGCTGGCACTCACACAAACACACACATGCCCCAAAACACACCCACACAGGCTGGCACTCACACAAACACACACACATGCCCCAAAACACACCCACACAGGCTGGCACTCACACAAACACACACACATGCCCCAAAACACACCCACACAGGCTGGCACAAACACACACACACAAACACACCCACACATGCCCCAAAACACACCCACACAGGCTGGCACTCACACAAACACACACACACATGCCCCAAACACACCCACACAGGCTGGCACTCACACACACACACACACATGCCCCAAAACACACCCACACAGGCTGGCACTCACACAAACACACACACATGCCCCAAAACACACCCACACAGGCTGGTACTCACACAAACACACACACATGCCCCAAAACACACCCACACCCACATATGTACACAAGAATGAGAACATAGTCAGGTTCCAAACATACGTTCATGATGATTGTACAGTAACGACATGTTTCATATTGACAGCATGAAAGGATTTGTTTTGTTGGAAAATGTTATCCAACTATTGATTTCAGACAGGTGTCCTACCAACTATTTAGATATGAAGGTGTTAAGGATGCAGCTGATGAATCATCATGCTCCAGGGCATCCATCTGTCAACAGCCTTTTTCAACCATTAGATTTTTAAGAATAATAACTTTATCATTTTGAAATTATGATATAAATTATGTATTGTGTTGAATCATTGTTAATTTGTTTAAGATATTATGCAGATCAAATGCACTGCTGTTTTCAGGGATGGCAGTGAATAGTGAAGCAGAATAATTTGTACAGTGGTGTACCTGTCTAAGGCTTGTTTTTTTACAGGATGGTATGATAAGTAGCTGGTAATTTGATAACCAGTAAATTTCAATCACTCTTATTTCTCATTAAGTGAAGCATAAGCTCGGAGAGTGAAAGTAAGGCTAGCATATGCACACACACACACACACATAGTGTCATACACATATAGAGTTACACACTCACACAGTCTCACACTTACACACTGTCACTCACACAGTTTCACACTTATACACTGTCACTCACACAGTATCACAATTACACACTGTCACTCCACACAGTCTCACACTTACACACTGTCACCTCTCACAGTGTCACACAGACAGTCACTCACAATCTCACACTTATACACTGTCACTCACACAGTGTCACACATTCACAATTAGTCACACACAGTCTCATACTTACACTTACAATCACTTACAGCCACACACAAAGTCAGTCTCACACTTACACACATTCACACACACAGTCTCACTCTTACACACATACCATCATACAGTCTCACTCTTACACACATACAGTCACACAGTCTCACTCTTACACATGCCGTCCACACAGTCTCACTCTTACACACATGCCGTCACACAGTCTCACTCTTATACACATGCAGTTGCACTCTACACATACAGTCTCACACACTTACACACATTTACACACAGTCTCACACATTACAGTCCACACAGGCTCACTCTTACACACATACAGTCACACATTTACACACATTTACACACAGTCTCACTCTTACACACATACAGTCCACACACAGTCTCACTCTAGAGTCCCTCCCACACACACATACAGTCACACAGTCTCACTCTTACGCACATACAGTCACACAGTCTCATACTTACACACTACAGTCACACAGTCTCACTCTTACACACATACAGTCACACCAGTCATGCAGTCACACACACACACACACACACACACATGTCCTGCGGTCCACTCACACACAGTCCCCCTACACACAGTCCCACCGTCCCACATTTCACCTCACCCCATGTCATGACAGTGATCAGGGCAGGCCTCTATGTCTCTGCTGCCTCTACACACAGTCCCCCCTACACACAGTCCCACCGTCCCACATTTCACCTCACCCCATGTCATGACAGTGATCAGGGCAGGCCTCTATGTCTCTGCTGCCTCTACACACAGTCCCCCCTCCACACAGTCCCACCGTCCCACATTTCACCTCACCCCATGTCATGACAGTGATCAGGGCAGGCCTCTATGTCTCTGCTGCCTCCACACAATGTCATCAGTGCCACAATACTGTATATTTTGTGAATATGTTTCAAGACGATTTCCATGTTTTTACTTTACGTGTGACTCTGTACTCCCCAGATAATCACATAAACGTGGCACTGGCTCTTAATATATTCCCTGTATGGAAACTATTGTCAGTTGTGAATTTTAGTTCCCCATAGTGACAATATTCTCATGAATATTCTGAAGGAATGAACATTTTAGCCATTGTTATTGTCAAGTGGTTTTTTTATGTGTCAGCGCATTTTGTCATCTTTCAAAGAAAAAATATGAGAAAATGTACATCTTTATGAATAGCTATATTCTGGTATATTGCAATAAAGAGATTTTGATGTAGATTAGTACAATTTTCTTAAACTAGAATGATGGGGATGATGATGATGATGCTGGTGATGATGCTGATGCTGCTGATGATGGTGATGGGGATGATGATGGTGATGGTGATGATGATGATGGTGATGATGATGGTGATGATGATGATGATGATGATGATGATGATGGATGATGATGATGATGATGATGATGATGATGATGATGGGGATGATGATGATGATGGGGATGATGATGATAGTGATGATAATGATGATGATGATGGGGATGATGATGATAGTGATGATAATGATGATGATGATGATGAATTTGCTTGATGTTTACATTTTTCTTAAACTGGAATGATGCTGCTGCTGCTAATGCTAATGCTGATGATGGTATTCCAAGTTAAACTGCTACCAGTTGAACTATAAACCAGTTTGGATTAGTAGAAGCAGACACATACTTGTCTGTATATGAAAGAAATAATCATGGAAAAAGTTAAGAAATTGGCACATTTTAGAATGCATCCCTCAGACAATCTTCCTTTCATATTTTGAGGACAGTTTTAAATTACTTTTGCAAAACTATGTCCATAAGTTTTACTCTACTGTCATTTGTACTGACAGAAATTGATTACACACAAGAGGTCGTCCGTTTCATCAGATGTACGTAACTTTAATTTCAGATTGAACGTTTGTCATCTAATGAGAAGGAATACCGACAATGCTCCCCACAAATCTTACTTTATATCCACAGTAGTGACTTAAGTGTGTTGCCATCACTCCCACGCCAAACAGTTATTAGTGGTGCAGAAAATATGACCAGATCCATCTAATCTGAATGAATGTGACAGTGATTGACAGGTTTGTCCCACAAATTAGGCTGAAACTGACGTCACTCAGCTGACATTTTCATTCACAGAAATACATAATTTGCCTTTATCTGTTGCTGTTGCTATAACAGTATTGTTGATAATCAAAGGTTACGATATGTTTGTAAACGCTTATCAAATCTTCCTTCCGCTGTGGTGACGTCATTCACGTGTCCTATGTGTCATCCACGTGAGATGTAATATGTCAGGAGGACATCTCTGTCATCTGTGTTTCTATATCTGTTATATTGGTCATGAGTGTCATTGCGTGACATTTATTGCACAATAATCTAGTTATGTAGTTTGGGTCCAGGAATCATTGTGCGGAAATGAAGAGGTGGTAATCGAAATCTCTGTATCGTTTACAGATTTAATACAGAGAATATGGTTGAGGACTTATTCTGGGGGATTGTAGAAATTGTAATTGAAAAGCTTTGTATCATTTACACATTTAATAAAGAGGAAAGGGTATAGGAATCATTTGGGGGGATTGTAGAAGTAGTCGAAATCTCTGTATCATTTATGCATTTAATACAGAGGATAATGTTTAGGAAACATTGTGGGGGATTGTAGAAGTTGTAATCGAAAATCTTTGTATCATTTACACATTTAATAAAGAGGATAGGCTTCTTGGATGGGCATTTTAGAAGTTGAATTGATGAAGAATAATGACAATTATCATGGATATAACTTATTTTATTTATGTCTTTGGAGGCTAATGTCGCTTTGACATAGGTTGCTTGACAACGACATTAAAACCTATGTAAACGCACCTCCACAGAATAATAGTTGTATATCCATAATAATTGTCATTATTCTTCAAAGAGGAAAGGGTTTAGGAATCATTTTTGGGGATTGTAGAAGTTGTAGTCGAAATCTCTGTATCTTTTACACATTTGATACAGAGGATAGGGTTTAGGAAACAAGGGTGATTGTAGAACTTGTGATGGACGTCTATGTATCGTTTACACGCATTTAATACAGAGGATACAGTTCATAACCATCACCATCAAAGCACCATAATTGGTGGTTAACATTGTGTCATAGGCATGGCAGAAACATTTTCTTGTGGGTGTGTATACTGGTTCTGCTGTATAGTGTTTCCAGGTTTGACAAGACCATACCCTTGTAAGAGGGTGTCACTTCAATGTTGAATATATAAAACCTGTATAATGTTGGGCTTTCTTCCCATGTAAAGCTGGCATCTAAGTCATTTCTGATCAGAAATACGTGTTTTTGTTACAAGATTTGGCCCAGTGTAATGATGTGATGTAGATTCCTGAAAAGAGAATAGAGCAATTTTCTTTTTTTACTCACTCACTCACTCATTCACTCACTCATTCACAGCCTGGATTATCTTCAGTCTGTACATCCCACCTTTGAACAAATGGCAAGCCATGTCTCATCACAAGTGACACAGACTTCAGCACAAATAAGTCTATATCAACAATGTCAACGCTGACATTATGTGGTGACATGTACAGAAGCATCAGGCGATAGTAACTGACACACACTCTGTCTAATTGGGAAGCACTTCTTATGTTGCAGCTTGGAAGAGTTTTACAATGGTCATAAATTTGACATCATCAGTGCTGGAACAATTAGGAATCAATGTTTAGGGTGTCATTAACTAACACTAGGTTGACTGCTGAATCAAAATCATATAAGAGGTATTTTAGTGTACTTTTCAATGCATGTGTATCGGTATCTCAAGGGCCATATGTGGTTCTGTGTATTCTTCATTGGGTCTTACCCGTGAAGATCCATTAGAATTGATCTTCAGTAACCCATGCTTGTCGTAAGAGGCAACTAACAGGATCAGGTGGTCAGGCTCGCTGTCTTGGTTGACACATGTCCCAATTACGTATATCGATGCTCATGATGTTGATCACTGGATTGTCTGGTCCAAATTCGATTATTTACAGTTAGAATATTTCTGAGTGCTGCATTAATAACAAACCAACTAGTAAGGTATTATTACTGATATTGTATTGGTTGAAATATGTGTAGAGGTCTCAGGCACATCCCACAACACTGCATGAGTGAGTTTAGTTTTATGCCACTTTTAGAAATATTCCAGCAATATCATGGAGGGGGACACCAGAAATGGGCTTTAAACACTACGAACCACTAGGCTACCCCACCGCCCCAATACAGCGAGAAGTACCATAAAACTCAGTCACACCTCTGTATACCTACAACCAATCTACAAAGTCAATGTCGTTAAAAACCCGAAATCTATCAGTTGTCAGAAAGCAACAGATGACCATTATTCCCTGACAAAGGTTTGGCTGGAACTATCTGACAGAAGATTACACGCTGTCAGATTTGCACAAACTGAAGCTGTTATGGTCACAACTAATTTCATATGTGTCTGGTAGTTATATGGAGAATATTCTAGGAAAGATTAACTGATCACATGTTGGCTAACCGAACATTCATCCGTCCTGCTCCAACTACTAGAAAATTACAAGATGTCTGAGATCATTCATACGGAGAAACCATTTTCAAATCTGTCTGAATCAAATTGTTGTTCGGCTTTGGACAAATTCGTACATGTCAGATTGTAAATATTACATGAGTTTCACTTCTTATTGCTGGTTTACAGACTTCTGGCAGCTTATTAGCTTAGGAAGGTAAAATAAATTAAATGTTTGTTGCTCAATATTTTTCACATGCTTTATGTTGTAGGGTTTCAAACAAAAACTGCTGTAGTTCAGTATCTTTTAGAAGTTATATTTTGTTTGATACTTGTAGTTGTGTCTGTTTGTATTTCTGTTTTGTCTAAGATAGAACTGATGTTAATGGACAGTAATGTAGTCAAGTGGTGCAAGTGTTAGCTCTGCACATAACAAGGCTGGGTTTGCTTTCCCACATGGGTTCAGTGAATGTAGACAATTTTTCCTGTCCCCAGATGGAATGTTATTGGATTATTTAAAAACAGCATGAAATCCAACTCACCCATTCCACAATTAAAGTTTTTTAACTTGCAAAGAACTACACAAGTGTAAGATTGGTCAGAATTTTAAAAGTAAAATGTAAAATGTTGAAATACTACACCTAGCTTAAAACAAACACATTTATTTTCATGGATGTTGGAAACAAGTACCAAGAAAAATAAAATTGGTTCTTTGCCAGTTGTGTCCTCTGTATTGTTATTATTATTATTATTAAAGACTTTGAGATGGCGGCCCGTGAAGGTCCGGGTTAGAATGAACCTTCAGTCACCCATGCTTGTCGTAAGAGGCGACTAACAGGATCGGGTGGTCAGGCTCACTGGCTTGGTTGATACATGTCTTCGGTTCCCAATTGCACAGATCGATGCTCATGCTGTTGATCACTGGATTGTCTGGTCCAGACTCAATTATTTACAGACAGCCACCATATAGCTGGAATATTGCTGAGTGCGGCGGAAAACTAAACTCACTCACTCACATTGAGAAGGCAGCAGGGCCATACTGCTTGTTTAGACACGAGTACCATTAGAATGTACCCAAAAGAGGGAGAAGGGATTTTTCTCCACTCCACCTTTTAATAACAAATTGAGATTTTGAAACCTTTCATCCTGATTTTCAATTACTACTGTTAGGTAAAGCACAAATGCCATCCATGTGAAGTTAAAAGACAAATGGTGGGGTCCTACACCATTCGATGGAAAATTACCTCAAATTATCTCAGTGTGATCTCAGGATAATTTTAAAGACCCCAGGCCTCTGTTGACAGTGCATAAATACCTGTATCTCTTCATGACTTCAGGTCAAGATCATTTTATGATCACCTTTGGATCACTACAGGGTCACCTCAAGATTACCTCAGGATCACTTAATGATCATTTCAGAATAAACTATGATCGCCTCAGGATCACTTTAGGATCACCTCAGAACAAACTATGATCACCTCAGGATCACATAAGGATCACCTGAAGGTTACCTTAAGATCACTTTAGGATTACATCAGGGTAAACTATGATCACCTCAGGATCACCTGTGAGTGATACGACCTGGCACAATCTTACAATCACCCTTTGGATCAGCTCAAGATCACTTTAGGATAAGCATGGCCTGTTTGGTTAGTTAACATTACTTTTTATGAAAAGAAATTCTGAAACACAACTACTTATAACCCCTTTGAGTAGCTAAACTACTTGTACCTAAATTCAACTTTTTAAACTTTTATATGTTGGGAACAAGCACATCCACAAATACAAGACTAAAACAATTATGTCGCTGACTTTTACAAATGAACTTGGTCATTCTCAGTGCAATCTGAAGTACAAAACGTGACAGGAAATTTAATGCCTGGCACGTCCCGAGATAACGTTTTGTGAACGTATTTCACCCAATGGTTGAAACCAGCTGCTAAATGGGCAAGACGTAATCAGAATGACTGATCCTAATGCGAGCTGTCTCCGCGCATCCTGTTGTTGGCCAGAGCTGCTAATGGGTGTGTTTTGCTGTAGAAGTAGTGATTAGACAAACTTTGGATAGACGAGTCAGACTATTAATTTTTTGCACTCAATACATTTCTTTACAGTATAAAAGCATCATTCCATTTTCGCAAGACATTATTTGACTTAATCTCATGTTATTTGAAATAATCATGCTCTTTTGGTAATTATTCTTATATCATGAATAATTCATGAACTTTGATGAACAATTTTATTTAATTTTGATACCAGACTGGCAAAAATTACAAAACAGATCTTGAACCTAATGTGAATAAATTTTTGAAATTCTAAAATGCTAAAGAGTTATCAATTATCCAACCGACACTCATGATTAATGGATAGACATTTGCTGAAAAAAAAATGCAAAATATGCAGAAGAAATTATCAGAACCTTTTGAAAGAAACCAAATTATAGAGAAGGATAGATTTATTCAACTTTTGTTTTATATTGTGACATAATTCCCTCGTTTATCTTGAGAGATATACATTTTCTTCATCTTTAGATACTCAAGTCAACTTGAAACAGTTCCTTTTTTGACCAACTTGAGTTAGTCCAGGAACTAATATGCTTATTTTCATGAGAACAAGATAATGTTGTTGTTTTTATAAAAACCCTTGAGATTATCAGTTCACTTTGACGGGAAACACTGCCATTATGCTGTATAGTTTTTTATCCAGAATGTCACTTCTGGACGTTCAGTTAATGATTTAGTCCTTTTAAAATGACTTACAGATATTAGACTGACTCATGCTAAATCCTATTTTCAAATAAGAAAGGAGTTATTTGTTGGAGATACTTTTTGCTTAATGTATTTTCATCTGATCAGAAATATGTGGTTTCTGTTACAAGATAGGCCCAGCACAATGATTCGATCTAGTTTCATGAAAAGAGAACAGAGCAATTATGTTTTTGCTCTTGCTCATTTCTTGGCCATTATTTCAAGATTATGACTGATGGCTAACTAGTTTGTAATTGTGGGTAAAGGTTATTGACCAGGGCTTGAATAATGATGTGATCTAGTTTCTGAAATTGAAGAGCGTATGAATGCTGAATGCCTTTTGGAATGTGGTCAATATTTGGGATAACTCTTACTTTGTGAAGTGCAAATTGTCAATGATTTCCTTCTGGGATCCAAACCCACCCCTCTCAGAGTGAGGCCCCTGATGTTGAGAGTGGACGAAGACAGGCCAATTGATATAGCTGTCATATTGCTTACACACTCACTCACTTCAGAACATTAACAAAACATACTCCCTCCCTCCTTGTCAGCCTCCCTCCCTCACTTCATTTCTCACATATGAAGACACTCACCAACTCACTCACTCACCCACCAACTCACTCACTCACCTCAGAACATTAACAAAACATACTCCCTCCCTCCTTGTCAGCCTCCCTCCCTCACTTCATTTCTCACATATGAAGACACCCACCAACTCATTTGCTCACTCACTCACCAACTCACTCACTCACTCAACTCACTTCAGAACATTAACAAACATACTCCCTCCTTCCTTGTCAGCCTCCCTCCCTCACTTCATTTCTCACATATGAGGACACCCACCAACTCACTCACTCACCCACCAACTCACTCACTCACTCACTTCAGAACATTAACAAAACATCTTCCCGCCTTGTCAGCCTCCCTCGCTTCATTTCTCACATATGAAGACACCCACCAACTGACTGACTGACTGACTGACTGACTGACTGACTGACTGACTGACTGACTGACTGACTGACTGACTGACTGACTGACTGACTGACTGACTGACTGACTGACTGACTGACTGACTGACTGACTGACTGACTGACTGACTGACTGACTGACTGACTGACTGACTGACTGACTGACTGACTGACTGACTGACTGACTGACTGACTGACTGACTGACTGACTGACTGACTGACTGACTGACTGACTGACTGACTGACTGACTGACTGACTGACTGACTGACTGACTGACTGACTGACTGACTGACTGACTGATTGACTGACTGACTGACTCACTGACTGACTGACTCACTGACTGACTGACTCACTGACTCACCCACCCACCCACACACGTACTCACTCACATCTTTGATTGTATTCAGTCTGTACATCCCACCTTTGAACAAATGGCAAGCCATGTCTCATCACAAGCGACATAGACTTCAGCCCTCCCAGATTGTAACACGGATTTCAGCACATAAGACTATATCAACAATGTCAACGCTGACATTATGAGGTGACATTTACAGCAGCATCAGGCAATAGTCACACATTCACTCACTCACTCACCCATTCTCACATCCACCTAACCACTCACACAGTAACTCACTCACTGTTGAAAGAGTTTTCTCAAACTATAAGAAGTACGTTTATCTTTCAAATCGAACACTACAAGATCTTTGAGAACAATTCCATCTGTACAGCAAAAACAAAACTGGTATATCCGCAGGCAGCATTGAAAAACCTTTGTCTAATTTCAAATCAGCACTGGTAAAGAACAGACTAGCAATCATTGTTACAAGAACGGTTTGGGAAACATACAACCTTACATTCAGTGTGAGATTCACTCGATCAAATATGATGAATTCATCCAGGTCAACAGACACATCAATGCAGTCCTTCTGTTAATTGTCAATTTTTGCTTATCCTGACTCATGCTCTTTTTGCTTGTCTTCTTCTTCTTGCGAACATAGTGGAACACTTGTATCTCCCTAATTGAAGCTCCCTTCAATTTAAAATCACTAATTAGTATTCACCACGAGTTACCTCCTTTTCACAAGCTGCGGGGAGCGAGGGCGCCACCTCTACCCATGTGCCTCACTCTCTCCTTCTTCGCCCAGTGAGCTGGACGTGAGAGCGCCTGTGTCTCCCGACACACTATATCCTTTGAAATATATTTAGTTAGTTACCTCGTATAGACATCTATAGAGGTTTAGCTAGTATCCTTCAGCGATTATATATTGATATTTAGTCGTTTTCTACAGTTTATTCACGGGGCCCGTGTTTGTTTCAGTGGATTCGTTGATGAAAATTCTGTACTATTGCAGATTACGTTTTTATGCTGCTGCTGATCCGCCTTTAATATGATGTGCGGTAGCCATGTTTATTATATTCACATTGCAGTTCGCGGTACTAATTTATCAATTCTACCTTTTTATTAATATTTACTTTGCGTTTGTACGCACAGCAGATAGGTGGCATGTATGCAGACTCTAGTATGACTGATACACGGAACCCCTCGCCAGTCTACTGCTGTTGGCCGACTCCCCTCCCGTGTGGTGTTCGCTAGAGTGGTGGAGAGGTGTGGGGCGTGATCCGCCATCTCCAAGAAGCATCCTGCTTCCCCAGACATCCCATCGTCGCAGCAGAAGACTAGAGGGTTTTCTACCACATCTCAACAGCGAGACCGTTCCCATCGCAGTTTGGGCCTGTTTGATGATCAGCCGGTCATCATACCAGATGTACATCAAAGATTGACCGATGTCGGCTCAGATCAGCATGCAGCCTGATGTACCAGCGCGCAGATATCGCGATGATCGTCCTGAGGGTCCCCATCAGTACCAACACTCCAGCGCGGGCGTCGCGCACCCAGGGCAGCGTCGACCTCTGAGGAAAATCAGCGAAGTCTACTAGGACTTTTCTCAGCGAGATTGTTCCAGCCGATGACCTGGACCTCTACGATGATCAGCTGATCATCATCCCGGCGTCGCATACAAGAAACGACCCGGTGACAGCTACAGCGACATCAGCAGAGATCACCATGCAGCCTGATGCCTCTACACTGATGTCGGACGATTTTTCGGTGGACCCCTCCATTAACACACGCAGATAAAGCACCGGCGACCTCGTCGCAGACCATCCCAGAAGACATGATCGACAAATTATGAACATCATGGAGGACCACTATATCTCGCGGTAGCAGGGTCCGAGAGCCAGCGAAGGCTCCAAGCGTGAACAGCACCCCAGAGGCACCCCGTCAGCGTAGCAGCCAGGACGATGTCACCTTCAGCGAAGGAAGTCGCGGACCACCTTGACGAAGGACCTAGATGTACAGCCTTAGCATGAAGGCCTTGGCGGAAAGGACCTAGATGTACAGCCTTAGCGAAGGCGGAAAGAACCTAGATGTACAGCCTTCGGCGAAGGACTTAGCGAAGGCAGGATAAATCATCACCTTATGCGGTTTCATCCCTAGATGTGGACTCGGACCATCAGACATCACGGAAGCCTTCGCGAAGGTCATATCGTCGTTCCCGGACGGGGCCTTGAGGAAGCTTCAGCGAAGGCATGCTTGAGACACCTGAATCAGATCATCATCATCTAGAAGGACATCGGGGACTATACAAAGGCTTCAGCGAAACTATCAGCGTTCCCCTCACAAGTCTCGAGAAGATCAACCCATAGACAAGTTGATCATCGATATCAAGTATAAGAACTACAATCGTATATTGGTTCTGTTGAATCCATGGCGAGGCGGTATGTTGGCTGGCCTAAATAGATCTAGAGCGATCAATTGGAGCACTTATCACCAGACTTAATTAACCGCGACTTCTGAATATGATAAGATGATCCATGCTGATTTCTTAGGCAAGCGCCGCCGATCCACATCCTGTTAAACACAGAGGCTGTTCACGAAGCAAAGCTCATATATATATTTATATATATATATATATATACTAATCGGGCTTTGACTCGACACCTTCAGCGATGGTCGCGAAGGCTAAAGTAACTCAAGTCTACTTCACCCAGAAGATCTAGAAGGGATGCCGAGAACTTAGCGAAGTCTCAGTTCACCGAGGAAGTCTCCTCCAAAGGTTTCCATATACTAGCCACTTTCGTCATATATAGCTACTTCGTCAGTCCGTTCAAGGCGCCGCATAAGTTGATTATCAACTGTATGCCAGATGCGATCTATAAGCCTCTGCGAAGATAATTGCTCAGGCTATTTACAACACAGAGCGTCGGCTGTATTATTAGTCAGCGACATTTCATAGATCTTCACAGAAATCAACTATTCCGTATAAATTGCTAATATATACAATCCCGGACGACGATCACGATTATCTACATGCGTGACCATTACGCATATCTGCAGACAATTCAATATCGAAATTGAACAGCAGCCTTGTTACAGCGAGTATAACTCTTAATGCGTCAAAGTTTCTGAGAAGAAATATGTACAACAAGTTCAGCGTTAATTCTACAATTATGACGATACATTCATGTATACAGTCTACAAGCTCACAACTTGCAAGTTGTTTATACCCATATATATAAGGAAGTCCGGAATTATATTCAAAACTGAAATTACTTTCCACGACAACCAGGAAAATAACCTACCCAGCATAAAATTACAGAGCGAGATATTTCGCTACGGAGGTTCGTAGCGATTACCATTAACCCTCGAAACCGTGGTCACTCGGATAACCCGGAAGCTCACGGTGAAGACCGGCGTTTATGCTAATATCAGCGGCGACAAGAATTTATTCAAGGTGGGTTTTTTCCGCTACACGGTGACATCACAGCGGGTATTATACAGAATCAAAATGCCTTGTTCTGATTGGACCCTTGAGGGACAGCGACCTACACAGAGGTCGATCTCAATTCTCAGTTCAAGACTTACGTCACAAGTGACAACTATATATCAGTGAGCGAGCAAGCCTCATTACAGTCCAGTTAACCTGAACATTCATGATTAGACTGCCTTTCTTCAAGTTAGAGACCTCCCCTGTCAAGTTAAGGCGAGGGATCGGCAGTCAGGCGATTTTACATAAAGTTCAGCGAGGACAGACACACCTGGTTGTGCACCTACATCGTCAAAGGACTTACTTGGCGAATTACCTAGGCGAAGATACAAGTGGATCTAAATCCACAGCGTTTCAGACTACAGCTGAATTTCATCAAGCGACTAACACAACTAGATGGTTAGTAAACCTACTAAACTTCTGTTTGGAGAACAAAACGGAAATTTCCGCCCAACCTGGGGATATGAATATAGTGCTCCAACACCTCACAAGTGAGGTTTATGAACACGCCTGGATGACATACTTGGACCCCATGATACGATGATTCTATCAAGTTGGCCAGCAAGAGCACTGTAAATTTATCTCCACCAAACCAAACAGGAGGAAAAAATGCAACAGATTATTTCCTCTATCATCAACTTCACGCAGAGTGAAGTCTCGTGTACTATATCTCCATTTGGATCAGAACTGTCATACTACGTGCATATGCGGATGGACCTATTCCGACCCTCCATGAGCTTAATACTCATGATATTATAAGCGCTAACTTCTACAATTGTTCTACACAAATGTGATTGAAATAATGGAGGGTTATTTCTGGAAATCGATATGGTGGTTGCAAACCATTATCTGAGAGAGATATCACCACCGAAGGGACGTCTCAGGTATACACCAATTCGATCCCATGGGTCCTCAGCAGCAGCTGACAGTTCCTCGGAGAAGATAAGTCAATCTAACAGATTTTTACTTATCTTATAACAATACTAAATAGCTTCATGCTATGTATAATTTACTTAAGTTCCTTTTATCATCACAGTACTATGATTATTACATCATACAATATATAAGTTAACAACTCTACAGAGTTTGTTATTATATATATTTACCTTAAGTTATTCATATCTTAAGAGTAATACTATGGTTACATGATAAATGCATTAGCTAACAAACTCTACAGAGTTTTTGGCTATTTTATACATAGCTTAAGTTAATTAAGCTAACAAACTCTACTGGGTTTTACTATTATATAGGTAACCAAGCTAATTATACCTTAAGCATAGTACTATACTCATATTATTAAAATATATTGGCTAACAAACTCTAAGGAGTTTTGCTATTATATAGGTAGCTTAAGCTTATTCATATCTTAAGCTTAGTACTATGTTTATATCATATAAGTAGATTAGCTAACAAACTCTAAAGAGTTTTTGCTATAAGTATCATCATATTTCTAAGCAATATGGTTATATTATAACATGTATTAGCTAACAAACTCTACAGAGTTTTAGCTATTATATATGTAACCAAGCTTATTCATATCTTAAAGCGCATTACTATGTTTATATCATATAGGTATATTAGCTATCAAAACTCTAAAGAGGGTTTTGCTATTATATATTTCGCTTAAGTTTCATCATATTTTAAGCTTTATGGTTACATTATAACATGTATTAGCTAACAAACTCACGGAGTTCTTGCTATTATATATGTAGCTTAAGTTTTCCTTCATAAGCTCAATACTAGGTTTATATCATAGCTAACAAACTCTAAAGGGTTGTTTTCGCTATTATACAATTAGCTTAAGTTTCATCATATCTTAAGCAGTATGTTTACATTATAAAGGTATTAGCTAACAAAACTCGACGGAGTTTTGTTATTATATATATATAGCTTAAGTTTCATCATAACTTAAGCTCAGTACTATGTTTTTAACATAAAAAGTATATTAGTTAATAAACTCTAAGGAGTTTATTTTGCTATATACTTTTAGCTTAGAATCTAATCTTATCTTAAGCTTAGTACTATGGTTACACTATAAACATATTAGCTAATAAACTCTACAGAGTTTTTGGCTATTATATATGTAGCTTAAGTTAATAATATCTTAAGCACAATACTATACTCATATTGTAAAATATATTAGCTAACAAACTCTACGGAGTTTTGCTATTATATATGTAGCTTAAGTTCATTATATCTTAAGCACACTACTATACTCATATTGTAAAATATATTAGCTAACAAACTCTACGGGTTTTGCTATTATATATGTAGCTTAAGTTAATTATATCTTAAGCACACTACTATACTCATATTGTAAAAATATATTAGCTAACAAAACCCTACAGGTTTTGCTATATATATGTAGCTTAAGTTAATTATATCTTAAGCTCAGTACTATACTAATATTATAAATATATATTAGCTAACAAACTCTACAGAGTTTGGCTATTATATATGTAGCTTAAGTTAATTATAGCTTAAGCACAGTACTATACTCATATTATAAAATATATTAGCTAACAAACTCTACAGAGTTTGGCTATTATATATGTAGCTTAAGTTAATTATAGCTTAAGCACAGTACTATACTCATATTATAAAATATATTAGCTAACAAACTCTACAGAGTTTTTGCTATTATATATGTAGCTAAAGCTTATTCATATCTTAAGCTCAGCATTATATCTATATCATATAAGTATATTAACTAACAAACTCTAAAGAGTTTGCTATTATATAATTAGCTTAAGTTTAATCATATCTTAAGCTTAAGTACTATGTTATATCTTAAAGTATTTTAGCTAACAAACTCTAAGGAGTTTATACTAGCATATTAACAAGCTTAAGTCTATTAGTCTTAAGCATTGTATTAATGTTATATATACTTTATCATAATAAGTACATGATAATAACCTTTTATATGGCAGCTGATAAGTTAGCAGCAGGAATTCATCAGTTCAGTGCCTTTATGAAGTTCCCATAGGGTTATTACAATCATCACAGTTCAAATCACTAATTATTAAAAATCCAAAGTATTAGATATTCCCACCTCCGTTCCGTTAGGATGCTACAAGCAAAAGAGCATGAGTCAGGATAAGGAAAAATATGTAATTTTGGAGTAAAATTGATATTTTATACTTATCCTGACTCATGAGGTCAGCCCTCCCATCCTCCCCAAATAACACTTTGGATTTCCCTGTAAATTCAAATGTTGGGCTCAGTATATGAGGGAGAGTGAGGCACATGGGTAGAGGTGAAAGCCCTCGTTCAGCTTGTGAGAAAGGAGGTAGCTTCTCGTGGTGAATACTAATTAGTGATTTTAAATTGAAGGGAGCTTCAATTAGGGAGATACAAGTGTTCCACTATGTTCTTAAGAAGAAGAAGACAAGCAAAAGAGCATGAGTCAGGATAAGTATAAAATATCAATTTTACTCCTTAATTGTCATTTTGCTGATCAATGATCGGTGATCAAGTGTAGTGTTGCATACATCTGTTATACACCAGGTACAGATGCTGCCACAGATGATGATGTATTGTCCGTCATTAGTGAGCTGAGCAGAAATGGAGTTGTTGTATCGCGGTGCTGTAGCCTGCACTCCCAGGGGAAGCAAGCATTCTTCCATCAATTGTCAGAAAGTGGTATAAAGCATGTGAAGCTAATAGCTTAGGATTTGTAATAAATGATGAATGAAGTTTGGAATCAATTAAACCTTCAGTGGTAACATTCAGTCGTACACCATAAACATACTTCAATGATATCATTATACAATCTAAATGTGTTGCTGTTGAGAAAACACATAAACAAAAATATTTCTTTAGCTTATGCCAGTGTAGGAAAGATGTAGAAAATCTAGCCTGTCCACAGGACTGGCAGGTCAAATTTTTTACCAGTCCTGCCAAAATCTAGCCTGTCCTCCAAATATAAATAAAACACCTTCGGCAGTAAATATTCAAAAAGGTTATAATCATTATATATATGTCATTGGTTTGCTAAAATTGACCCGACATGAGGACGGACTAGATATTTTTTTAACCCGTCCTCCACAAAATTCATCCGTCTCGGACGTTGGGACGGGCTATCTTTCCTACACTGCTTATGCCAGTGATGAAATCAAATATATTCTCCCTGGTACAGCAAACATCACAAGTTCACATTTTGAATATACTGCTATTTGTCAATGTGTTACCTCCCTTGATTATGCATCTTTGTCCCTGTGTTACCTCATTTGATTTAACAGGTTTCTTACTGTGTTACCTCCCTTGATGAAACATCACTATGCTTAAAAATGGCACCAAGACTCCGGACCAACAAAAAGGGAAAGTCAAAGTTTGAGTGCGACTTTAGTCTTTCAAAAGGAAGGACAGTTTGCAAGACGAATACAACAGCATGATGCTGTTGCAATGTGATGTGAAATATCCAGAAGACAAGTTCACACACAGCTATGGCAGCTCCACTCAACACTACTTCCACCAACACATCATTGTCTACAATAATGACAGCCTAAAGTTTGGTTCTGCTGTTTGTTCATCATCAACGCTATCAATATCTCATTTGTTTGCCTTGGAGCCACCCAGATAATTTGCTTCATTGTAAACATCAGAGAGGCAGGCTTCATAACTCTTAGAGATGATAATGGTAATGTGTCGCCATATAGCTGAAATCATGCCAATGTGACGTAAACTTCTACTCTACTAATCATAATGCATTGCAATACAGATCGAAGTAGTGAAGAATACTGAAATACAAAACTTAAGGCAGTATGCAGACCTATAGTAAATAGTAACAAAGTTGGCTTTTATTGGCACTAAAATGCTAAAACATGTGAAATTTAGTATACCATTTTGAACTTTTTGTAATGCTGCTGAAAAATTGTGGCAGTACTTTGGCTGATGAAATGCTTTACAATACTGAAAAAGTCTTGGTACATTGCTGAGACTAGCTAAAACATATTGTACAAGGTTGATGATGTCTTGGTACATTGCTGAGACTAGCTAAAAAGTATTGTACAAGGTTGATGAAGTCTTGGTACATTGCTGAGACTAGCTAAAAAGTATTGTACAAGGTTGATGAAGTCTTGGTACATTGCTGAAACTAGCTAAAATGTATTGTACAAGGTTAATGAAGACATGGTACATTGCTGAGACTAGCTAAAATGTATTGTACAAGGTTGATGCAGACTTGGTACATTGCTTAGACTAGCTAAAATGTATTGTACAAGGTTTGATGACATTGGTACATTGCTAAGACTAGCTAAAATGTATTGTACAAGGTTAATGAAGACATGGTACATTGCTGAGACTAGCTAAAATGTATTGTACAAGGTTGATGCAGACTTGGTACATTGCTTAGACTAGCTAAAATGTATTGTACAAGGTTGATGAAGTCTTGGTACATTGCTGAGACTAGCTAAAAAAGTATTGTACAAGGTTGATGAAGTCTTGGTACATTGCTGAGACTAGCTAACATGTATTGTACAAGGTTGATGCAGACTTGGTACATTGCTAGACTAGCTAACATGTATTGTACAAGGTTGATGAAGACTTGGTTCATTGCTGAGACTAGCTAAAATGTATTGTACAAGGTTGTCGAAGACTTGGTACATTGCTTAGACTGAATAAGAAATGAATACAAGGCTGATGAAGACCTTTATACTACAAAGTAGAGATAGACATGGTTATAGGTTGATTAAAATTTGTTACATTGCTCAAGCCAATGCAGAAATGAGTGAGTGAGTGAGTGTAGTTTTACGCCACACTCAGCAATATTCCAGCTATATGACGGCAGTCTGTAAATAATTGAGTTCAGACCAGACAATCCAGTGATCGATATGATGAGCATCGATCTTGGGATATGATGACATGTGTCAACCAATGCTTGTCGTAAGAGGCAACTAATGGATTTGGGTGGTCAGGCTTGCTGACTTGGTTGACACATATCATTATACCCCAATTGTGTAGATCGATGCTCGTACTGTTCATCACTGGATTGTCTGGTCCAGTCTTGAATATTTACAGACTGCTGACATACAACTGGAATATAGCTAAGTGAGGTGTTGAACGACAAACAAACCCTTCTCTTAAGCCAAGATGCATCAGCCTTCAGCACCTTCCTCCATCAACCACCCACAGAAAGTCTTTAGTATCATAAACAACTTCCAGTCCTTCTCAATTCAGATACAAATTTCTGCATCATATTTGGTTACTAATATCTTTACCTGAAGCAAGGCCTTAACGGCTAGACAAAGTCATCTATCTTGGTTCAAGGTGTTTTGAAATAGAGGCACATTATTGGGCAGCAAGGTCATGTTTTTATAAAGGTAGTTGTAGGATGTGAGACAAACGTTAGTCGATGACCTCTGGAAAACAGACAAGGCTAATGAATACCTTTACGTTGGTTTGGATATCGGGGTACATGGTTTTGTGTGGTGAGTGCCTCAAGCTGGGTGGTATTTATTGCTGCAGTGGGCGATTGTTCCTTCAGGAAGATGTTGTAAGACAGTAATTGGCAGGAATATATGCCTGCAATTAATTAATTGTATTCAACTGGTGGTGGTGTCTTAAAGGGAAGCTGATCTCGTGTATCCTGAGATTCAACTCATGGGGATTTTGTTTGTGATGATTAATGAATTTAGAAAACTTAAAGATTTTAGATTGGGGTTGTTTTATTTTTGGTGCAGAAAATATGTTCTCATAATGTGATGTTGAGTCTGTTTTATAAGTGTTCATGTATCATGTAGTCCTTGGTATCAGTACACCCAGTACACCTTGCAGGAAGTGACATACATCATTTAGTGCTTGATGTCAGTACATCCAGTACATCTTGCAGGAAGTGACATACATTATTTAGTGCTTGATGTCAGTACATCAAGTACACTTTGCAGGAAGTGACATACATCATTTAGTGTTTGATGTCAGTACACCCAGTAGGAAATGGCACCAGTGCATAATGTAGTCTTTAGTATCAGTACACCAAGCCGTGAAGATCAGGGTTAGAATTGTTCTTCAGCAACTAAACTTGTTGTAAGAGGTGATTAGCAGGATCAGGTCGTAAGACTTGCTGTCTTGGTTTTCTGTTTAGATCGGTGCTCATGGTGTTGATCACTGGACTGTCTGGTCCAGACTTGATTATTTACAGACTGCCGCCATAGTTGAGCATACCCAACTGATTGGGGATGTTAACAGTATTCACATATAGCTGTAAGTAATGACCAGAGTAAGATGTCCCCAGCTGATGGGGGATGTCAACAGTTGATGAGTACACCCGACTGATGGGGGATGTCAACAGTTGATGAGTACACTAGACTGATGGGGGATGTCAAAAGTTGATGAGTACACTGGACTGATGGAGGATGTCAAAAGTTGATGAGTACACTAGACTGATGGGGGATGTCAACAGTTGATGAGTACACTAGACTGATGGGGATGTCAACAGTTGATGAGTACACTAGACTGATGGGGGATGTCAACAGTTGATGAGTACACTCGACTGATGGTGGATGTCAAAAGTTAGCTGTAAGTTGATGAGTACGCTAGACTGATGGGGGATGTCAACAGTTGATGAGTACACTCAACTGATGGTGGATGTCAACAGTATTCACATAAAGCTGTAAGTAATGACCAGAGTGTGATGTCCCCAGTTGGTGGGTACATCCGACTGATGGGTGATGTCAATAGTATTCACATATAGCTGTAAGTGATGACCAGAGTGTGATGTCCCCAGTTGGTGGGTACATCCGACTGATGGGTGATGTCAATAGTATTCACATATAGCTGTAAGTGATGACCAGAGTGTGATGTCCCCAGTTGGTGGGTACATCCGACTGATGGGTGATGTCAATAGTATTCACATATAGCTGTAAGTGATGACCAGAGTGTGATGTCCCCAGTTGGTGGGTACATCCGACTGATGGGTGATGTCAATAGTATTCACATATAGCTGTAAGTAATGACCAAAGGACGATACCCTCAGGGAGCTGCTGCTCACACAGCAAGTGTGGTGTCGAGTTCGCCAATTACCACAAGTACATGCTGAGATCAGTGACAATTCTAGGCAAAAGCCATCACCAAGATTAGCCCCGTGGCAGTGCACAAGGCCGTCAATGTCTTGAATGTCAGTCTTGATTTCACGTTCCACTGCCAGCATCTCCTATTGGGGATGATTATTTCTTAGCATTGCATGCTTTGTACAAACTTAATTCCACTGCCCGCAGGCTCGGTGTAACTGTGTATGGTTCATGGGTAAATATGAACCTTGTTATTGTACCGATGCAGACTTAATGACGGATGTAAACTGAGATGGGTGCAAGATGGTTTCAGGTGTTGACTCGGTGTAACTGGAGCCAAAAATAGTCTGTATGGATGAATGTTTTAGAGACTATTGGTTGGAGAAGGATTTGTTACAGCATCTGGTCAATGACAATATTGACGCGATGTTTGTAGAACCAGTGTTCAATGGCATGCAGTCAGCTGTATCACAGATTCCATTAAAGGAAGTGTATAGTGGGGCAGGGGTTAGCATTAGATCAACATACAACCTTAAGTGTTATGCTTCATGTTGGGACTTCACTTCAGGCACCATGCTTCATGTTGGGACTTCACTTCAGGCTCCATGCTTCATGTTGGGAATTCACTTCAGGCTCCATGCTTCATGTTGGGACTTCACTTCAGGCTCCATGCTTCATGTTGGGAATTCACTTCAGGCTCCATGCTTCATGTTGGGAATTCACTTCAGGCTCCATGCTTTCTGTTGGGACTTCACTTCAGGCTCCATGCTTCATGTTGGGACTTCACTTCAGGCTCCATGCTTTCTGTTGGGACTTCACTTCAGGCTCCATGCTTCATGTTGGGACTTCACCTCAGAGTCCTTGCTTTGTGTTGTGACTTCACCTCAGGGTCCATGATTTCTGTTGGGACTTCACCACATAGTCCTTGCTTTCTGTTGTGACTTCACCTTGGGGTCCATGCTTTCTGCTGGGACTTCACCACAGAGTCCATGCTTTCTTTCTATTGGGACTTTACCTAAACCTCTATGCATTCAATTGGGATTTCACTTCAGGCTGCATCTGTTAGGACTTCACCTCAGATTCTATATATTCTGTGCTGCCATGCTCAAGGACATTTAAACACTTTTAGATACACAACACCCTTGAACTATCTTTGCAGCCAGACACATTTAGGGAATGATTCTTTAAAGTAAAACCATTTACACTTTAAATTGAGACGGATGGATTTGATTTTCCTAATTTGTTTCTTTCAGATTTTCAATTTCAATTTCAAATAAATTCATTTCATGCTGCGATTTCATGTTTCCAAGTCAAGGACACATTTCTGAGAGACAGGCCTGTCCTTTTAACATACTGACGTGACAAGAATTTTGTTGAAAAACCACGTAAAATTTCATTAGACAGACGACCAGGTAACCTAGTTTATCAATTTACATCTATTAGTACCTTGGCTTGTACAACTGAAGAGTCTGTGAGGTAGCACTAAAACTCTCCAGATATTGTTGCTGAAAAAAGGCTTTTTCGATCTGTTGTTGATTCTCCGTCTCAAGACCTGTGATGAGTCTACTACAAACAGAAGCATTGTCAGCGTTTACAATAATTACATGAACCCTATCAGGTTAGATAAACACTCAATAGCGCGCTACTGTTGGTCTAGACGTATTTGACGATCGGGCCTTATTGTAACACAATCAATGTCTTGAACGATGTAAACAAATTTAACACACTTGAAGAAAATGAAACGTGATATCCTGGAATGATAAGACATTTTAAAATAGAATCATGATTATCTGTAGCAAGGAAATGATGTGTGGCAAGAATAGCCGCAGGTCCAGATGGCGTCAGGTTTGAAGAGCAGGCTTATCAGATGAATGCTTTTGCTGCTTAAAATCTGTTGTGGTCTGAAATTTTGATAAATTTGAATATTTGAAACCTGCTTAAGTTTCAGCCATGTTTAACATGTGAGTGCATGGATGGGTAAGTACACGCAAGTCTGTGTGTATGTGTGTATTATACACATAAATTATAAAAATTATATGTGTTAATAGGTAATTATGTTTCGGTTGTTGTTTAATGCCACACTCAGCACTCTTTAAATAATTGAGTCTGGATCAGAAAATCAAGTGATTAACATCATGAGCATCGATCTATGCAACTGGGATACAATGACATCTGTCAACCAAGTCAGCGAGCCTGACCACCTGATCCCTTTAGTCGCCTCTTATGACAAGCATGGGTTGCTGGAGACCAATTCTAGCCCGGGTGTTCACGGGTGTGGTAACTGATGTAATGTAAAGAACGGGGTGGTAGCTTTTTGATTAAAGTGTTTGCCTTTTGACTCAAGATCCAGGTTTGAGTCCCAACATGAGGACAATGTTTCCCCCCATGATAATAGTGAAATATTACTAAAAGCAGCATAAAACACAACTCATTCACCAGTTTTGATGTATCCATAAAACCGTAAGATACAGCCCATTTTTATCTAGGATTGTTCGTCATTGTTGAAGTTTTGGTTGTCTATCAGCCATTCTTTGTAATAGTCTTTGAATACTGCTAACAGTGGCAAAATAATCAACTCCCTCACTCCCTTTATATTTGACTGACTGTTTCAACCTGCTTATTTACATAACTTGTTTCATTGCATCAGAGGAGATGCCAATGGTACCGACATCCCCATTCCAAGCCTGTTTCACTGATAAGAGCAGGAGACATTGGCTAAACATCTGTAGCAGGTCAGGTCCAGTTATCTGAGAATAACTGTCACCCTGGCTCCCAGACCATGACTAATGGGTGCCAAATTGGCAGGTCTCGCAGATAGCTCCTCTGTGATGGGTTCCGCAGAAGACGTCTCAGACTCATCCTGTTTCTAAACAATGGTCAACTGTAGTGCCTACATGGATATGTGGTACTTACCTTATTTACACTGTGTTAGGCCCTTCCTTAACCTCCTGGTCTTATCAGGGAGTCTTAAAGGCACATGGTCGCATTTCCAATTTTTAATTTTTTTTTGCTTAGGTTAAAGTTTATTTGGTCCAAATAATGATGCAATACATGTTTGTTGTGACATCTTTTGGCAATATCAAATGACTTGTCTGGCATCAGCATGGTGTAGGACCTTCCATCCATCCATTGTCCATCTCTATATTTATTGTAGGCTTGCCTGGTCTTCCATCCAGTCTTTGTCCATGTGTCCATCCATTTGGCCTTCATTCAACCATCTGAGGTTCATCTCTTTATCCATTCTTTATTGTCCATGTCCATTTATTCATTGTGGATCCTTTCATTCATCCCTTTTGGGCATGTCCTTCTTTCCATCTATTGCTAACCTTTATAAACCCATTCAAGATTCATCCAACCATCCATCCATCCAACAATCCATCCATCCATCCATCCATCCATCCATCCATCCATCCATCCATCCATCCATCCATCCATCCATCCATCCATCCATCCATCCATCCATCCATCAATCAATCTGTCCTTCCATCCATCCATCCATCCATCCATCCATCCATCTGTCCCTCCATCCAACCATCCATCTATACACACATGCAACCATCCATCCATCCATCCATCCATCCATCCATCCATCCATCCATCCATCCATCCATCCATCCATCCAACCATCCAACCATCCATCTATACACACATCCACATCCATCCATCCATCCATCCATCCATCCATCTATCCATCCATCCATCCATCCACCCATTCATCCAACAATCCATCCATCTGTCCATCCATCCATCCAACCATCCATCCATCCATCCATCCATCTCCACCCACCCATCCATCCATCCATCAATCTGTCCTTCCATCCATCCGTCCATCCCCATCCATCCATCCATCCATCAATCCATCCATCTGTCCCTCCATCCAACCATCCATCTATCCACTCATGCAACCATCCATCCATCCATCCATCCACCCATCATCCATCTGTCCATCCATCCATCCATCCACCCATTCATCCAACAATCCATCCATCCATTTGTCATCCATCCATCCATCCATCCATCCATCCATCCATCCATCCATCCATCCACCCACCCAACAATCCCTCCATCCATCCATCTGTCCACATCCATCCATCCATCTATCCATCCATCCATCCATCCATCCATCTGTCCATCCATCCATATGTCCATCCATCCATGTATCATCCATCCATCATATGCTGGTCAGTCTCTCCAGCTGTGGTAAACCATTATGTTATCAACAGCTCCCCAACATTCACAAGATCTCTGAAGCTCTACACTTTCGATCCAAGTTCCATGCATTAGCAATCTGCTCACAAGATTTAGATCTGCAATCCAGGCAGCAATATTGAAAATGTCATGTTGATTCATGACTCCCCCACATTGCACTGAGGATGTTGTATGGGTGAATCTTGGACTTGCTCTGATATTTAGCCCTCATGTGAACCATGACCTGTCTCTAGCCCATAAATATACTGAACTGCAACCTCCTCCCACACAAAGCACCTTCAGACACCACTGGCTCAATGAAGCTGAAATGTTATGTGCCACAAACCCTGTCAATCCAAATGCCTCACATTCTGGATGTTGTTTAAGGGATTGTTTATTAATATTATTGTGCTAATATTTGTATAAGCATTTGTATTCACAGCTGGGTGGACTTGGACACATAGCCACAGTACTTTGTACAAGTTTACTGCATGTTGCTGTACCCGCAACTAGGTGTTTGCATGTATTCATGTGGCCACCATCTGGTCATATACTAATGGATTTGTTGGTTCTTTTAAGTGCACAGGGTTGTGTACTCTACACTAGGGGTTGTGACAACACTGAAAGAGTCAGCACACAAAGTTGGCTCCAAGGTTTTTACACCTGGTCACAGGTGGGCTCGATCCAGTCACCTCATGCTTGCTGGATCACCAGCCTGGCGCTTTAGATAGCTTGCCCAACACGCCCATGTGTGCATTGTAAATTGCTCTGCACCCATTATTTATTACCGGTAATCTGGATATTTGTTAATCCAAAATGTTTTACTGGGAATGAAAGTGTCTGGATTAACAAGCGTGCATTTGAATATATCATGAAAGTAATGCAGTAAAAAGGTTACCCTCTAGAGGATCAACCCCCTATATGTTCTGAATAATTCCAACTTGGAACTTTCAATAATCTCAGAACAATTCCAGCATAGACAAAATATTCCATTCATGATTCTGTATATTTACATAGTCATGGCACCAAGAAAATGTCCAACTCTATGGCCTTGGTAAACTCTGGAAGAACATGTTCAAATACAAATGTGTGATATGCAGTTAAATGAAGTGGGCAGTGCTGAATATATGAAAAATAATTAAGCAAGGGAATTTCCCAGAAAAATCAGCTTTTCAGATGCCAGAATCTTGGGGATACTGTTTCTTTATTCTCTTGAAGAATCTACCAATTCTACCAAGAATGTACACTTGCATGTGTTAAACACAATATCATGCAGGGTTGGTTGCAATTTTCTCATGGGATTTGATCAATATCCAGAATGATTGTCTGTTTATTGCATAGATTATAAAATGTTTATGAAACTTGAAAAACATGGATTGGAAGTAGAGCATGAAAAATATTGATTTGATTTAAAGTTGGTCCAATGGAAATATTGACAGAGCTTCTAAACATATTTAAAAATTGTGATGTGATTAATAATCTTAAAAAAAATTTAACTAACACATAAGAACATTCAATATTTGCTGTTTAAAGAAAACTATCCAGGAATCACTTTGAAGAAATTACAAAAAATTTACCTTTAAAGCATCAGACAGCTAGAGTAATTGTATATTCGTGTTTTAACAGTATATATATATGCTCAAAGTCAAAAGTAACTATGCATACAGAATTCTTTCGTGACTGAAGATTAATAGGTATTATGATGATATGAACTGTAGTGAGTGAGTGAGTGAGTTTAGTTTTACGCTGCACTCAGCAATATTCCAGCTATATGGCGGCGGTCTGTAAATAATCGCGTCTGGACCAGACAATCCAGTGATCAACAGCATGATCATTGATCTGCACAATTGGGAATCAATTAAATGTGTCAACCAAGCCAGCGAGCCTGACCACCCGATCCCGTTTATTGCCTCTTGCGACAAGCATGGGTTACTGAAGATCAATTCTAACCCGGATCTTCACGGGTGATATGAACTGTAAGGTATACAGTATAGGCAGCCACACCTGTATTGTAGACTGCTGTAAATAAGTGCTCATGATGTCAACCCCTGGATTGTTTGGTCCAGACTGAAGTATTTACACACTTCCATCTTATAGTTGGAATTGTGAAGAATGCTGCATTCTACAACAAAGAACGTCTAAAAAGCTTTTGTACATCATTTCTATAATTTTAAACATTGAGATTTCACAACTTGAACTGTTTGAGATGCATTCTAGAAGTTGTGAGCAATAGGAATGACATTTCACAACTTGTTGACATAAAAATAGATTTTTAGTGTATTTAAGTTTTAATTTTAAAGAGTTAAAAATTCTGAAGCCTCTAGGGTCTGTCTTTCAGGTAGACATCAGTACATGTCATATCATCAAAGAAAATGAAAGGAATTTTAATGTTTATGCTTCTAAAATCAGATGCAATTTTAAGATTTCAATTTGGAAATGTCGAGAACTGATTCAGAAAACAACACAAGTTTGATTAAATTTTCATGCAATCCTCCCAAAAGAGGATGTTCAATAATAACAATTTGAATAAAATGGCCTAGAATATGAAACTATTGATTTTGAAATGTTTGTGAATAAAGCTGAATTTGATAGGAGACTGTTTAAAGTTAATTCTTGAAATTTTCATGTTATTGAGGTAGTTCTGACTTTCTTCAAGAAATGAGATTTTATTACAAGAATTGATGTCTTCAACTTTCCAATTGTAAACTTTCTTTTATGTGGAACAATATTTCAGCATTCCCATATTATATTCAACATGTTTTAAAAAACAATCAGGCTTGTTCTTTAGACAGAAGTTCAAAGAACATCGTACAACTCCTGTTGAACAGCTGTTTCACTAGGGATAAAGCATTAAGTGCCAAAGTAAAGTTTTCAAAAGTTTTAAAGTAGACATGTTGAGGACGTTTCCAAATTTATCACATCAGTAGCTAAAATCATATCTAATAAAATGTATTATAACTAAGTCGGAGAAAAGGATATATCTAAAAATTGACCCCATGAAAATTCACTAGCCAGTCGGGCCAGTGACTGTGGAAATTTACTGGCCCGACTGGATTTTTACTAACCATGGGCTAGTAGCGGACCAGTGGCTATTTCGCACACTGACATCAGTAGCTAAAATCATATCTGATACAATTCCCCATGTTGATTTGTACCAATGTTTGTTTAGTGTGCATTTGACTTGGCTTTGCATGTGTTTGTAATGGATGCAGTGATGACTATTAAGTGCAGTTGCTTCTAATTTAACATAGAACTGAACTTTTAGCAGCAATTTCTTATCATTATGGAATTTTGCCGCAAGTACTTCCCAAGGTCTTTGGTTATTCTTGATCATCTTCTGCATGATTTTATTGCTGGTCAGCGGAGGTCAAGTTCATCTTTGGCTTTAAAGGATAGTTCCCTCAGGGGAAATACAAGTAGCACAGACAATCTTATTGGTCCTTACAGTGCCAATTTTCACTGGGTAATTTTCTTTGTTCTATTTCATTTTAGAACTGACTTTGGCACTGTATTTTTCAGATGAGGTTCATTGAAAATATACATTTCTGTTGTATTTAAATTTATGAACATAAACAGAGCAAAATATTAAATATTTACCATTTTGTTGTTTAAGTGTATGCATATTTTCTCAATACTATCCTACACATCACATTGTTTAATACAACACTTAACAATATTCCAGCACTTTCCTGTTGCTCTCTGATGAGTTTGAACCAGATGGTTTTACTAGTAAAATACCTAAGCTTGGCTGTATAAAATGTGCACAGATCATCAAAACTTCAATGATTTCTAAAATAATTTCATCACTTTTGTGCTACATTGGAAGTGTGTCCGCTAGAGTAACAACACTGAAAGACTCTAAGAATCAAAGTGGGCACTTAACCGAAGGCTTTTGTTGGGATGTTTGATCAGCAAAAAGGATCATAAAGGGTGTTTGATCAGAAGGGGATGCCAATCTCTAAGGATTTTAGAGGGGTACTTCATTGGGAGGGAGATTCCAGTTCTAAGCAGAGTGTCTGGATGTAACTCCTGGAACAGAAGCGATAGAAGTAAGATCCACTACTCAGAGAAAACCTGATTCCTTCATATTACATTAGCATGACAGATAAAATATGGTAAAACAGAACAACCCGCTGTTCTTGAACTATTTTCGAGTAGCATAATTGGATCTAATTGTGACCAATATCACTATCCTGCTCATGTTCCCTAACACAAATCGCCCGGAGAGCGGAAGGTCGCGGGTTCGATCCCCGACCTCGTCATACCAAAAGACGTTAAAATATGGTACTTGTTGGTCCCTGCCTGGCGCTCGGCATTAATGGGTACAACAAGGACTGGTCGGCTTGGAGTCAGTATAATGTGTCTGAGTGGGGTATTCATGCTTCACTGCGGCATGGTATCACAGTGGGCTAGCACTATAAAACCAGCTTAAGTCTGGGCTAGTACAAGCAGCCGCACATATACATACACACGCATGCACGTCGTCATATGAGCGAAATATTCTCAAGCACGAAGTTAAACCCAATTTCACCTCTCCTCACCCTCACACAAATACAGCATTAAGAAGTCAGATCTGAATTTCCAAACATGTACCGATGTTCCCATTTTGATTCTGAAATGTTTGACATGCATACCTTCCAGAAGCCTTCCAAAAAGTTTATCCAAATTTTGGAAGTGAATTTTGTTCAGTAGAGTGTGAAAGACCTTAAATATCCAAAAAGTACGAAAGATACTCAGAACACAAAATAGCAACTGAGTTATATGTCAGTGGTCTGTAAATAATCAAGGCTGGATCAGACAATGTAGTGATCAACATCATGAGCATCAATCTGCACAACTGGGATACAATGACATGTGTCAACCAAATCAGCGAGCCTGACCACCCAATCCCATTAGTCGCCTCTTACAACAAGCATGGGTTGCTGTAGACAGCTGAAATTATTGATAGGAAGCCTAAGCCAGAAATCTGCACTGATGCCATGTTGTGTTTCCAGAACAGGCCTTGTATTTATTCAGCCAAGCAAGGGGTTGGTAAAATAACACATTTTTTAGATTTATGAGGAGGATGGCAATTTAGGATTGATGTGAGTAAAGAAAAAGGAGAGAAATACACATGCAGAAGACTTGAGCCAAAAAATCCTAAACTTTCCAGTTCACAACACTGCCGGAGGATGTGTTTTGTTTGTGACATCATGTGGGTGGTTGACTGACAGGGACATTAAACATGTGTCTGTAAGCTGTTGGCATCTGATGCCTGTGAGCACTGGCTCAATCAGCATAAACAGAATTTGGGGACAATTGAGATGGAGTGAGAGTTGAAATTGTGGTAAAAGGGATATGCAAAGGAAAGAAAGAAGGAGTATGTATCTAAGCACCCATTGCTTGTGGTAGACTGTTTGCTATGCTCTAACAATGATGTGGCAACAATATTGCCTAAAGTTATGTATCACTCACTCATGCACCTCAACTCACTCACTCACTCATGCACCTCAACTCACTCATATATCATATGTGTCATATATACCCTGGGTTGTACCATGAGTAATATCCATTCTTGTTTTGTTTGTCCATGTCATGGTATCCCCTGAATATCACTCAAAGTTCAATTTCACTCTATGCTCTCTCAATAGATACCCAATGCGTGAAGCTAGACCCTTGTGTCTATATCTTGATATTGCTGGAAAATTGAAAGAAAAACCCTGGCGTCCAAGGTCAGATCCCATTAAAACCTCTTAGACATCAAACCATCAGTAAACTGAACCATGCCAGCTCATTACAAGTGCAAGAGAAGGAGCCATGTTGCATGTTTTTTCCTCTGCAGCAGTGAATCACAAAAACATTTCCAGAAGAAAAATGACTCCATTTTTCTTATGGGTCTTCCGAAGTCCATTCAAGGACATCTGACTCATTAGCCATTTACAAGTAGATTATTTAAATGACCTTCACCTGGATGTCACTTCTGTCCTTGCCGACCGGTAATAGTGTCAAGATTTAGGATCTCCGTAGGAGTCCATCATAGCCTTGAGGTAAACGTTACCAATACAACATTACTGGCTGAAGAAGGTATAAGAGGGTTACTTATCGGCAGGAGTGGATGACAAGATACTGCATCCCTACAACTATTGGTGTGGCTATTGGTGGTGAGGACAATTGGGGACATTTGGGTGGCAGCTGTTCTATGGGGAATATAGCGTCGGTTGTAGTCATAGTTATTTTTGTTGACAAATTATTCATTGTAAGACCAGACCAAGTTTATTTCTTGTTTTTGGGTTTTGTCCTCAGTAAATTTAAAGGCCGGAAGGAAAAAATAAATAAAAAATCACCGGTCAAAGCGAAAACCCACATGAGTTTCCATGTTAACTCTTTTGGTTTGTTTATATCAACTAAAAATAAGTTGAGTGAGTTTACACTGATTTCAATAGTATTTCACTTATCAACATCAACATTAGGATTATACTTTTTGAATGGGGAAAATTAATTTTTATTTATTTCATTTATTTTTGAAAAAAGTACGACTGGTGGATCCGTAAAACAAAAAATAAAAGTGGTCTGGCCTAAACAAAATAAAAAATATGTTCTATTTGTGACATTATTAAACAATACATTATCTGAAGAATTTAATTGTGTAATGAATGAAAAGAAGTCACATGAATTGTCATCAGTTCAGTAATTTGACCCACACATGGGTACAACGTGTGAAGCCCATTTCTGGTGTCCCCCGCTGTGATGTTGCTGGAATATTGCTAAAAGCGGCGTAAAGTCAGTCAGTAATTTGACATGATATATATAACAAAACAGTAACTATGGTTATAACAAACTCATAGGGACCACTCGTTTTAGTTCGTTATGATCGTAGTTGGTTATTTGCATTTCGGGTAAGATATACAGCAAGTATACCTAGGACCTAAAACAGTTCATGATATCTCTCAGTATGTTATAACCATGTTCATCACACACATTTTACTGTACTGTATATGCTATTACAGCTACATTTTGTTTTAGATCTGTGTAAAATGGTAAAATGATCAACACCACAACAAAACATCATAGATTATTAAAGAAGTTGTTTGTCATAATTGTGTCTAGTTTGTTAATTGTCATCAGGAATGAAAGTCTATTATTGCAAAAATAATTGTTTTTGTCCTTGGTTAAATGCAAATTTTACCCATGAAAAAATAATTATATCATTCCCCTTGAAACGTGCATCAAACAGGTATGTTTCAAGGTAGGACATATGCGTGTTGCTTTTTAACTGATTTTTCTTTATCAAAGACCTAGAAATGATGCATGGCTTACTTCAAGTATTGTTTGATGGAAGTATTTTATCAACTCACTCTTTTTCATATAATGTAAAAAGGCACTGAGTGTACATGAAAATGACCTTCTTTAATTTTCGTGATAAAGGCTGGTCAACTGGGGATCAAAAACATCAAAAATCTTGTTCAAGATCAGTCACCTGAAGGTTAATTATATTGGAGTGATGTGAAGTGACAATTCAATATATTGCAAGCTGAATTAAAAAGGTTTCGGAACAAAAGGCTGTATTAGAAAATCATTGTCCCGTTAAATTCATTCTTGTTCAATCTGGTATGGTTCAATATGTTGTGCTGATTGTGCAGTTTCAAGGTCGTCCATTACAATTGTAAGTGATGTGACGTTAGCGCATGATATATTCTGATATATGGCGTTAATGTCAGACAGTGACCTCTTATCTGTGTGATTTGAACTTAATGGCAGCTCAGAACACGAGATGTCACCAATTAAGGAAAGAAAGTATGTCGAAGAAATCATTTTTCATTACTGTTAAGTGTTGATAATGATCCATTGGTTTAGGTTTGAGAATGACTGGCAGGTGTTTCTGTTGAACGAGGGTCCTGATGGAGATCTGTTTGGAGTAAATCAAGTAAATATCCTAGTATTATGGGGTTTTGGACATGTGAGAAGCAGTCGTTGTTCTCTGTGTCTGTGTATGGATGTGGGTGTGAGTGAGAGGTGTGAGATGGTAAAGATGGGTATGGATGTGGGTGTGGGTGTGGTTGTGGATGTTGGAGGGGGCTGCGAGCTGGTATAGGCTGTGAGTGTAGAGATGAGTGTGGATGAGGGTGTGGGTGTGGATGCGGATGTGGATGTTGGAGGGGGCTGCGAGCTGGTATAGGCTGTGAGTGTAGAGATGAGGGTGTGGATGTGGGTGTAAAGAAGTATAGGCTGAGCGTAGAGATGGGTACGGATGTTGGTGTGTGGGGTTGTGAGCTGGGAGATAGGTATAGGTTGTGAGTGTAGAGACAGGTATGGGTGTGAGGGTGGGTGTGGGTGTGAGATAGTATAGGCTAAGCGTGGAGATGGGTATAGGTGTGTGTGTGTGTGTGTGTGTGTGTGTGTGGTGATCTGGGAGATACCCGTAGATATAGGTTGGGAGTGTAGAGATGGGTGTGAGTGAGTGTGAGGGTGTGGGTGTGGGTGAGAGATATATATAGGTTTTGAGTGTAGAGATGGCTACGGATATTGGTATGTGTGGGGTGGGTGTGATCTGCCAGATGGGTACAGAGGTTGATGTGTGGGTGTGAGAGAAAGTTGATGGCTAAAGTTGAGTTCTGTAATAGTGACAGCAACACTGGCTTTCAACAAACTTTGAGCTTATTGACAAAAATTGATTTTTTTTAATAAATTCTGTTAAAAAAGTATAATGTTGAACCTGTTGCCCTCACATTATCAGCCATGTTGTCCAGGTAACCTTCACTATTCCAAAGAAATCTTATAAACAGACTAATTCCTTGCTGATCGTGTGCAGATGAAGGGACTCACAGGAAACATCAAAAGTGTTTAATATGGAGAAATCACGGATGTCAAAATATAGACTCATAATTGTAGTGTTTCCTTTATGTACACACCTTTGAGGACTTCTTAATCAGAAAGGTCACAGGAAAACAAAGAAGTGATTTTTCATTAATCTTTGTAAGGTTTCAGTGTATGACATCTCATCTGCTTCCTGTCCATGTACAAGAGCTTGTATTGCATTGTATGTGTTAGTAAGTCACTTAGTCTGATGCCTGTTTCGCTTAGTCTGAATTCTACTGACAATTCTTTCTGTAAATTGATTGTCAGAAGTGATTGTTGTCACCTATCTGCACTGTATACTATTGATGTTCTTTTGTAGATGAACAAAAAATATGAAAGATTAACTTTTATGACCAGGTGGGCATGACTTTGAAATCAATTACCTGTAAACTGATGCAGATGTCAGAGCAAGATGTTACCAGATTGTCTTGGGTTTCAGCGGTCGTTGGAGTAGGGAAAATAATGTGATATGAGAATGTTCTATGTGATATACTTGTCCTTGTTGCACCTGGGTAGTAGGACAAGAGGCTACTGATGGATGTAGATCATCTGTATGGGTGAGGCTGTGTGATGTATTAGATCTAGACTTCCCCTTCTTGCACCTTGGTAGGAGGACTAGAGACTGTTCTTGGATTGTTAGATGTAGAACAGGTCTGTCTGTGTGGGTTGACTTGATGTACTAGACTTCCCCTTTTTTCACCTTGGTAGAAGGACTAGAGACTATTCTGGGATTGTTAGATGTAGCATATGCCTGTCTGTGTGGGTTTTTTGGTTGGTGAGTTAGTCCAAGATTTACTCCACCCATCCATCATGATGAATCAAACAAACAAGGAAAAGATATGCTTAATCATAAGATATCTCTTCTGAACCATATGTTCGGAAAAAGGTGAGCATATCCTGCCCTGTTTGTGGCACCCATCGCTACACTCATGCAACGACCAGTCAATGGTTCAACTGAAAAACCAGGAATCTTTTTAGCATAAATCAAAATATCAAATATAACTGGTTATTTGCAATGACCAGTCAATGGTTCAACTGAAAAACCAGGAACCTTTTTAGCATAAATCAAAATATCAAATATAACTGGTTCAAGCGTTTGCTTGTGATGGTGAAGGCCTGTGTTCGATTCCCCACATGAGTACAAGTGAAGCCTATTTCAGACATCCGTAGGTGTGATATTCTGGGAATCTTGTCACTCACTGTCAGTGGAAAGGTTGAACTACAATGAAATCTGACATGGGAAGCCTGTGAGGAACTGAATACAAGTCCAGTTTAATGTTGACCAGCCTGATGGTCAGCACGATCAGCATGGTCAGCTGTCACATCAACCTTGGATCATCATCTCGGGTTTGCCCTCTTAATATTGTCTGACACTTCGAAGAACACTGATAATTTAATTACCACCGCAGACATTAGTAAGGAGATGCGATGTCTGTTTACATGATAGTGTCTGTCAGAGATGACGTTCCTTTTAAGGATTCATAATGGCCCCTGGTTTAACCAACATATTTGTTGACACGGTAAGCTGGGTGGATTGTACTGGCCCCGAGTCAATCAACACTGGCTGGGGCATGACCAGGGCTAGTCCTCATTTATTGACTATTACAATGCACATGAACTGGCTGAAGCAGTTGACCAGCAGACCATTGGGGTTCAGGGTCAGTTGGAGTGGTCTGAGAGGTGCGATACGTTTGAAGTGAGGAGAAACCTCATGTACTAAATAGCTGACTAAGGGTTGGAGGAATAATGTTTAATCAAGGAAAGTGAGAGTTGTTTAATGTATGATAACACACTGCGTAGCAAATAATCTCTGATGGGCAGAATAACCTGTGAGGGGCACAATAAAATGCTTTAGGGAGAATAAGTGAGTGTGTGAGTATTTTAATTTTACGCCACACCCAGCAATATTCCAGCTATATGACGGCGGTCTGTAAATAATCGAATCTGGACCAGACAATCCAGTGATCAACAGCATGAGCATCAATCTGCGCAATGGGGAACCGATGACAAGTGTCAACCAAGCCAGCGAGCCTGACCACCCGATCCCGTTAGTCGCCTCTTATGACAAGCATGGGTTGCAGAAGATCAATATTCTAACCCGGACCTTCACGGATACTTTAGGGAGAATATACGGGAGAGTCACATCCATAATTGGTTTATTCTTCCTGCAGTGTTTTATTGTACGATATGCAGTGACCTTACATGATTCGACATTATGAAGAGATTCTTTGAGAATGTGAAGAAGATATACAAGTAAAGGAAGGGAATTTTGTGGATGTCAACATCTGTATTGTGAAGAACACATATTTTGGAATATATTCTTGTTCCTTAACAGGTGAATTAAAGCTTGGAAGCAGAGAACTTAAATATGTGTGAGAACAAAACTGATCAGATAACAAAGGTGGACACTTGACAATGGAAGCCAGCAGTGACATGGTGCTGATTGGTAATAGCAAGGGATAATGGAAGCCAGGAGCAAATACAGGCTTAAATTGGTACTGATAGGTAATAATACAGTAATATGACAGTGATGTGAGTATAGTACTATGGTGTAACTGAAATAGTACTATAATCGTATGGTACTGTTCAAAGTAGCTGTCGTTAAAACCTACCACGTGCCATCTTCACTCAGAACGTACATTCAAAGGGAGATAACTTGTTTGAAAGACGACATCAGATGATGTCATGGAGTCTGCTCGGAAGGTCTTAAACTATTCACTCTGATTCAAGCAATGCCATGATGAAGACACACTTGTTGGCCAATGTTTTTATTGGAAATAAATTATACGTAAAACCTAATACAAGAATCAGACAGTTAATATTGTCTGTACATAGCCGAGTATTTGTCATGTGTGATGTAGTGTCAAGTTCCTGTCTGGCAGAACAGAGAGAGATTACTCATCTTCAGACACATTTAGAGACGTTTATCTGACAGCGGTGAAATAAGCTGGTATGTACTGCACTGTGCTTATTGAAGATTGTGTCCGTAACAAATAATCTCTGCTCTGTTGATTGAGGTCAGGGCTTTTGTAGGTTGATATTCAGAAAATACATGTGAATGTGAATTACATTGTACCTACCTCTTGATGTTAAATTGTTCCTGTTTTCTCAGTGAGGATCTTACACAGATCTGACAGATTTTACACAGAAAAAACTGTTGTAATCTTGAAATAAAAACTGCATGGTTTTTATGTAGAGTGACATCATGTGGCTATGATTATAAAACTATGATGATGTTATTAGTGAGGGTTATGGATGGTGATGATGATAATAATGATGACAACAATAAGGACTGAGATGATGATGGTAATAAAGACAACAATGATGGTGATGATGCTGCTGCTGATGCTGCTGATGATGGTGGTGGTGATTATAACCATGGTGATGATTATGACCATTATAATGATGATGACAATGATGATGATGATGCTGATGATGGTGGTGATTATAACCATGGTGATGATTATGACCATTATAATGATGATGACAATGATGATGATGATGATGCTGATGATGGTGGTGATGATAACGATGGTGGTGATTATAACCATGGTGATGATTATGACCATTATAATGATGATGATGATGATGATGATGATGATGATGATGATGATGATGATGCTGATGATGGTGGTGATTATAACCATGGTGATGATTATGACCATTATAATGATGATGATGATGGTGGTGATTATGACCATTATAATGATGATGATGACAATGATGATGATGATGATGATGATGATGATGATGCTGATGATGGTGGTGATTATAACCATGGTGATGATTATGACCATTATAATGATGATGATGATGACAATGATGATGATGCTGATGATGGTGGTGATTATAACCATGGTGATGATAATGACCATTATAATGATGGTGACAATGATGATGATGATGACAGTGATGATGATAGGAGGAGAAGGACTAATGATGATGATGATGATGATTCAGTCACCAGCCACAACCACAACAGCAACAACATCCAGTGCCTACATAATGAGTGCAGCTCTAACAGAGCACAGACAGTGCCAAGAAATGCCGGACAAGCAAATGAGACAAAATTGAATATATTCGTGATGCAGTTTGTGTCGGCTGTTTTGTTATGCCTAATACAGCTTCAGCATCATGGTAGTGGTGTGGCAGTAATTCTATTCATTGCTTGTGTTTTTTGCTGCATGTCGATCAACATTGTCCTACAGTCCAAGGCCTCGCTGCGGTCATTATGACGAGGTAGAACATTATTTGTATTCTGTATGTTTCTGGCTAATTCAGCCTTGAATATAAATGCACTGGTGATTTTTTACGGTGGCAGTTGTTTATTTGCCACTGTGGAAAGTGACTCAGAAAGGAGAGGCAGGTCAGTCTGTCTCCATATGCATCAGAGACACTATACAAGTGTAGCCAAAACTGATTTCAAGTACATTCTCCAGTTTCATAGAACACCTTTTTCCATCAAGGTATGAAGTCCTTCGTTTATAAATTTACAACCACTTTCCTAAATACGATTTCATCCTTGTTTGAAGCATAAAGAAAGGTTCAAACTGTATGGAGTTTAGGAAACTCTGTTTGCATACAAATTGTTTGGTGACATGCATGAATATGAATGCACATTTGGCTTTAAGGTGAAAGTAGATGACATGGGAGAGAGTGTGGCCAAGTATTTAAAGTGCTGTAGGTTGTTGGTCAGAGTTGTTTTCTCTAATGTGCCTATGGATTGTATGTTGATTGTCAGCATGTCAGCACTAATCCTGTCTTTTGCCTTCACTGGACTGGTTCAACTCTGTCACCTTCTTATTTTTTCTTTTATATTAAGTTCATTCTCAATGACAGAACTGAAATACTTTCAAATTTAGTCTTAGTGATAAAACTAAATTATTATTCAAATCCCCCACATCGTACAACTAAACTACTATATTAGCTAACTCTCAATGAAATGACTAAATTACTATTGAAGCTAAATCTCCATGACAACTCAAATCCTATTCAAGATGACTCTCATTGATGACTTATATACTGTTCAAGTTGACTCCCAATTATAATTAAAATATTTTCCAATTTCTCTCCCAATGATAATTAAAATACTACTCAAGTTGACTCCCAATGATAATTAAAATACCATTCAAGTTGAGTCCCAATGATAATTTAGATACTATCCAAGTTGACTCCCAATGATAATTAAACCCTATTCAAGTTAACTCTCAATGACAACTAAAACACTATCCAAGTTAACTCTCAATGACAACTAAAACACTATTCAAGTTAACTCTCAATGACAACTAAAACACTATTCAAGTTAACTCTCAATGACAACTAAAACACTATCCAAGTTAACTCTCAATGACAACTCTCAATGATTACTAAAACACTATTCAAGTTAACTCTCAATGACAACTAAAACACTATTCAAGTTAACTCTCAATGATATCTAAAACACTATTCAAGTTAACTCTCAATGACAACTAAAACACTATTCAAGTTAACTCTCAATGACAACTAAAACACTATTCAAGTTAACTCTCAATGACAACTAAAACACTATTCAAGTTAACTCTCAATGATAACTAAAACACTATTCAAGTTAACTCTATTCAAGTTAACTCTCAATGACAACTAAAACACTATTCAAGTTAACTCTCAATGACAACTAAAACACTATTCAAGTTAACTCTCAATGACAACTAAAACACTACAAGTTAACTCTATTCAAGTTAACTCTCAATGACAACTCAAAACTCTCACTATTCAAGTTAACTCTGAATGACAACTGAAACACTATTCAAGTTAACTCTCAATGACAACTAAAACACTATTCAAGTTAACTCTCAATGACAACTAAAACACTATTCAAGTTAACTCTCAATGATAACTAAAACACTATTCAAGTTAACTCTCAATGACAACTAAAACACTATTCAAGTTAACTCTCAATGATAACTGAAACACTATTCAAGTTAACTGTCAATGACAACTAAAACACTATTCAAGTTAACTCTCAATGACAACTAAAACACTATTCAAGTTAACTCTCAATGACAACTAAAACACTATTCAAGTTAACTCTCAATGATATCTAAAACACTATTCAAGTTAACTCTCAATGACAACTAAAAAATTCACGCTATTCTAGTTAACTCTCAATGATTACTAAAACACTATTCAAGTTAACTGTCAATGACAACTAAAACACTATTCAAGTTAACTGTCAATGACAACTAAAACGCTATTCGAGTTAACTCTCAATGATTACTAAAACACTATTCAAGTTAACTCTCAATGACAACTAAAACATTACTAAAGCTGAATCTAAATGATAGCTAAAGTATTATTTAAGGTACCATGTATAACTTGTCCTAATTTGTCAGATTTGTAAGGGATGTCCATTCAGCTATCCACTCAGTTAATGAACTATGAAAAATAACATGGTCATCTTCCATCTTGAAGCTGTTATCACATGCTGTCCACAAGCAATGCTCTGCTACGCAGTCCTGCAATGAAGTAGGCAGTAACCTAATCATGTAAGCAAGCCTACTTGTTCGCTGATAAGCAGGAAAACAGCATGTTATTAAGGCTTAGTATCAGGCATGCCTACTTCATGTGACCCACAAGAGCCACTAAATGAAAACGCCAATGTATTTTCTCCCTTGATTTGACAATTTCTTCAGCTCAGCACGCTCATGAACAAAATTATTTTTGCAAGCTGTTGACCATGTCTTTAGAAAATGAAAGAGGTTGTTTATTAGCTATCTCATGTGCCGACATGAATATGATCTTGAACTCTTTTTGTTTCTTTGATTAGAATATTGTGACAGCGGGTTATATGTTTAAACATTCTTGTGTTTCTTCAATCAAGGACGTAGAGGATATTTCATGTGTCTGAGAAATATGATGTTTCTGTCATCGAGAGATGTGAAAAATATGATGTTCTTCACTTCAAGAGATGCTTCCAAGTTTGTTTAATTTGATTTAAACATTATTAGTCTGAGAAAATTTGATCAGCAAAATTCACTGTTCACTTCTTTGCTCAGGCACACAGATAAGTTGTAGTTTGAAATTGGAAAATATAACCAACATCGAGTAACATAATGGTATTAGTATCTTTTGATTTATTGTCATTGTTGGAGTAAGATCATGACTTATAAAATATCCAGTATCCTTCATATCCACCATCTTTTCGGTATTAGTCTGGGATACCAATGCTTGTCTTGAGAGGGGACTACAACAGGGCCGGTAGTCAGACTCGCGGACTTGGTTGACATACGTCATCGGTTTCCAATTGCGCAGATCGATGCTCATGCTGTTGATCACTGGATTGTGTGGTCTAGACTCAATTATTTACCGACCGCTGCCATATAGCCTGCAAAAATATCGCTTTTCTCAAACTACAAAAATTCAGTCTTTCACACATAGGTATATGATAAAAAAAATTCCATGATGGATGTTTTCTTCAGATGTATGTCAAACTGACATCAATCTGATTTGGCTTACTGATGTTCTTTTTTGTCTTTTTTGCTTGAAACAAATTGAGGTCAAATATATCTTCCTGGTGTTACATCAGTTCCATGTCAGGCATCTGACAACCAAACAAATTTGACAAACAAATCTTTCAACTTTGACCGATTTCTTATTAAATCACATAAAAATGTTGTTTTTTATTGAAATAAATATGAATGAAAAACAAACTAATGCAACATATTTGGTCTAATACATTTAAAAAGAATTTCTCAGAAGGCATCTTTAAAAATTGACATTAGATAGATATATAAAAAACAAGATGTTTGTCTGTAGTAATATGTATTTATAACAGTGTTCATGATGATGTTTCCAATGAAAGATTCCAGTCAAATTGGATAAAAGAAATCAAAATTGAAAACTTAGATTCAGGAATCATGCCTCAAGTTTTGGTATACAACATGTAATTAATCTTTTTACACAGAAAGACATTAATGACTTGTGGATTGTACGACAATCAGGTCTGGCACAGGAGAAGCCAATGCCCTACAGCAATACTATTATCCCAACAACAGCCTATTGTGATGCTAATGGGCAACTCAAGGCTTTAATATCACACTAAGCCCTTCAGCAAACATTCAGTTGCTCGCCATATGCTGTTTTTTAGTGCCAAACTCAATAATTCAAAACATTTGCAAACACATATTTCCTTCTCCGGTCTGTTTCCAGCTGGTTTCAGTGGAACCTTGGTAATGTATTTTTAATAGAGCATTATGATGTATTAAAGGTGCAGGGTGATTTCTAAATGTTATTTTGTGGTTTGTGGTTTAACACCACACTCTGCAATTTTCCAGCTTTATGGCAACGGTCTGTAAATAGTCGAGTCTGGACCAGACCATCCAGTGATCAACAGCATGAGCATCGATCTACACAATTTGAATACGATGACATCTGTCAACCAACTGATTCCGTTAGTTAGTATGACAGGCCTGGGTTGCAGAGGACCTATTCTAACACGGATCTTCATGGGTGTCTAATGTCAGACTTCGCTGGTTCTATTTGGATAGGAAACATTAAACAAACCATTTGTATTACCCATCCTTATGTGATTCTATTGAATGCTGTATTAAATACATGCATTCCCGATGCTGTTATCATCTAAAAATATATTCATTGCAAATGATGACTTGAATTCATTTCAGAACATCAGAAAGGTTATGCAAGTCAATGACAACCAGTAACCAGTCTATACAAAAGTCTTCTTTGCAGTGTTTGAAAGTTTGAAGACTCTAAAGTAGCAATTGGTGGTTTGTATCAATGGGGCTGGATATTTAGCATTTGGTAACAAAACTTTTCAGAGTACTTGATAGGTAGGGGATAAATGTGTATAAAACATACCCCAAAAATTGGCCTTAAATATATTGTGCATCTCATCGTGAATCTGCAAGTCCATATAAGGATTCCCCTTGTTTCTGTGTTGATACAGTACCATAAACATGTCTTGAAGCGTCGGCTGTACAAACATCATGGTCTTGTAGTGGTGTAATAAATCACCAGTTATCGTGGTCAGATTGGTTGTAATCCTGATTTACAGAGCTGTCTGATCTTGAGTCGGCCATGGCTGCTCACAGGTCATGCAGTGACAAAAGATATTCCTCTTTTATTCATTTTGAAAACTGCTCATGAAAAATTCCCGAAATTGTTTTAAAGAAAACGCTGTTCTAAGATATGTTTGCTTGTTTAGTTGTTTGTTTGTTGTTTAACGCTGCACTCAGAAATATTCCAACTGTATGGTGGCAGTTATACATAATGTAGTCTCTACCAGACAATCCAGTGATCAACATCATGAGCACCAATCTACACAAATTGGGATATGATGAGATGTGTCAACCAAGTCAGCAAACCTGACGACCCAATCCCATTAGTCGCCTCTTATGACAAGCATGGGTTGCTGGAGACCAGTTCTACGATATTGCTATCACGGGGAGAATGGAAAAACGTCATTCTACGTTGTTTTCATTTAACGTCATGGTCTGAAGAGGTAATTATTATATTCAGGGTGACAGATTGATGAACCAGTAGAGATCTGAGTCCTGAGCTGACATACAATTCTATTTCTTCAGTTGATAATTTAATAAAATGTTAAAAAAAGATTTTGAACTATATATGATCTTAAGTTTTGGATTAGTTCAAGTGGAGGTTGTTGTTTGACAGATTCTTAGATCAAAGTAATTAAATACTTAGTACAGAAATGTGTGTGCAGTTATTTGTGCAGAGTTATCTCCCCTGTCAGCAGTTTGAATCCAGATTAAGACCCTTGGTTTGTCTCCTCCATATCCCAGGCCATTCACTGTAACACCTGCATCATTGTGGGCTTCCTAGAATGCATAGGGAAGGCTAGATTTATCGTTTAGAATTTGCACTGGTGCAACCTAAAACTGCAACATACAACCTCATAATTATATCTACTTGCACACAGTGCATGTTCATATTTGGCTGTTAAAAAAACACAGACTTCATCCGGGAACCAGAATGACGAACTGGCTTGGAGCAATGATTACACGGACAATGATTGAAAGAGTGACCATTTTTGTTCATGTCATGAAATGTTATGAAGTATGTAAAATGATCATACCAGACCCAGAATAACTTTGTTGTAACGATGTTAATTATCAATACCAAAACCCACAATAATAGATAATTATATAATGAGGAGGAGTTGCAACTTCTTCTTGTCTAGGGCATCAAAGTCATCAAGGTCATTGCCTAAGATGGCACCATGTGCAAATAGATTTCGCTTCCCTAAATCAAACCTTTTTAGGGCATACTGAATGGCATTAAACCGACAAGTAAATTGTGTTAGATGAGTAAAAGTTTTACCTTTAAGGATTCACATAAAATGTCCACATAAACAGTTAGCGTCAATAAGAATCTTCCTCTTTATTGTAATTGTGTCAAAATCTCTTAAAGTCGTATGTAACCAGATCTCACACGACAATACAGCTAGTCAGGTAATTACAAAACATGGATTGGGAGTAATGAAACGAAAGCGGAACCAGCTGTCCCCATGGTTCCCTGAAGACAAACTGACAACACGCATTCACATACAGATGGTTTCACATTTTAGATTCAACTTGACAGCTTGTCAGTTGTGTTGGTTTCTGGCTGTACTGACTAAGTGAAAAAAAATGAATGCTGTCTAAAGGTCTGAAATTTTACTGACCACTGACCTGTGGTCACATCTTTCAGGACCCGGGCAGTGGGGTAGCCTAGTGGTTAAGGCATTCGCTCATCATGCTGAAGATCCAGGTTCTATTCCCCACATGGGTACAATGTGCAAAGCCCATTTCTGGTGTCCCCTGCTGTTATATTGTCTGAATATTGCTAACAGCAGCGTAAAACCAAACTCACTCACTCACTTTCAGGACCCTCAAACCCCGACAAAAGCAAGCACACATTCATCTTACTGAAAAACTGTTTATATCTGCATGCAACTCACTAACTTGTATAACTGAACTCTGGAAACCAATCTGTTTATTACTTACATGACGAGGTAGGACAATGTCCTAAATTACCCTTCAAAAAGACTTTTTTTCATGACCCTCCTAAGCTTATATCATACTGAAGTGGGGGCGGTGGGGTAGCCTAGTGGTTAAAGTGTTCACTCATCACGCTGAAGACCCTGGTTCAATTCCCCACATGGGTACAATGTGTGAAGCCCATTTCTGATGTCCCCTGCCGTGATATTGCTGAAATATTCGTAAAAGCAGTGTAAAACTAAACTCACTCACTAACTCACACTGAAGTCTAAACAAACTATAAAATCACATTATTATTAATATTTCATTGTACCATCAAGACTCTCCCAACAATTGCCTGGATTTTCCCAATTCCATCCCTAAACCTGTAATGTATATTTGTGACCTTTCACTAGTTTCCTACAAACCCCTCCCTAATGTAAAGGACTGCTCCCTGATGTATGGGCAAATCATGTAGTCCGCATCATCTTCAGCATCCCTTTAACATACGCTGCATCATCTAAGATGCTGTATGCTCCAAGGCTTTGTAAGCTTCTTTATTACACCAATTATGTGCCTACAGACTTCAGACAGCTTTTGGGGCATTTTTTGTTATTTTTGTTAGTTAGTGATTTGTTTTACGCTTAATGTTCTCGATGGTATCATGTTTACTTGTCTCGAATGATAAACTAATATCTACTGTCTTACTGCCTCGTTAGTTGATGTTTAGATTTATGTATAAGATCTTGGATACCAGGGCTATTATTTTCAGTATCTATCTCGGATTAATAGCTTCATTTCACAAGGACAAATTTAGATATAGATAGACAACACTGCCTTGAAAATAACCACGTAAATTATACAATCATTTTTGGATACCTTTTTGAAGAAATATTTGTTTTTAAATGCGACATGACCAGAGTCTGTTTCATGAAGTGGTTGTAGTGCTAATATCTTTGGAACTCATATATACTACTCACACTTTGCTAAGGATCACAAAATTTCACAACTTTACTTAAACATAGATTTACAATTTGAAAATGTATTAATTTATAACTGGGTTAATAATGATATGGAAACCCCTCTTTAGGCAAACAGTCACTTTAATCTAACCTTATGCACCTGATTCATGAGTAACCATAAACATGGTTTTCATGGCACCAATCAACCATTTTGCAGATCATGGAACAAGTCATTGACAAGTACACAACACCTGTCAATTGCAGGTATGGGATCCACAAGATGCAGTGACATACTGAAACCTTGGATCATGCTTACGATAAGCTTAGATATTTAAACCAAATTGGACCCCTCATCATAGCTTTCTGTTGAATCAATGATGTGATCCTTAGCAAAGGGTGAATAGTATACTTTAACACTGACATATGACCATCTTAGTACTAAGATCACTTTGTGGAATGGAACCAGGAGTTGTTCACAAACACACCATGAATCAAAAAATAAAAATATAAGGATTGATATATTGGCTTCATCTATCTTAGCTTTTGTTTCACATTGCTTAAAGACAACCTGTGTGGTATAATGGAGTACAGTAAATATAGTGGCTGGAGAGTGGATGGTCTGTATTTGAATCTGGGCCATCATACCAAGAGATGCTTGTTGTTACTTTACCTAGTGCTTGACATTAAGGCTAAAACATGACTGGATGAGCTTGGAGATTGTATACTGCTCTTAAATAGATAATTCATGTTAAACTGTTGCATGGTGTCTCAGTGGACTGGCACTATACAACCAGCACAAGTCTGGATTATACAAAAATAAAATAAGTAAATAATCAAACAAATGAACGAATGAATGAACAAACAAACAAATGAATGAAAAAATGAATGAATAAATAAATAAATAAATGGATAGAGGGAGAGAATGAATGAATGAATGAATGAATGAATAACATTTCAATCCACATTGAGTCAGTGCATTTGATATAACAGCGCATCATGTTGTATATTGATTAGGGAGCTTTTAACTGGTTTTAGCTTCATCAAACTCATGGCTTAGGGCAGCAAGAATGGACTTACATCACACCCAGATGAGAATCAAACCAAGTCTTTGACTTGTACTTGTTCCACTAAGCTACATGAGTTCCCAACTTATATATGAGATCATGGAGAACAGTATGTGATGTCTTTAGAACAATAGGATGGAGTGGCTGATTTCTCGGTATGTGATCAGCAGGCTGCACTTTCTTATGAAGAAACACAGTGATGGTATCAATATTGATTGAATTAGGCACAGACAGTAGGCAGTGAGCAATCAGAGAAGGTAAAGTGCTATGACTTATCTGCTTGAAGCTGACTGTATAAGGAAGGGAGTCTGCTCTTAGGGAGGAAGGAGATATCACAATTCACTGTGCTAGCAAATTAGATTTCCATAATAGATCTGATATTAAAAATAATAATAATGAACAACAATGATGATGATGATGATGACTATGAGTGAGTGAGTCTAGTTTTACCCTCTTTCTCACAACATTCCAGCAATATCACGGCAGGGGTACACCAGAAATGGGCTTCACATCTTGTACCCATGTATGGAATCGAAAATGGGTCGGCGGGATGAGTGAACAAGTTAACCACTAGGCTACCCAACTGCCGATGATGACTACAATGATGGTTTTGATGATGATGATGGTGATGATGATGACTATGGTGATGATGATGATGATGTGGTGTTTGGTGTTCTGAGGCATATGTCCACAGAGACAGAAAACACCACATGCTTTTCAGTCCCTCCTGGATTCCATGATTCCGCGGTTGCAGAATAAATCGCGGAAAATACCTTTTCATGCAGAAAATGTCAGGTCCATGGAAAATGCATTTTCATGCAGACTACCTGCAGAATTTGCCATTTTTCTGCCATGGAATTTACTTATTTTGAAAGTTGAATCAAGACTGACTATCAAATGAAACAATATTTTGTAGAGTTTGTAATGTCATTCCTGACCACACTCATAGGAATACTGTTTCAGATCATCTTTCTAAATCTATAAACGTCTTGCAAGACAAAACGAGCTGCCAGCTGTACCTTAAATGTCATGAAGCTCTAAAACATTTACAGCTTTGTGTTTGAGAATTAAAGTTTGAAATTCTTTATCATTTTTTTTTTTTTTCAAGTATTTAACTGCAGATATTTTTGCAGAATTTTGAAAAATGGGATGCAGAATTTACTTTAATTTACTGCAGAATTCTTAAAAATTTGCTGCGGAATCCAGGTGGGACTGGGTTTTACTGGTGCACAGAACTGAATAAGGGACAGTTTGGTGCGCAGTAATACACTGCAGTTGTACATCCAAACATGTATGTAGATGAAAGATTTGGTTCTGGGGACATACCAAAATTAGTCTCCTTTAAGGATGCTCCTGTTTACATGCTTAGAGGACAAAAGCAAAATTATAAATAAATCAACTCAAACTGACAAGGCCAAGTTCTTTGTCCCCTGATCCTGTCCTTGAGAATCCAAAGAAAACCGACTCTTAAAGACAAATGATCCATGGCTCTGTCAAGCATTGACCTGATCGCATTTGTAATTGACTGTTTAAACTCTACTAGATGTATAATTGTGTAAAACTGTAAACAGAAAGATCCCCGAGGACACGAGTTCCCATTTTCTTGCACAAAGATGGCAGGGCAATTCGTCATTGTAATTGTCTTGGGACAAATGGCCCACTTGTAAAAGATTTGCCTGGGTTTGTATGAAAAACAAAGCCTCTTTGCTTGTATGAGGAGTGTGTTTATTAAGGAGCTGGGAGTTGAGAATGGCACGACTGGGTAGATGTCACCATTACTTTCGACACACAAACTCTGCTGTAGACTTTCATGTAGAAATAATGGGCCAAATTTGTTCTAGTTGCTTTATTCAATAGGTTCAATTCATTTTGACAAATTTATTTTTGAGTCAATTTTCATATCTAGATTTAATTTTTATTTATTGATGTATCGCATATGACTGGAGATAAGCCAAATTTTAAGGACCAAACAAGCCATCTTTAGAAGGATGTCGGCTATCTTCCAGTGTGGTATTATCTTTTATAAAAATGTACTAATGTACAAATGATATCCTACAAATGATATATAATCTGCTTATTTCTAATAATGGTGATATTATCAAATCTGTTGCCCTTTTCATAAAATATTTGATGCCCATTAAATCATGTGTAAAACCGTTATCTCATGTCACCTAACCAATAGCTGTCATTAAAGAACTTCAATTGTACTTTGGGCCACTGGTCCTCAACTATTGAATAAAACTTGTCTGTCTGGTTGCCTTATCTGCAGGTTACACTTTCGTCAAACTTTATTTCTGGTGGTAAGAAATTGACATTGTATGCGCTTCGAGTGAACGAATGAGAGAAAACAACTTTGTCAGTGAAGATGTCAAGTTTGCATTTAAACATCACTAGACATGATTATTGTCCTTTTCAGTTCTAATCTGTTTTTGCTTGGCATTTTATTATATACCGAGTGGATGTTTGAGACACTGGCCATGGTGTTTGTTGGTTAATGCTGCACTCAAAAATATTATTGTTAAATGACTGTGGTTTGTAAATCTCACTCTCACTCACTCACTCACTCACTCACTCACTCACTCACTCACTCACTCACTCACTCACTCACTCACTCACTGTTTAATGGATTGGGTGGTCTAACTTGGTGACTTGTTGATAGCATGTCTACTATGAAACTGAAATATTCGTGAATGTGTGGTAAAACCACAACATTCTAACTATTCCTGTTTATTGGACTGGGTGGTCTAACTTGGGGACTTACTAACAACACATCCACTGTGTAGCTGGAATATTCCTGAATGTGTGGTAAAACCACAACATTCTAACTATTCCTGTTTATTGGACTGGGTGGTCTAACTTGGGGACTTACTAACAACACATCCACTGTGTAACTGAAATATTCCTGAATGCGCTGCAAGACAGCAAACGCTTTAACTGTTATTGTCTATTTTTATGTATATGATAAGAAAAATAACCACTACCAAAATAAATAATTCATGCAATACTTCCCAAGAGACATAACAGATAACTATTGAAAGCAAACATATCAAAATGTCAAAACAATGATGAAGTGATTTCTCAAAAAATAATGTTTGGATTGAGAGCATTGTGATATTAACTGAAAGAAATGATGGACTCATCATCAGAAGATTTCCCAGAGGAAATAATATCAATTTCTCCTCTAAAGAATAAATTACAGATATTTTTAAATTTAAATACATGGATTTAGTTGACTTATTCCCAGCAAACCAAAGTTTAAGATGACACCTAAAATGACATAAGCTGGTTTCATTATTTTGAGTTGGCTTCTTTTCTGTTTTCATGTCCATTCCACATGTTTGCTTACAGCCAAGGATGGTCTCAATGTTCTTTCAGAATTTTAGTTTCATGTGGAAATCAGTTCCGGCAACTGGACAAATTTCGCAAGAGAAGATTTCATTCCTCTGTGATTCCAAACCAATTATTCATCTCATTTTTCAGATTTGTTTAAAAATGGTAATACAGTACAACAAAAACAGTTATTATGAAGATTAACTTGAGGTTGATTTACTAAAAACAAAAGTGAAATAGAAGTTTAACAAACCAAACTGAGTTCAAACAAATATTCTTTTCAAACTTTGTGGCAGAATTTCTTCATAAGATAAACATGTTAAGACCTGAATGATACATTATCTTTATGTATTTCCACAATCCTTTAAATGTATTCATGACTAAATGCAATAAGACGTCAGCGCTCTAACTCATATCAGGATAGATATGCACACAAAGGAATTTATGAATCTCAATAGCGATAAATGTTTGGTAGTGGAGGCAATATAATGGTCCTACATTCCACCGGCTTCTAGAACTATGTAGGATTATAGCAATAGGCGACTTCAGAGCTGCTTTGATGAAATACCCAGATGAAACAAACAGCCTCGAAAGGGTCATAGCTCAAGCTGCAGCTGACATGTCGGGGACAGCAACCCTATTTGTTAGAACTCTTGGTGCTGGTCTAGAAGGAACTTCAGTTGATGGGTCGAACTCTGATGATGTCCAAGAAGGGGCACTGTGGAGTGCAGGCCATTGATGGTTATCCTGGGATGTGATAGAAGTTTGGATGATTTATTGGAGGTCAAGTACTCTGTGGTCTTTCAATGATCCTCTTCATGATATCCACACTGTGATGTTTGGGATTTGAGAAGACTGGTCAACTGTGATGACAGAATGTGTTCAAATTGATTTTGATTGTGATATTCAGTTATTTTTGTAATGATTTTTTGTGGGTTTGAGTTTTGGCTGTTTTGGTAATATCTCAGGAGCCTTGACAAAATAGACACAGGTCCAAATCAGAAGACGACTATCTGAGACATTCATGTGACATTTAGCATTTGTCTTGTGACCACTTGTACCTTGTAGTGTTGGGAATTGGTGTAAATCTCATAATTGATGATTGGTTCATTACAACTGATCAATCATCGAAAATAATTGGTTAGCGTCATTTATCAAATTTTCCTGGTTATGTTTGTTAATGCACAAAAAATAAAGAAAAAACATGTAGTTCTCTCGTTTTTGTTCGCAAATTGCACAAAATGCATTTGCAAATTTCACATCTTTAAAGGATGACTAGTTTGTTAGGAACATGCATTTCCTGGAGTTGTTAAGATAAATTTAATCATGACTTGGAATGAGCTTGTAGTGCTTATGCAATGTAGAGACAAAATCAACCTTTTGAAAAATATTGTTATTCCAAACAAGTGTTCCCAAATTGTTTGTGTTCGATTATGAGAAAACATGATCGATTGCTTGGTCGTTTTGTCATTGCGACCAATCTTCGATTATTTCAATTAATCGGACCACCACTAGTACCTTGTGTTGAATCTTTCATTAAATGTCACATACATACATACTAACATTTGTATAGCGCCGATATCCAGCTCAGCTGCTCACAGGCGCCTTGTTTTTTCCCTCGATCACTGGATGTCAATCTCAATGGCACGTCGTATCATCAATCTCAACTCCCTGGGGATCATACAACACTTGCAGCCACTAGGTGCACCAATTTAGTGTGGCTTTCCCATCCTTACGAGGTACCCATTCACAGCACTTTGTCCAAGTTTTACTGCACGTTGCAACTAGGTGTTTGCACGTATTCATGTGGCCACCTTCTGGTCATTTAGCAACGGATTGGTGGGTTCTTTTAAGAGCACAGGGTTGTGTACTGTATACTAGGAGTTGTGACAACACTGAAAGAGTCTGCACACAAAGTTGACTCCAAGGTTTTTACACCTGGTCACAGGTGGGCTCGATCCCGGCAACTCAAGCTCGCTGGATCACTAATCTGGCGCCTTAGCCAGCAAGCCCACCACCACATTGTCTTGTGTCTCTGTTTGTCCTATTGACACCCCAGTCTAATCTTTTCATCCAGTATCACATATTGTTGCACGTTGCAACTAGGTGTTTGCACGTATTCATGTGGCCACCTTCTGGTCATTTAGCAACGGATTGGTGGGTTCTTTTAAGAGCACAGGGTTGTGTACTGTATATTAGGAGTTGTGACAACACTGAAAGAGTCTGCACACAAAGTTGACTCCAAGGTTTTTACACCTGGTCACAGGTGGGCTCGATCCCGGCAACTCAAGCTCGCTGGATCACTAATCTGGCGCCTTAGCCAGCAAGCCCACCACCACATTGTCTTGTGTCTCTGTTTGTCCTATTGACACCCCAGTCTAATCTTTTCATCCAGTATCACATATTGTGAATATAGAACCCAAACCACTACACTCTCTCTAGACACAGTCAATTTGGGTAGGAACACTTAAGTAACATGTTGCTTGTTCAGAGAAGATACACAAAAGCTTTGCATGCCATTCAGTTGTCTGCAAAGACGACCAGGAGATGGCCAAATTAGCAGTAGATACACTTCCTGATTGGCAGTCCCTGAGGCCGACCTTAATTGCCAACTTGATCACGACCAATTTCCAGCCCATTACTCCAATGTAAACTAACTATTGTAAAGTTGCAGCAGAAGTTCCTTTGAGAAGGGTTTCACTGCGATTGTTTGAAATATAACTGTTTTGCTTTTGCCTTTGGTAATTATTCTTTGTGTTTCAATCATGTCTCTTGATACAACAAAGAAGCCATGATCCATCATTTGTTGGCAAGATGAAACTTTCCAGATGTAAAAAAAAATATCATTTCCTCGCAAACTATTGAAGAGCTGTTGAAACAATTGGGCTGTTGAAAGTATTGTTGGTTTTTATCCTAATTGTATTACTGAGCTGTGTAATGGCCAAAGTACATGTTGGTGGTCTGGGATTATTTGTGTGGATTTTGTCTAATAAAGCTCCTGTTTTTCATTTTTCTGTTCTGGCTTTTTAACTGTAATGTGATTATAATTTTGTCTGTGGACCTTTTATTGTAAATGCTGAACCTCAAGAGAATTTACTGGTGAAAGTATGTGATATCACCATTTCAGTGGCATAAAATAACCAACAGTGGTTGGACATGGGACTGTAGATTTGACATGTAGAATGTGTGTTAAAGGATGTGGGTTGGAGTAAATGTTTTGTCAGTTGTAAGATGTTTTTTTGTGCATTGTTGCATGTTGGTGGGGGGATATTGTCTGTAGGTTGGGGGATAATGTCTGTAGGTTGGGGGATATTGTCTGTAGGTTGGGGATATTGTCTGTAGGTTGGTGGATATTGTCTGTAGGTTGGGGATATTGTCTGTAGGTTGGGGGATATTCTGTAGGTTGGGGGATATTGTCTGTAGGTCGGGATATTGTCTGTAGGTTGGGGGATATTCTGTAGGTTTGGGATATTGTCTGTAGGTTGGGGATATTGTCTGTAGGTTGGGGATATTGTCTGTAGGTTGGGGATATTGTGTCTGTAGGTTGTCTGTAGGTTGGGGATATTGTCTGCAGGTTGGGGATATTGTCTGTAGGTTGGGGATAATGTCTGTAGGTTGGGGATATTTCTGTAGGTTTGGGATATTGTGGAGGATTGTTGGTTGGGGATATTGTTTGTAGGTTGGGATGTGGTGTCTGTAGGATGTTGTTTTGGAGGATATAGGTTTATTATTGTTTATTGGTTATAAGATTTTGGTTGGAGGATATTGTTTGCGGGTTGTAAGATGTGGGGTGTAGGATATTGTTTGTTGGTTTCAGGATATGTTTTTTAGAATGTGGGTGACAGAATGTCTTTTGGAGGATATTGTTTGTTGGTTGCAGGGTTGTAGAATTGTGATTGTAGATTTTACTGGGTAGATCTTGCTGTGTGTTATGGGTAGATGATTATTTTAGTAGGATGTGTGCAAATGTACAATCCTAACAAGTTCAGATAATTATCTCCCTGGTTTGAAAATAGACATCTTGTCATGTTTCTCTGCAGTTCAAGGTTCAAGGATGAACATCTTCCGGTTTCCTGAAGCATATTCCAGAATTCATATCCTCTGTTGTACTACTATTATTATACTGTTTTTACTATCAGATAATGAATGGTCATTCATTTCAGGACTTCATGGCAACATATCCAGGGGAAGTGTTGGTGGATGATAATATGATCACTGAGACCCTGACAACAGTCCGGCAGGAGCTCGAGGTCATGCTGAAGGCCAAGGAGAAGGGTGTGGAGGTAGGTTTGTCATTAGTACCTATCTGTAGTGTGAGTTTAGTTTTACGCCGCATTCAGCAATGTTCCAGCTATATGGCGGCGGTATGTAAATAATCAAGTCTGGACCAGACAATCCAGTGATCAACAGTATGAACATCGATCTACACAATTGGGATATGATGACATGTGTCAACCAACTCAACCAAGTCAGTGAGCCTGACCACCCGATCCCATTCTTACGACAAGCATGGGTTGCTGAAGATCAATTCTATCTGTAAGTCAGGTACCTATCTGTAAGTCAGGAGGTTTAGGTAGGTTTGTCATCAGTACCTGTAAGTCAGGAGGTTGAGATATAATAATTTTATTCAAAATTTCTTTCAATATTGCATACAATTAAACACATGGAAATCATGTGTGAGGTTAGGAAATCATTGTCGATGCACCAAATGACCATTATTTACAGCAACCATAGTCAGATAATAATTACTGTTGCCTTCAAATGAACTTTAGTTGACAGAGAATGGATGCATTTATCATAAATGCCACACTTTGAATTGTGAATGACCATATTTATTTGTCCAAGTTTGACTATAATATATACTCAAGAAAATATGGTAAGAAGGGATATTTTGCAGAATTTCTGCAGATATTAAATACTTGTGCTTTTAGGTCATTTAGCCTTAGCTTTCTTAGGTTTAGTCTGGTTAATCTGAATACATTATCGACATGGATATATCTAAACTTATAGATAAATCTATAAGGGGTATCATTGTTTCTACCACATACCAAAAATGGTTTTGGAAACCAACAGGACGTAATGGACAAGCAACACAGGATAGTAAGGACAGGACACACAGACTAGACATGTAGAGCAAGGGACAGCCTATGATTGGATAGTGATATCCAAATTATCTTGCCTCACACGTAAATGTCGTTTTCTGATTGGCTGAGCACTCTCCTATTATTTTCAATGTACCCCGCTTACAAGCGAGTAACATTTTCTATGTACCCCGCTGGGAATGCCGAACCCATTTGTTACTTCGTGGTAGAAATTTTGATCTTGAATAACATTGAATCACACGTATGATCTACGGAAATTACTGATGTTTTGCAAATGCAAATCGATGGAAGGGAGATAATTCTAAGTTTGTTTTTCCTGTCGTCTTGTAGCCTGGTACTCCATACTATGATCCGATACCCGTGCTTCAAACAGTTCAAAATTACAACTGAGGTGTTCGGTAAAATAAATTGTTCACTGGTCCCTTGGGGGCCCATGGGCTGATGTACCCTTGATGTTTCTTTTTGTTCTTAAACAAAAACACACAACAAGGGTACATCAGCCCATGTCCCCCTTGAGACCAGTGTACAACTTGTAATCTTTTCTTACAACAGATACAATGTTACAACCACTCAAACTAATTAAGCACTTGAGTTCAAGTCATAGTGCTCTATAGCAGTGTGCAAAATAGCCACTGGCCTGCTAGCCTGTGGCTAGTAAAAATCCAGTCAGGCCAGTAAATCCCCACAGTCACTGGGCCGACTGGCTAGTGAATTTTCATTGGGTCATCAAATAAATATATTACTCTATCCGACTTGTTAAGTTATAATACACTTTTAAATCATGCAAGATTATGGCCTGATAAAAATGTTCATCATATCAGCAGCTTAATGATGAAACCTGTGTCATGCAGACAATATCTTATTCTCAAAGACATGTACCTATTTGTAATCTTTTGCTTAGTTTCTACATTCAAATTTCAGGCTAGTGAATTATTTTGTGGGCTAGTAACTTTCAGGCATAGCTAGCCCTACTGGCTAGCAAAATCTTGAAACTATTTCGCACACTGCTCTATAGCCATACACCGCTTTAGTGTTTATAATGATTTGACTTTTGTGTTTGTCATTGTGGCAAAGTTATAAAATATATTTGTTGGATTAGGAGCCATGGTAGTTGAGGCAAGATAATCTCTTGTTGTGCAAGAAACTAGGAGTCATGGGTTCGAATCTCTGACTGATAATGTGTTTTGGTTTGTCAGCACCATGTTGATGGAAAAGCTTTATTCAAAGTGGTAAATTCAAATTCAATGCATAACTTTGGGCTTTCTTTTCACATTAACCAAGTAGTTTTATGCCTCTTTTAGCAATATTCTAGCAATATCACGGCAGGGGAAACCAAAAATGGGCTTTGCACATTGTACCCATATGGGAAATCAAACAGATATTGTGTTGGGTTGTTGGGTTGTTGTTGTTGTTGTGTTGATGTTTACGTCAGCTTCTAACTGTTAAGGTGATGTCGCTGGATGTCATATCTAAAGCCATGAGTGAGGGAATAAAATTTTGAATGGATATGGATATCCAAGTAATAACTGGGTATTTAGTTCAAGTTTCGAATATAGTAATGATTTTGAGATAAGCCAATTTGGAGTAAGTGGGGATAAGTAAATTACTGAAATACAGAAATAAGTAAATGCTGACATGAAACAATAGTAATGAAGCTTGCTTTTCTTTTTAGTCTCACCTTATATAAGGATATTGAAACAAAATGTGAACCATGTACATGTGATATATGCAGATGAAGATGACCTGTAAATTGTTAATGGAACTTGACATTAACATGAATATCTTATCAATGTGTTCACGTGAATAGCTATGCCTTGTTTTCGTTTCTGACTTTTTCAAGACGGACATAAACATGAAAACAAGGTTGGGGAAGAAATAGCCTAGCTAGGCCAGAATCTCCCCCTTTTGATATAAGAAAAAGGGTTTGAAACAGGTAGCCTTAAAAAGTTGATTCAAGGGTGGGAAAAATTTGGCCAAGGACAAACTTTCCCTGGGGAAGATTAAGCCTAGGGGGGGTAGGGGGGGAAGTTTGGCCTAGGCTAAAGTTTCTGTGGGGAAGCCAAAATTACCCCCGGGGAAGGTTTGGCCAGGGGAAAAGTTTGGCCTGTTACACTGGGTCTTTGGTGTAATGAGCAAAAGCTTTAACCACTAGGCTACCCCACCGCCCATCAAGCTGACATGGTATGGTCTTACGTTGTTTAAACTTATGCAAAACCAAACTGACCCTCTTGCTGTGTCCTGAATCCAAGGATGTCAGTAGCAGATGGTGAATATGTTGTCAAGTTACTTGTCTGACTGTGACACTGTCACTTGCTTAACCTTCATGGTCGTGTGGATAGAGTGTATATCTGCAGAGCAGAAGGTATGTGGTTTGATCCTGGGTCATCATACCAACAGACATCAAGAGATGGTACTTGTTGTTTCCCTGTGTGGAACTCTGTATAATAATAATAGTCCATTTATATTGCGAATTTATCCATGCACATTGCATGCTCAAGGCGCTGACATATTATCCCTGGTCAACGGGTATAGAACACTCCCTGTGGAGAATACAACCGGTCGCCTGTCAGGCGATCAAGGTTCAAAATCAGACTACCATCGTATCATACCAGGTACCCAATTTTACTGCTGGGTGGACAGAGGCAATTTTCAACACTCCCTTGCCAAAAGTGAGTCCACATGTATCACATGTGCTTTGTTGTTCAGCTGGACTGAAGTTGTAGAAACTGTCAGGAGTCAAGCTGCCAAACTCGTTCACCCATCCAAAGACTCTCCACGCCCAATGTTGCTTAACTTGAACTGATTGTGACCTGAGCTCTGTGCACAGGACCACACACTGCCACAAATGATCTGGGATGTATTAGGAGATAAAACAAGTATTTATCAGCTCAGAGTAATTTTACTGTAAAGAGTAGGGTATCAATGTTAAACTGTGGCATGGTATCTCAGCAGGCTAGCACTATAGAACCAGCAATGGCTCTGACAGGTACAACCAGCAAGTCGCCGTATATGAATTGTTAGTTTGTTTTCTGTTTAACACCACACTCAGCAATATTTCTGCAATATGACAGTGATCTGTTAATAGTCAAGTTCAGAACAGATGATCCCGTGATTAACATCATGAGGATCAATCTACGCAACTGGAATACAAACACGTATCAACCCAATCAATGTGTCTGAATACCCATTCTTGCTCTTTAGCTTTCACAACAAGCTTTGGTTGCTGAAGATCATTTCTAGCCCAGATCTTCATGGGTTATGAAACGTAAGAGAAGAGCAATAATCCTTAATGTGACATTAAACCTCTTTCACCCCAACATGGTTTAAAATATCTTCTATAGTGCTGTATGGTAGATGTATATGGGAAGTATCATATTCTGCAGGAATGATGTGATCAATGTGTATATATATCCCTACCGTAGCAGAGAGCATGTGACCTAGCATAAAGTCAAACACTTTAACATGACACCTCAAACCATATCAATGTGTTCAAGGACATAAGTGGATAGCAAATGTCAGCCATATCTGAAATTGCCCTAGTGCTGGTCAAACAACTAATCTCATCTATTCTGATCTTCACTGTTTGATAGCTGCATTATTGGTTTAAAAAGCACATGTCTACACATATTGAAACTATTTTTGCCAAAAGCTATGATTTATGTGGACTTTGTTCAAAGAAATACTGAAAAAAATAATTCTGTTAATGTCGAAATCTCTTGCTGGAGGTAGTTTGGCAGATAGTAGCATATGAAGATGGAAGATATCTTGTTAAATTCCCCATGTGCTCCCACACATACTCTGGAAGAATATCCCCACCTATAAAGCATCTATTTTGGCATCTGAACATTATCTTCTGTGAATACAACACGCTGAAAAACAATTTTGAAGCGTAAAGAGATTGTGTAGGTGTAGGTGCTATGTTCTTACGTCTATTAACACATGGAAAACATGTTTACAGCAACTAAATGGTCATCTGGAATTACCGATTATAGATTTATGACGGAGGAGTATGTGTGCGTTAAATACACTTGACTATAGGCATTTATTTTCAGCGTGTCACCCTTCACGTCATTGATCAGAACAATTGATTTTGCTTTCTGTTTCTGATAACCGTTTAGCTTATACTAAAAAAAATTAAATATACTCATTGAATTTTTTTACATATTTTGAACAAATAAGTTGATTATTTTGACATGATATTCATTCATGGATATCAAATTTACTATTTCTCTATCACTCACTCTCCCAGTCACTCACTCACTCTTCTGGTACATGGGTGCAATGTGTAAAGCCCATTTCTGGTGTCCCCCACCGTGATATTGCTGGAATATTTCTAAAGTGGTGTAAATCCCTGCTCCCTCCCTCCCTCCTTCACTCGCTCGCTCACTCACTCACTCACTCACTCACTCACTCACTCACTCACTCACTCACTCACTCACTCACTCACTCACTCACTCACTCACTCACTCACTCACTCACTCACTCACTCACTCACTCACTCACTCTTTGCTTATGATTCTCATGTTTCTGTTTATTGGATTGGGTGGTCTAACTTGGTAACTTGTTTTATAGCATGTCCAATTTGTAATTGAGATATTAGCTTTGTATCTTGTATCACACTGTACTATTGTCATCACTGGATGTTTGCCACAAAAAAGTGATAGTTTGGTTAATGAATGATATTAAGCAAGCAATATTTTCAGCCTACAAGTACAAATTCCTCATCAAAATATTAACCTATTTTTTTAAAGGTTCACTAAAATAGATATCCTTTACAGCTATCATTAACACATCGCGCCATGATCTATAAAATACAGTATTCTCCTAACAACTAATTATACGTCCTTGTGTCTGTCAAGACCTCCAACCAGGACTGTGAATATGTAGTATTATATGCTCAGTGTCTGCGTGAATGTTTACGATGAACGTAAGGATTCCTGCTGGCTTTCGTGACAAGAAATGCTATTTTCAGGAAACAACTTATCCTTTTTTTGACAAACGTGGGAGGTAATTGAGAGGTTTTGATGTTTGTGTTAAAGATTACCCCAATTTTCAGTCGTCTCCATGAAGAGAATTATGTACTTTGTCGCAGCAATTCTTATTCTAACCTAATGGTAGTAACGTATATATAGAACACATTTGTAAATGCCTGTATGAGATTAGGGGTCAGAATTCCCATCAACAAACACATTTATTCCAAGACACCTGTCCTTGTTTAATTCATGGTGTCTTGGGGAAAAGAAAGATGAGGTTACGTTGTTATCTATCAATCAGTGTGGCAGTCTCTCTGTAATTATTTCATTTCTTGAGCATTATAATTAATCTTCCATAATTTTGCACATGCCAGTGCTACACAACCATGTTGTAAACTTGTGTCTGTTACAAATTGAGGATCTTGTATTTTAAACGTTTTCCGTTAATTTTGAAACATGGTTGATCAATGATTGGTTTGTTTGTACTAGAACAGAAACTCAGAAATACCTACCTTAACTGTCAAATCAACGTTTTATTGATTAGTTGTTGGTTAGGCCAGACCAATTTTATTTCTTGTTTTACCGATTTTTGTCTTCAGAAAACTTAAAGGCAGGAGGGAAAAATAATAAAAATAAAATCACCAGTCAAAAAGATGTTCCTTATAAATACTCAAAGTATTTTACTTTTGGAAATTTATGAAGTGTATATGGGGCAAAAAACAATCTGAAAAAACCTTTTTTGTAAGTTTACATTTTTGGCCAATTAAAATATCAGGATTTTATTTTTGTTTGAGCAGGGAAATTTTTAAAAATATTTTTCTTGTTCTTGAAAACAAACGACAGGTGGATCCGTAAAACAAGAAATAAAATTGGTCTGGCCTTATGCAAAATTCAAGAAAGTTGAATTGTTAGTTAACCAGATTAGAATTTTTGGAAAAAATCCATAACTCACACTCTAAATATACATTCCTCTTGATTTCTGTTATCTTGAATAGGTAAATATATGTTCACACCTTTAACATAGTTTAATGTCATGCCACCTCATTATGCTGCACTAAATTGGCCCATCTTGTAAATAGTTTTGAGGCTAGTAGCTTTTTTCATCAAGTGAACGATGGGTCTAAGGCATTACAATTCAATAAGCACAGTTGAATCCCATTAATGTACCAGGATATGCTAGTCATGGGTTTGCAGCTAAGATTTTGCTCAGGTGCAACATGGGTTTACACATCACATTTTCATAAGCACAGTTACATCCCTTTAATGTACCAGGATATGCTAGTCATGGGTTTGAAGTTCATTTTCTGTCAGCACCATACCAATCTTGGGAGGAGACACAGTAGGTATTGACATCATCAACCTGCATCGTGGTCTTCTAGCACATTTTGGCTGCAAAGCAGTGGTATAATGGAACTCGTGTTAAAACATTTGTGGCACTCGGAAAGGAGAGCATTGACCTTCCTTCATCAAAAATGTATGGAAATTCTAAATACTGTAATCATTATTCATCAAAATCCATCTGCATCACCTCAACCATATCCTCACTCTAGCTAGTTATAATGTCATAATCACAGAAATACAAAATACATGTGTTTTTTAATGCATCACCATCCTTAACTAGGGGCCGGATGAGTAATTTGGATACTCAAGACTAACTGGATATTGGTTAGTCTTGGATATATTGGTTAATGACAGTGCCATTAATGCTCCAAAACGATAGTGTCCTTATTGTTTTCTGACTATATACACATTTCTTTTTTTACTTTTATGTACTCACCAGCATTGAAAACGCACCACTTACACAAGTTGAAATTACTAAAGCACACATAAGCAATTGATAATAACAGATGGACAACTGACAAAAATAGCAACACAAAGAAAACGCTCATTCATTTAATTGTTTCACAGTCAGAAAGGATCCAACACATGTGGGGTCAAATCGAAAAGTCAATATTGCGTGTGACCGCTGTTTGCATTAACACATGCAGTGCAATGTCTCCTCATTGAGTTAAAAAGCGTAAGAATAGAGTTGTTGGGGATGGCATTCAACTCCTTCAGAAGTGCAGCCTCAAGTTCCCAGATGTTTCGCATCTGTTGTCACCGCGGAATACGTTGACCAATTTCGTCTCACAAGTGCACAATAGAGGATAAATATGGCGACAGTGCAGGCCAATGAATTACCAGGATGTGTTGCTGGGCCAGATACTGCATGGAAAGACTAGCTGTGTATGCCCGTGCGTTGTACTATTGTAAAGTATGGACATCTTGGTGGTGATTGAAGAATGGCACGATGTAATTCTGAAAAATCTGGTCATGGTAGTAAAGGGCATTAACTCTCCCTTGACAGACATGAAGGCAGTTCTGTGATTGTAACTTATTCCATCCCAGACCATGACACTTCCACCACCCCAACGATCTGTCTGAACCACACACTCCTTAGCATAACGTTCACCACGTCTACGCCAAACACATAATTGGCCGTCAGCATTATGTCAGTGCAAACGGGACTCGCTAGTGAATACTACACCATGCCATTGTTGTAACCTCCATTGAACATGTCTTTTAGCACATTGTATACGCTCGCTCGCTCACTCACTCACTCACTCACTCACTCACTCACTCACTCACTCACTCACTCACTCACTCACTCACTCACTCACTCACTCACTCACTCACTCACTCACTCACTCACTCACTCACTCACTCACTCACTCACTCTATATGTATCTAATAACTTTTAGCAAGGGCTGATGGAATACCATTCCCAATTGTACATTTACTCTCCTAAACATTTTTCCCAATCCCAATCCCAATTGTAAGATTATTTTTCTGAATCAAGGTGATCTGAATTATTTGTTGTAAATACATAGTTTTAAAAGTGAGCTACAGAACTAAAATCACACCCAGCAATATTCCAGCTATATGTGTGGAGGTCTGGAAAGGTTGAGTCTGGATCAGGCTATGCAATGATCAGCGTCATGTGCATCGATTGATGCAAGTAGGATACGATGACATGTGAGTCAAATCACCGAGCCTGACCACCCGATCCCTTTGGTCGCATTTCATGACAAGCATTGGATGCTGAAGACCAATCCTAGCCTGCATCTTCACGGGCGTTTTCACAAGGACAGTATGATTGTGAATGCCTTCAATGTCATCAATTACAATGTTTTCCTATAAAGTTGTGTAACTTTTTTATCCCTGCGCACATGCGGTACATAGTTTCCCAGCGTCAGCTGATTCATGACAGACCTGTTGACAGCCATATAGTGTTTAATAACCAGCATAATGTCTGGTTGCTGGGATACCCTTGTGTCCGGTCCCGATTCCGCAATATGTTATCATGAAACAATGGCATAATGCTTCCTGTTCCAGACTCTGACATTCTCCGATTGCCTGGTTCGGATGTTGTGTGACTTCCTGTTGCTTTAAAATAGAGATCATGTCTGCCACCCTTGACAGAACTTGTCAAAGACGGAAACAGAATTTGACCCATTGCTTTGTTTTCAAGCAATGGTGACATTAACAAATATAACTTCTGGGATAATTGGGAAAACGATTCTTAGTGAGCATAGTTTGTGGTGATGATGTTGTTCTCAATGTCATTTCAGTGGTCGTATACTTTCCTTTCTATATACTATGACCGTTATTGTTTAGTTTATTTTTCTGTGAATCGAACTTGCATATTAGAATATTAATTTGTTATTCGTGATCACTAGAATCATTTATCAATGATCAATGATTTATTCAGTAGAAAGGCCTTAGGCCCACGTACATAAAATGTCAATTTACAAAAATCAAAAGCGAGAGTTGCTACGTAAATAGAAATGATACTGTAGCGAGAAACTGCATAAAACTAAAACATCCCTAATATAATCTGAGTAAGACAATGAGCATGAGAATCATTAGAATTGAATACTCACAAATTTAAAAAAAGTTTTTTTTACTGGATTTTGCCTGTTTTTATTTCCGCGATATAAACAAAATTGAATATATCAAAGCCAGGCATGACAATAGCCAACACTCTTATATATTTCATTTGACAGTAGTCATTAGTTGCCTCTTTTGACAAGCATGGGTTGTTGAAGACCAATTCTATAACCCGGATCTTCACAGGTTTTTATTACATGCCAATTGGTGACCTCAGTGTTAAATTCCTAATAGACGCTTATTGACGGATTAGAATCAGATGAACAGCCTTTTGTGATATTAAATGCTACTTTTCCTTTGATGCTGGCCTTGATGTTTGCCTAAACAAACATTTTCTGTCATTGGTGCTGGTAAACGAAGCATTGAAATGTGCAGTTGCTTTACTGGTTATTGAAATACACAACCCAGTTCCAGAAACTGGGTTTCCGGACAAACGGGCAAATTTTGTTTAGTAATTGTTTACTTTGTTATAAAAGCTGTCGGCTGTTTTGAGATAAATACCTGAGGACAAATATGTTTCCACTGTATCATAAAATGAATGTGTAAAGTACATTCTTATTCTACTGAATTATTTTTATCAGTAAGTGAGACACTGATATTGTCCAGTCTGGTTTATCAATCAAAGGAAAATATTTGGACATAGAAACCGTTAAACTATGTGTCTCAGAATAAATCTCTTTTCAAAGCTTCCACAGGACAATTTGGAGGTAAAATGATGACTGAAAATATTTGCTAACTCTCAATGTTCATGAATCCTAATCGAGCAGCTGTTGATCCACCACTGTGCTTGATGAAACCAAAGACAGTGACATCATTTCGGGACACAGTCTCCTTTGAGGGGTGTTTCTTGACTGTCTGGGGTTAATGTGTCTACAAATATTCCACTACCTCAAGGGCATCGTCTTGAAAATACATCGGTTTGCTCAATAGACTGTGGATTGAAAAATAATAGTGGCTGATCGACACAGAAGTCGTTTTTCATAAGGCTTTGAGACCACTGTCACAGACAGGCTCTGATCTGAGAGCCAGGATGGGGAATGTTTATTGACCAAATAAAGAAATCTAACAGGGATCTTTAGACTTTTTAAAGAATTTTTGGTCAATATTCAGACGGAGGATTCGCTAGATGGGCTTGACTAACCGGATTGAGTGGTTGTTAATTTGGGAGAGACGACCGGGGAAAAGATGCATTTTGTTCTTGTAGGCAGGTTTAAAATTTGAACATGGAATTGTTTGGGCTGAAATTGGGATATCATGGACAGTCTTGTGCATGTTTAGATGTGCTGGGGTTGTCATGACGTGATTGAATTTTATTCTGAGTCATTCAAACATTTTTCATGTCCTTTTCCTGTCCAATGTAATGTATCTTCTTGATGAAGCCAATTTTTCAGGACTGAATCAATTTCATCAATGATGGTTTGAAATGTTTTTTGAAATATTAACTGGGCTTTTGTAGGGTATAATGTAAGAAGGACATGTTGATCCTTTAGCGGGAATGCTGATGACTCATGTGCAGAGATATTGTTTCAAAATGGATAGATTGGTTGGTTGTTGTTTAACGCCACACTCAGCAATATTCCAGCTGTATGGCGGCGGTCTGTAAATAATCGAGGATGGACCATACAATCAAGTGATCAACATTATGAGCATTGATGTATGCAATTGGGAACTGATGCCATGTGTCAACCAAGTCAGCAAGCCTGATCCTGATCCCGTTAGTCGCCTCTTACAACAAGCATGGGTTGCTGGAGATCAATTCTAACTCCGATCTTCATGGGTCTTCAGTGATTATGAGACAGGAGGGCAGGACATGCTCACCTTTTCGTGAATTACCTGGTTTACATGGATAGAATAGTCACATAGTCACATAAAATTAATAATAATAATGAGAAGGGCCTGATGATGTACGCCTCTCCATGGTGGGCCTAGATAGGGGAATTTTATTCCCTGAACCAACATCACCCAGTTAGGGCTGACACCCCGAAGCTGGTTTATTTACTGGGTTACCGAAAGCCAAGGAGAATACCATCTTTTACTTCCGCAGCCCAGTCAGCCTTCCTCCGGTAGTCAAACCAACCACACTGGATATGGGACTTGCCCGAGGGGAAGGCACAGCACCCGATCAAGAATATCTTGGTCAAACCACATGAAAACCACACTACTAGAGTGTGCAAGAGCGACAGGATGGCCTGCAAATCCGCGAATAAACGGCAAGTTGCTTAAGCTGCATTGGGACAATGCCATGCCCATGTATGCTTTCCTGACGGAGCAAAATCTCCGAGATCAATTCTGGCGGCTTAAAAATCTCTTGCCCCATGAGCCAGTTCAACATCATGGCGGGGGACACCAGAAATGGGCTTCACACATTGTACCCATGTGGGGATTCGAACCCGGGTCTTCGGCGTGACGAGCCAACGCTTTAACCATTAGGCTACCCCACCGCCCCTGCAAAGAGTGGAGTGGAACCCTTATTGCTAACTCACTGTCTTATCTGTTCATGTTGCCCCCTGCTGTGACCAATAGTTCTGAGAGTGAAGAACCACTCACTGTTTCAACTTTTCTTGGTGACACCTTCTATGACTGGTATGGATAAGAGTGGAACCATCACTTAATTGAGACATAACCAAGTATGGACCAAACAGTCCAGTGACTGATGCCATGAACATATATCTACACACGTCAGATATGAAGACGTTCAACCAATTTGTAAATTCATTTTATGAGAAGCATTGGTTGATGAAGTCGGTTGTGGATTCAAACCCACATTTCATAATTTTATAAGGGTCATAATTTCGTCAACATATAAATGTTGTGTGTTTTGTAGAATAGGGTAATTGATGCTTGGGATCCTCACTCACTCACTCATTGCGATTCAGGTCTCTGTTGCATTGAGACAGTCGATAAGTTGGCTCTAACATCCATTTGTTTTGCTTGAAAACTGCAAGCATAAGATTCCCATGTTTGAGGTTTTAAAATTTTCACTCCAAATCTCAGAGGGCTGTTTTTACCATACAACATCTCAACTGAGGAGGCGTACTTTATCCTACATGTAACACAAGTAATATAAAGACTTGCCACTCCATTTTCAAAAAGTATTTTCTGACAACTTATTTCAGTGCATTACTTCAGCCGAATTTTCATATCACATTGTACTTAAATTCTGATGTGGGATAAGATCTGGGATGAGGTGCCCCATTATATAACAAAAACTACATTGAATGATGATCTGGAAATCTTTGCAACAATCCATTTTCCGCACAGAATTTATGTATTCTCTTCCACTGAAAACATGTTTGGAAGAAAACAGTTTTCTGTTTTTCAAAATTACCAGAAGTCCAATGGGAAATCCAATGTTTTGTCCACACAAGATGCCTTGTTTTAGAATGATGTGCTCGTAGCTGGTCTAATTAAATTACCACATTGGCAGGACTACAGACCCTGGGGATTTTCAACTCAATTATTGAGGAAAGGGATGGTCTTGTGTTTCTGATGGAATGAATGTAGGTCTGTGTTCTCTTTTTCTGTTCTTTCTGATGCGTCGCTGTGTAAGGGCGTGGGAGTTGTCTTTAAAGTGCCATCGTCTTATATACTTCGTTTCAAAAGTTTAGACTCACTAGTGTAAATATAGGCACTTACTTCAGGCAACTGTTCTAAACTAAATTTTGCCAAATGTTCCATACTGTTTACAGGTACTGTTTACACATGAACTGATGTATTGTAAAACAAAGTCGTAACGTTGAAAAGATTATTGTCATGAGTTCAGTAAATGATAAAAATCAGTGAAAATTGGTGAATTCTTAACAAAACTTTACACCAGAACAAACCTGTTCACATGCACAATATATGCACATGTTTTTCAGCAATTTGATGCATGATCCCCGTGCAATACATCTGCATAAGGTCTGCAGTTGGTTCCACCAAGTTAGTGGAGAAATCAATCTTCGATGTAACCATATATATATACATAACATATAGTGAGTGTTTTAAGTGAGTCTAAACGAAGTATACATGTATATGGATGTGAAAAATTATATCATGTTTCATTTTTGGAAAGCCACATATAGAAAAATGACATTTAATGTAGATTTTTGTTTATGAAGAATTTTTGTGTATATTTTCCCCTTCTAACATGCGATGTTCTGGAATATGTTTTTTATTATCAGTGGGTTTTGGTCACATGGTTAGAATGTGGGTAAGGGTCGTTAGTCAGGTGATTTAAATTAGCTACATTTAGCAGTGTGTGCAGAGTAGGTCCATTACCAGTATGAACTGCAGAGTAGGTTTGTTGCCAGTATAAACTGCCTGGTCATGAGTTGATGTGCTTTGTTGACACCACTCTTTTTTTCATGATTTGACAACAACAAGTCACCAGATATACAGATATAGCTGTAATACTTTTAATTGTAACTTTACATAACTCATTTACTCATTGGTGGTTGTACAGAAAAGGTGAGTGAATGAGTTTAGTTTTACGCCCCACTCAGCAATATTCCATCTATATGGTGGCGGTCTGTAAATAATCGAGTCTGGACCAGACAATCCAGTGATCAACAGCATGAGCATCGATCTGTGCAATTGGGAACCGATGACATGTTTCAACCAAGCCAGCGAGCCTGACCACCCGATCCCGTTAGTCACCTCTTACGACAGGCATGGGTTACTGAAGGTTCATTCTAACCCGTACCTTCACAGGTCGTACAGAAAAGGTCATTCCCAGCACAGGGATTGGATAAATATAGATTCATTCCAATGGATCAGGAAAAGAATATGTTTTTTCATGTGATTAAGGTCTTGCAGCCCATAGATGCTGGGAACTAGTCTTTTAAAAAACAATGCATGACATTCTTATTATGATCTAATATTTGTCACAGTATATAGGAAACAAAACTGTTGTTTTGTGCAGAAAGTGATTGACATGCTAAGCTACTGGCAAACAAGGATACGTTGGCGCAGAGAACACGTTTAGGAGCAGTAGGCGGTGCACAGCAATGAGCAAACCCATTTGGTTTGTGAAAGGTAGAGCAGATGTAGACTAGTGCACATGCATTGCATGATGATGAAATTGATTCTACGTGAAGCTGCAAACGCCTTGCTCATAAGATTCTCACATCGGTGTAGCATGTCTCACTACACTTGATCACAGACAACCTGGGCCCCTTCGCTAACAATGGCAAGCGCCAGTGGGCAGCACTCATACATGCTAATATGGGTCAATTGTCAGGTCGGTGCTCAACTTATCCTTGTTTTCAAGTATGAAGTTGTTATTTATGGAATATGTCAACTGAAAGAGTATTATGTAAAATTCAACATACTTGAAATATTGTTAAAATATGACTTACATATTTAAATAACATTAAATATTTTTTTGTGGGGAATTGATAAAATATTAATAAAAGTAGTGGAATGATAAGAAGAATGAAGAATTTTTCTTGCAAACAGATGAACAGGATAAAAAACACATTGGAGTAACTTTGTTATCCTTGATCCTCAAGCTCTCCATGAACATTGCTCTAAGACCCAGTTCTTTCACATATAGAATGATAAGTTCCAATGATGCTCATGTGAATAGCAAGAACCCATTTCTATCTATTTTGCATGTGAGATGGTGTTACTGGATAATATGTGAAACATTAATGTCACTCCCTATCCTTAATCAACAAACATTGGTTTGGGTCCGGATGCTAATGAAGGACTTAAGACACAGGGCACTGGGTCAGGTAAATTCAATAAATGTTTGATGCTCAATGTCTTTGATAATGATCGGAGATCACTTCCTAATGGCCTCTTGTCGGGAATTAATGATCTGTGCAGCTCGTGACCTTTTGATTTATCTTGATTAGATATTATTCTTTCATGAGAACAATCTGCATTAATTTGCAAGTGTTTTGATTTTTCTTTTCTAGATTTTTCTATTTATTGTTGTATTATTTTGCTGAGCCACTGGATACTGATCCAGGAATTTAATTTCTTATTTAATTTACCCAAAAAGTGCTTGTAAGAAAAGATTGTGAAAACAGCTGCAAAAATTTGTTATTGATAAAACATATACCAAGGGTCATAGTTAAGATTGAAAATATACCTGGTTTTCAAGCTTTAGCTATAAAAATATATTGCTTGGTACCATCTACACACAGCTATGCACAACAGCACAGCCACACACAGTGTCCCCACCCCCAACACACACACACACACATTAACAAACAAGACAAAACAAAACAAAACAAAAAACAACACCCCAAACAACAACATTAAAAATATAGAAGAGGCATGATTTCAAGAACATTGATTGAGATGCATAACCAATAAAATTGGCTTTGGTAGTTAATGTAAAACAACACATCTGGAGGTTGTAAAACATATGTTAAAGGATAAAAAGCCTGTGTAAAACTGATCTTGCCTTGACAACCTTCCAAACACTTTTAGTATTTACGTAACTATCAACAAAATATAGGTCATACTGCGATTTAGCTGCCGACAAAACCTGTCAACACTTTCGATAGGTCACCTAACCCCTTTCATTGACTCATCCCTGAAACAAGAGCTTTATTTGATCAGGGAACATGCCATACTTACCTTGCATGTGGAAGATGTATAACACAGTGTCTGTTCTGAATGAAGATTGGAAGCTATTGGCGGAGATCGAGACACGAATGACAAGAAGTGGCTCGTATTGCCTTTACTAGCTCTCATAATGCTTCCGATTTAGATACCCATCAAATATTATGAGATGCACTGGAGTGCTGTTTTATGTTATCATATTTCTCAGTAATCGACTGACTCTATTTTTATAGCTGAACAAAATACTGTTATTTTTCACCATTGACTCATTGAGTCATCGCAGATTAAGGACAAATCCTACTGAGATAGGAGACAGTGTTGCCTGCTATGACTGCAGTTAAATACAATTGTATGGATAGCAACTTGGTCGTTCCAGAACCTGATGAGCTCGGGTTCAAATGACTCATTGTTAGGGGTGGGTATTGCCGGGAATTTTCGTATTGTGATATATTGCGATGCGAAAGCATGTATTGCGATATGTATTGCAATATATTGCAAGAATTATTTTTAACAAAAAAACTACTTATAATCGAGTTAATGCTTGATCTGTAAAGCAAAAACACAACAAAATCACAATGCTTGATTAGTCTTTAATATAAACTTTTAATCATGACCATATAAATGTAAATAATGTTTCGCACAAATGAAACAAGGAAAGGAACAATTTAAAAAACGGAAATATCCGAAGATTTCCAAGTGTTACCAAGTTTTCGAATGCATGTCAAAATACCGGTTTTCCATCAGCATATCACAATACGTATCGTTTTCATGTCTGAACCGGTAAATACCGGTAAACCGGTTATATTGCGCAGCCCTACTCATTGTTCATAGCTCAAATAAATACTCAAAGGCCTACATGCATGCTTTGAGTCTTTAGTACCACCTTAAACTATATAAGATAAATGTACAGTTCAAACCAACTTAATCATTAATTTGGTAAAGGATAATGTATAGCCTATTTGAACACATTTATTGATGCATCTGTTAATATTTGTTCCTGGAGTACAAAGTTCAGTGTCGTCAAGTCAGTCTGCCGATACTGAGGCTTCACTAACCAATATTTTGAGATGTACAGGCTTTGTTCTCAGTGAGATGGAAATCTGTCTGAAGACTGACATCTTGAAATGTTTGGAATCTGGGAGTAGCAAGGTCCTAGTTGTGCTTTCTGCAGAACTGTCATCCCTGTTTTATTGTTGGTCTGTTTCTGCAGAACTGTCATCCCTGTTTCATTGTTGGTCTGTTTCTGCAGAACTGTCATCCCTGTTTCATTGTTGGTCTGTTTCTGCAGAACTGTCATCCCTGTTTCATTGTTGGTCTGTTTCTGCAGAATTTCATCCCTGTTTTATTGTTGGTCTGTTTCTGCAGAACTGTCATCCCTGTTTCATTGTTGGTCTGTTTCTGCAGAACTGACATCCCTGTTTCATTGTTGGTCTGTTTCTGCAGAAGTGACATCCCTGTTTTGGGGACGGTGGGGTAGCCTAGTGGTTAAAGTGTTCGCTTGTCATGCTGAAGACCCATGTTCGATTCCCCACATGGGTACAATTTGTGAAGCCCATTTCCAGCTTTCCCCAAAATGATATAGCTGGAATATTGCTAAAAGCGGTGTCTCACTCACTCATCCTGTTATATTGTTGGTCTGTTTCTGCAGAGCTGTCATCCCTGTTTTATTGTGGTGTGTTTCAGCAGATCTGTCATAATGTTGTTTGTCCTTGTTTCAGAAACTGGTAGAGGCTGCAGAGGCTGCCAATCGGGAATATGGTGCCTACAAGAAACCTGAGCAGCTAGACCTGGAGGTATGTTATAGAGAGAGGTCATTGCCTCAAGGTCATCTGGACACTGGTGCCTACAAGAAGAAATGCTGGAATTGAGTTGTAGCATAGCATAGCATAGCATAGCATAGCATAGCATAGCATAGCATAGCATAGCATAGCATAGCATAGCATAGCATAGCATAGCATAGCATAGCATAGCATAGCATCGTCACCTGAAGAAGGGGCAAGAAGTATCCCAGATACTTGGGTTATGCAATAAAGAAGAAGTTGCCATCCATATACTCGTCTTATATATTCACCAACTTCTAAATGTCTCTCAAGAATCTCATATAGCATAGCATAGCATAGCATAGCATAGCATAGCATAGCATAGCATAGCATAGCATAGCATAGCATAGCATAGCATAGCATAGCACAGCACAGTATAGCATAGTATGAAAAAAGGTACTGGGACATTAGGAGAACATCCAAATATATGTCAAACATTGGGAGGATAATTCTTTTCTGGTTGGTCAGTGCACCAAAGCCTCTGACCAACCAACGCTTGAAATCAATGCCTGGTTATATACTAAATACTGCTCAACTCATCCAATACAGTTGTTGTCTAATCTCAGAATTATGCTGCCAATAGTTTGCTTAAACTGTGTATTAAGTCTTGGATACACCCTCTCTGAGATTGGTTCTCAGGACTTGTCCCCTGAATGAGGATGTAATTCTCTGACAAAGACAATTCAGTGTTTGATCATCAGTGAGCAATGTTATTCCGAAACTCAAGCTTATGGTTGACTTAGTTCTCTGAATTAAGTTTGAGTAGGTATTTATGTCACAGGGACAAGATTATCGAAGCTCTCTTAGGCAAGTGAGTTTGTTCAAAACTGCTTGTTCACCCAGCAGAAAATGGGTACCCGGTGAAATAGGTTGTGAGACTATTAACCTTCTAGCGCCTAACAGGGAGCTTGGGTTATCTGGGGTAACAATGATCAGATTGTGCGCTTTGAGCAGGATATCTAGCCTGGAGAAGGCACGTTATAAATATTCTCATTATTATTATTATTAATGTTAATGTTTTGAACTTACGACTATCTTAGCGCTAAGAGAGCTTTGAAAATCTAGGCCCTGGTTTCTAGCCTTGTCATAGTTGCCCGTAAATCTCCTGATCCACAATAACATGATTGATCATTTTAATAGGCTCTAACGACAAGGATGAGCTTCTGGAGACCTGTTCTTGCCCTAGCTGTTCATGCTGTGGATTATTGGCCACATAACTTGTATCATTGTGCTTTTCCAGGACATATCGTACTTCAATGCCAAAAAGCTGGTGAGTGACGACAACGTGAGAGACTTGAGCAACGAGACCAAGGAGGTGATTAAGCAGACCATCCACTACCTCAAAGTTGACAACACGTTTGAAGACTTCAACTACAACAGCGTGAACCTCACCGTCAGCACCATACATGTACCCACTAATATATATGATAAAAGTGAGTATGAACTGACCTGGGATGAATGGAACACTTGTATCTATTGTGCTATGATGTTATAGTTGGTTGGCTTGTTGTTTTACACCGCATTCAGCAATATTCCAGCTATATGGCAGCGGTCTGTAAATAATCAAGTTTGGACCAGGCAATCCAGTGATCAGCAATCATGAGCATCAATCTACGCAATTGGGATATGATGACATGTGTCAACCAGGTCAGCAAGCCTGACCAACCGATCCCATTAGTCGCCTCTTACGACAAGCATGGGTTACTGAAGACCAATTCTAACCAAGATCTTCATGGGTGTATGATGTTATAGTATTTCTGATTGACACATAAAGAGTGCTTAAAACAATTAATACATTTTCATTTCCATTCTTTTCAGCTGTAAAAATATTGAATGGTGTGAGTTGGAGCGAGAACATGACAAAACAGTTTACAGAAAACTTGAAAGATGACCCGTCTCTCACCTGGCAGTACTTCTGTAGCTCAGATGGCTTCTTTAGGATATACCCAGGTAATATGTAGGATATACCCAGGTAATATGTGGGATATACCCAGGTAATATGTGGGATATACCCAGGTAATATGTGGGATATACCCAGATAATATGTGAGATATACCCAGGTAATATGTGGGATATACTCAGGTAATCTAAAGGATATACCAGGTAATCTACAGGATAAACCAGGTAATACATGGGATATACACAGATATTCTACAGGATATACTAGGTAATACATGTATACAGGATATACCAAGTAATATATAGGATATACCCAGGTAATATATGGGATATACTCAGGTAATATATGGGATATACTCAGGTAATATATGGGATATACTCAGGTAATATGTGGGATAACATCACATAATATATGGGATATACTCGGGTGATATATGGGATATATGCAGGTAGTATATGGGATATACCAGGTAATGTATAGGATATACCCAGGGAGTATGTGGGATATACCCAGATAATTTAGAGGATATACTAAGTAATATCCAGGGTATACCAGGTAACATATAGGATGTGGCACGTACTCAGGTAATATATGGGATATACTCAGGTAGTATATGTGATATACCCAGATAGTTTAGAGGATATACTATATACAGGGTACACCAGGTAACATATAGGATATACCCAGGTAATATAAAACTCAACTCAATCAATGTGCTGTTGATGGTCCGTCAAAAGCAAAAATGTTGTATTGTGATATGTTTTGATAAGTGTTTCTTTGAATAGTATTCATGTTAAATTGATAATGTAATAACTGAAACTGGTGGATGGCTCACAATGGCATGAGGACAACTGGTATCCTGACTGAACACACATAGCGAATCCCGGATGGGACTCAAACACAAAAAGTACCAGAATATACACTGTATTGAGAAAGTGTGATCCCAAATATAACATAAGGCATCATCACTATTTGATAGTGAATTGTAATCACTAGCTTATTATAACGTCAGAATCATCCCAATTTTATTCTTCTGTTTGTGGAATTATTTACCACAATGGAAATGTTTTTGTTGCTTCTGTTTACCATTATAGTAAAATAAAAAAATGTGTTTCTTTTCAGGAATAATTTGGCCGAGGGACCCTGACAAAGTAGACATGTTTGACTGCAGAGTTAGAAACTGGTGAGTTTGGAATCAGCATTGTTACCTTTCCCAAATTGGTGGCACATTTTAGATTGTCCGATTTTGATTGAAATAATTTCATACTTAGAACATTACTGGTGGACTGGCATTTAGGGCAGTATTTTATTTTTTGTGTTTCTCATCACCCGACTGACCCTTCTAATTTTATTGCCGACCCCCCCCCCCAAAAAAAAAACCCTTTTTTTTCTTCATTCCAAAACCGTAGACTTGAACCTAAACTGTACCGCCTCGTCATATAAAATGTTTATCTTATAATCAGTCGCTGCCTCAAGTCCAAAAAATGCGACCGACCAACCGACCCATGTTCAGAATTTGGTGGCTACGTGAAACACATTAAATAAATGATGCCCTTATTATGGGAAAGGGAAGGTGGCATGAAAAATGTTCCATCAAATGTTGTAGGGATGGCTCAGTGGAAGAGGGTATAACCCTGAGACCTGCTACAGTAAAATAGTAAAAGTCTCTAGCACAGTATTGCTGAACCAGAGGAGACTAGCCCACCTGGAAGGGACTTAACTCTTTCAAATACAGTAGTGAGTGAGTGAAGTTTTATGCCACTTTTAGCAATATTCCAGCAATATCACGGTGGAGAACACCAGATTTTGGCTTCACACATTGTACCTATGTAGGGAATTGAACCCGGGTCTTCAATGTGACGAGCCAACGCTTTAACTACTAGGCTACCCCACTGCCCCTTCAAATACAGTAAACAATGTTTATAATGAACAATATTGTTTATACTGAACTAATGAATATAATGTACTGCTTTTATAATATTAATAATAATATGGCCACTTATATGACACTGAACTCGACACCATAGTGACATGCTCTAAGCGCATACAACATGTCGACATTATTACCCTGGATAACCCAAGTTGCCTGTGAGGCGCTAGAAAGTTAATAGTCATATAGCTTATACCACCGGGTATCCATTATCTGCTGGGTAAACTGAGGCTATTTTGAACAAATTCTCTTGCTTAAGGTGAGATCACATGTGTGCTTCATTGTGGGGCGGACAGAGGTGAGGTGAGGTGAAATTGGGTTTAATGTCATGCTTGAGAATATTTCCCTCATATGACGACATGCATGTGTATGTATGTGCGGCTGTTTGTACTAACCCAGACTTAAGCTGGTTTATAGTTCTAGACCACTGAGATACCATGCCGCAGTGAAGCATGAATACCCCACTCAGACACATTATACTTACTCTGAGCCGATCAGTCCTTGTTGTACCCATTAATACCGAGAGCCAGGCAGGGACCAACAAGTACCATATTTTAACGTCTTTTGGTATGACGCGGTCGGGGATCGAATCCGCGACCTTCCGCTCTCCGGGCGGACGCTCTAACCACTACACCACGGAGGCGGTTGTGGGGCGGAGAGAAGTCCTGGAAACACTCAGGAGTCAAGGTGCCACTAGACTTGTCCTGGCCACAATATATTTTTATTCAAAAAGATGTAATGAACCATGGGTACAACAAGCTAAAATTAGTGGTGCATTTTAGTTATGTCTGAACTTAAGGCCAGACCAATTATTTTCTTGTTTTATAGATCTGCCGGTCTTTTTTTTTTAAGAATAAGGAAAAAATTATAATATATTTTCCCCGCTCAAAAAATATAATTCTAATGTATTCATTTGCCAAAAATGTAAACTTACAAGAAAAAAATTGTTTAGATTCTTTTTGCCCCATATACACTTCATAAATTGCCAAAAGTAAAATATTTTCAGTATTTAAAAGGAATAATTATTACTTTTTTCTTCCCTCCTGCCTTTAGACTTTCTGAGGACAAAAATCTGTAAAACGAGAAATAAAATTTGTCTGGCCTAAGGTAGTTTTCGTGAACCTGGGTGTATAAAACTGTGTTAAATGTGTGATGAGGTTGTGTAACTTCTGTATCTTCAGGTACATCCAGGCAGCTACTACTCCGAAGAACATCGCCATCTTGATGGATGCCAGTGGCAGCATGAAGGGCATGAGGATGGAGATTGCCAGGAAGACTGTGGACAAGATTCTGGACACCCTTAGCAATGATGACTACTTCAATATTCTACAGGTAGCTTGTGGAAACAGCTTGGTTTAATGCAGATTTCTGTCTTTGGGGTTGGGGTTAAAATTGGTCCCCAGATCGCTGTGCTGGTTGTAGAGGTGTCTAAACTTGAGGTACACCCTTTGGAGATAAACATCATGTGTTCGCCAACACATGGTGTTTATCGACATTGAAAACACAAGAGTAAACCAAAAGGCCCACATGGGTTTTACTGTCTGCACTCATTGACATCGAGTACGGGTACAGCAGTGAAGTGTCATCAGCTGGCTGTTTCGGCTGTCTCCCATGGTAGCATCTGGATCTGCTCATTTGTGATGTCATTCTGACTTTATGTCACAATATGATTTGAATGACGTCACCACTGCTGACGACGCAACAATACAATTGTCTGCCATATTTGTACGTGTCAATACGCAGTGAATAGTCTTGCAATTTCTGGGAATTGAATATCATTCGATCATGTTTTTCAACCAATCAGATTAAAGAACACGGTGACTTTTGGTTTACAATCAGCAATTACAACTACTTCAATATTCTACATGTAGCATCTGGAATCATCTTTGTTTCTGTAATCATCCTGGTCATATGAACTGACTGAAATGTATCAGGCTGTGTTCTGAGATAGCCTTATAGTCACCATGGTCATTTGGCTTATCACTTCATTGATATCTGGAACATATCTAGGAGCGTTGCCTAAAGCTATGTTTGTTGGTTGTTTAACACTTCTCAGCAATAATCCATCTATACATTGGCAGTCTGTTGTCTCTCCAGTCTCAACTGGTATATAATGATATGCATCAGCTGAGTTACCAAGCCTGACCTTCCAATCCCATCAGACATCTCTTAATACATGTGTCTGTTGCTGAAAGCAGATTCTAACATTTCCAGACTGTTACTTGGTACAAAAGATTGAAGTATTCTTCAAATATTTGTGAGCTAAAGAAATAAAAAAAGTATATGCATAATCCGGCCTTCTTCCCCGTCAGATGTTCAAAAGTCAAGATTGTTATATTAGCTGGCCTCGTAATGACAGTAATCTCAAACAAACATGCTGATTCAAGATTTTGGGCATTGTTTTGTTCCAGTTTTCGGACGAGGTGTCGTACGTAGACGAGTGTTTCAACCGCACCATGATGCAGGCCAGTGTGGACAACAGGAGGAGGATGCAAGCAGAGTTAGAAAATGTCAACACAGAAAAAATGGCCAACTTTGAAAACGCACTTGTTGAAGCTTTCACATTGTTTGAAACCGTGAGTATAAGCCGTTCATTTTCAGTACACCTGACTCAAAGTCAAGTGAGCTTATATCAGGGTCCCATCATCTGTGATTAACATCATCTTCTCCTCAGAAATTACTGGACCAATGAAGCTGAAACTCCAGATATGTGTTGCCACTAAAGGTGATGCCCTATTTGGTTTAAGTGGTATGACGCCCCGTCTCTCAATATGGCTGCCATTGCAGCCATTTTGAAAAACCTTCACATTGGTCACCTTTGTGTTGAGACTCAACATACAAGTCATTCTGCTGTATGAGCCTGAAGTATAGATGCCTGGACGGTCCATCCAAATTCAGATTCTACATAGATAGCCCCTGTATTTCCCTGAGAAAATATATCCTGCAAACATAATTTTAGACACCCTAGTTTGAGCTATATCATCCCTCATTGCATATGTCTGATTGGTAAAAGAAACTTAGAGCTACATGAAGGTAAATATGGAGCTTCCAATGACTGCTGTTAGTGTAATGGCTCAGGCCTTAGTGTTCAGATTTATTGGATAACAATCTTGATGACCATTATTTGAAAATTGTTGTCGATTATATATATTGTTGTTTTATGACCGTTGTTTAATTTCCAGGTTGAACTAGATTTAAGGAGGACACTGTGTAATAAGGCCATCATGCTGGTAACTGACGGAGCACCAGAAAATTATGAAGAAGTATTTGAACGATATAACTGGCCGAACAAAACTGTAAGTATCGTGTTTCAATGTCAATCTGTTCACAAACATTTTTGATTAACTAAGAAATCATGTCAGAATTATTATGTGCTATGGTATCATATTTGAAGTCTGTCATACCGTTGGCATATTGTACTTGAAGTCTATCATACTGGTGGCATGTTGTACTTGAAGTCTGTCATACTGGTGTCATTTCATACTTGAAGTCTATCATACTGGTGGCATATTGTACTTGAAGTCTATCATACTGGTGGCATTTAATACTTGAAGTCTATCATACTGGTGGCATATTGTACTTGAAGTCTATCATACTGGTGGCATTTCATACTTGAAGTCTATCATACTGGTGGCATATTGTACTTGAAGTCTATCATACTGGTGGCATTTCATACTTGAAGTCTATCATACTGGTGGCATACTTGAAGTCTGGCATTTCATACTTGAAGTCTATCATACTTGTGGCATATTGTACTTGAAGTCTATCATACTGGTGGCATATTGTACTTGAAGTCTATCATGCTGGTGGCATATCACTTGAAGTCTATGAAGTCTATTGTACTTGAAGTCTATCATACTGGTGGCATATTGTACTTGAAGTCTATCATGCTGGTGGCATATTGTACTTGAAGTCTATCATGCTGGTGGCATATTGTAATTTGAAGTCTAACTGGTGGCATATATCAAGTCTATCATGCTGGTGGCATATTGTACTTTAAAGTCTATCATGCTGGTGGCATATTGTACTTGAAGTCTATCATGCTGGTGGCATATTGTTATTATGAAGTCTATCATACTGCATATTGTACTTGAAGTCTATCATGCTGGTGGCATATTGTACTTGAAGTCTATCATGCTGGTGGCATATTGTACTTGAAGTCTATCATGCTGGTGGCATATTGTACTTGAAGTCTATCATGCTGGTGGCATATTGTACTTGAAGTCTATCATGCTGGTGGCATATTGTACTTGAAGTCTATCATGCTGTCACCATAATATACTGAACCACAAAAGAAATGTCGCACTGATAGGGGTTTCTTAAAGCACACACTCTAATTCACTCTAATTAACATTCAAATAGGAGGACTGAGTTAAAACTTGACAATTATGGTTAACACATTTTTGGGAATCACATTTAGAGTTCACACAAACAAATCACCAAAAATGGTACCATTAAGATACTCCAAAGTCAGTATTGTGTGTGGCCGCTATGGGCATCGATGAAATCGTTGCATCATCTGTACATGGAATGAATTAACCGGTCGATGAAGGCCATAGGCACTTGGGTCCATACTCTGCAAAATACCTGACCGAGTCCAGCCGCAGTTGTCGGCTTTGGCTGCAGGCCATTCAGTCTTCTTTGAATTTCATCCCAAAGGTGTTCTACTGGACTTAAATTCGGAGTGCAGGCTATTGTAGGGTTTGGATGCCATGTTGTCTTAGGAAGTCCAATGTTGCTCTGGCAGTGTGGGCACGTCCGTTGTCTTAATGAAAGATGTGATTTCTGTAACTTCTAAAATGTGGTACAACGTGGGGTCTTATGACTTATTCAATATAACGAGCAGCTGTCACGTCATTTCCTCTTCCTGGACCAAGATTCTTGAACACCACGGTGTCAACTAACTGGTTCAGACCGATTGCACCTCACACTATGATGCTTGGACGACCCTACGAGTCTCTTTCAACAATACACTTATTGGAAAACATTTCACCACACCCTCGCCATACTCTTACTCTGCCATCGACTGTCGAAACACAATATTGGCTTTCATAAGATAACAACACAGTTATCCATTGTCGATAACCTCAATTTCGATGCTGAGTTGCCCATTTTGGTCGGTTTTGGCGGTTATGACCGGTGAGGACAGGACTACGATATGATCTGTGACAGCAGAGGTTTCATCTGCGCAAACATCGACACATTGTATCGGTACTGATAGGTCTGTTTTGAGTCAGAAATGGTCTGGCGTGCTGTTTCTGTCACTCTGGGGAAGCGATCCTGCAGATGGTTAGATGGTTGCGCACAGCCTGTCATTCTTGATGTTGGGATGTTACTGAAGGTCGCCCACTGCGTTAACGGTCTTAAATGCTCTTAGTGACCTGATACAACCCCTGCTGTCCTAACATGAACATTAAAATGATTGTCTACCCTCCATGCAGTCTGGACAACTTACAATCGTCCCACGAATTGGTTCCTCTGATCTCTCATAAGACGTGGCATGGTGGTTGTGTGAAAACAAAAATGATTTCAGGTGAGCTTGGGACCAGCTTTCATTGGTAGGGTTGTCACGACATGCACGTGCATTTTCATTTTACCATGTCTGCCTTTTTCGGTGCGTTTGATCGATATGCGTTTTCAAAGAAAACACACTGATGTTGGTAATAACTGTCAATTTGGACTGAAAAGCATGTTAAGAAAACGGTACAAACATAATAAAAACACCACCTTGCAAGAACAAAATTGTGCATTTGGTTTTGCAAAGCGACGTTTCTTTTGTGGTTCAGTATATATTGCAGGCATATCATACTAGAAGAATATCATGTTGGAGGCATATCATACTGGAAGAATATCATGTTGGAGGCATATCATACTAGAAGAATATCATGTTGGAGGCATATCATACTGGAACCCTAATATTATACTGGAGGAGTATCATACAAGAAGCTTTAGGGAACTAAAATTGAGTGATTTTGCCAGTGACAAGCACAGGAACTTCTGTGTGCACTGGAATTTCTTAGGCTTTTATTGTGCATGTATTTGTTTGTTTTCTTAACTGCTCTGAAATGACATTTCTGATTTACATTATCAAGTCCTGGAAGTAATATTGTACAAACCTTTTATTTCTATCTAATCCACAATGTATTTTAATTACCAGAATTTATCTTTTCTAAAAGCAAATCTGACAATTAAATGATATAGTTTTGACATTGTAGAATACTGTCTCTTAGGAGAACTTATATTTGATCAGCTGGAAGTTTCATCACCCTTGCTATGGAATACCTTAACATACCAAAAGCTAATTCAAGATATGGTTGTGAAATTACTCACACATTCTCTAAATAACCCCAGTGGGACATTTCAGTGACTCCTTGCACAATCCTCATGTAGGCATTCCAGCACTCAATATCCAGGGTCAACAGGGTCTATAATGAATGAAACAGCAGATCAAGTGCCCATGGGCACGTGGGGGTGGAGCACTTCAGCAGAAGTCGTGTTTCACCATAGCTACAATAGACGGCCATGTGTGGCCTGCCTCCGTATCCTGCGTGGATGCCATGCTGCCAAGTTCCTCTGGGCTCTGGTTATTTTTGCCATCATTGTTTTTCACATGATTCAATAATCCCAAAAATAATGTGCCCAAAGCTGAGTTATGTTTACACATTGCAGAACAAGGCATCATTAGAGAAAAAAAAGCCATTTGCTTTGAAGGTTGCAAAATGTTGTTATTGGTGCGGAGTAGTTAGTGGATGCTTCAGATAGCTATTGATTCAGGTGAAAATTCAGCTGTTAGTTAGTCAGGAGATGATTCAATTGTTAGTTATAGATTCTGAAGAAGATTCTGTTGTTCGTTATACATTCAGGAAAAGAATCAGTTGTTCGTTATACATTCTGTAGAAGGTTCAGTTTTTGTTATACATTCAGTAGTAGGTTCAGTTGTTAGTTATACATTCAGTAGAAGGTTCAGTTGTTAGTAATACATTCAGTAGAAGGTTCAGTTAATAGTTATACATTCAGGAAAAGAATCAGTTGTTAGTTATACATTCAGGAAAAGAAACAGTTGTTCGTTATACATTCTGTAGAAGGTTCAGTTGTTAGTTATACATTCAGGAAAAGAATCAGTTGTTAGTTATACATTCAGTAGAAGGTTCAGTTGTTAGTTATACATTCAGTAGGAGGTTCAGTTGTTAGTTATACATTCAGTAGAAGGTTCAGTTGTTAGTTATACATTCAGTAGAAGGTTCAGTTGTTAGTTATACATTTTGTAGAAGGTTCAGTTGTTAGTAATACATTCAGGAAAAGATTCAGTTGTTAGTTATACATTCAGTAGAAGGTTCAGTTGTTAGTTATACATTTTGTAGAAGGTTCAGTTGTTAGTAATACATTCAGTAGGAGGTTCAGTTGTTAGTTATACATTCAGTAGAAGGTTCAGTTGTTAGTTATACATTCAGTAGAAGGTTCAGTTGTTAGTTATACATTTTGTAGAAGGTTCAGTTGTTAGTTATACATTCAGTAGAAGGTTCAGTTGTTAGTTATACATTCAGTAGAAGGTTCAGTTGTTAGTTATACATTTTGTAGAAGTTTCAGTTGTTAGTAATACATTCAGGAAAAGATTCAGTTGTTAGTTATACATTCAGTAGAAGGTTCAGTTGTTAGTAATACATTAAGTAGAAGGTTCAGTTGTTAGTTATACATTCAGTAGAAGGTTCAGTTGTTAGTTATACATTCAGTAGAAGGTTCAGTTGTTAGTTATACATTTTGTAGAAGGTTCAGTTGTTAGTAATACATTCAGTAGGAGGTTCAGTTGTTAGTTATACATTCAGTAGGAGGTTCAGTTGTTAGTTATACATTCAGGAAAAGAAACAGTTGTTAGTTATACATTCTGTAGAAGGTTCAGTTGTTAGTTATACATTCAGGAAAAAGAATCAGTTGTTAGTTATACATTCAGTAGGAGGTTCAGTTGTTAGTTATACATTCAGTAGAAGGTTCAGTTGTTAGTTATACATTTTGTAGAAGGTTCAGTTGTTAGTAATACATTCAGTAGAAGGTTAGTTAGTTATATACATTCAGTAGTAAAGGTTCAGAAGTTCAGTTTGTACATTCAGTAGTTGTTAGTACATTCAGTAGAAGGTAGTTGTTAGTTATACATTCAGTAGAAGTTTCAGTTGTTAGTTATACATTCAGTAAAAGGTTCAGTTGTTAGTTATACATTCAGTAGAAGGTTCAGTTGTTAGTTATACATTTTGTAGATACATTCAGTAGAAGGTTCAGTTGTTAGTTATACATTCAGTAGAAGGTTCAGTTGTTAGTAATACATTCAGTAGAAGGTTCAGTTGTTAGTAATACATTCAGTAGAAGGTTCAGTTGTTAGTTATACATTTTGTAGAAGGTTCAGTTGTTAGTAATACATTCAGGAAAAGATTCAGTTGTTAGTTATACATTCAGTAGAAGGTTCAGTTGTTAGTTATACATTCAGTAGAAGGTTCAGTTGTTAGTTATACATTCAGTAGAAGGTTCAGTTGTTAGTTATACATTTTGTAGAAGGTTCAGTTGTTAGTTATACATTCAGTAGAAGGTTCAGTTGTTAGTTATACATTCAGTAGAAGGTTCAGTTGTTAGTTATAATTGTGAAGAAGATTCAGTTGTTATAGATTCAAATTTTAGTTAGTGATTCAGTAGAAGATTTGGTTGTTCTTGTTCTTGCTCAGAAGTTGTTTGATGAAGGTTGCAACTAGTGGTGTTCCGATGATCGAAAATACTCGAAAATCGATCCAAAGAAGGATTAAAAATGATTATCGATTGTAAAAAACATATTTTCAATTAATCAGAATTTTGTTGATTTAGTATAACACACTTGAATGAAGTAAAGTAAAAATTAAATTTGACAAATATTCACAAACAAACATGCACTCAACAGCGTAAAGCTAAGTGCATTGTAACATTTTAACCACTTTTATTGTTTAATTACAATTCGGGTGTCTTTCTTGCATGCGTGTATTTCATAGCCTGACAGTATAAGTTATAAAAAACATTCATTAGAAAAACCTGGGGAAAAACCCTTGAAATTGGTGATAACATTAAAAATGTACATACTTCGATTATAATCGATAATCGTTCACCACAATCCTCCGATAATCGATAGTGGATTTGGTTTCCGATTCCCAACACTAGTTACAACATTCAAGGCCTCAGTAAAGCTCTCAAGAAATTTTATGGTAGGAACGTGGAGGACAAAAATGATGTCCTATGGAATTCCCTATTTTGACTTATACCATACGTTCTGAATGATTTCAGGTGAACAAATGACTAGACTTATGTTTATGACGGGTGCCACCGGTGGGACAGGATACATTCACCTGGTATCATCACTATTTCATAGTGATTCATAAACACATGCTCTGTCATCGTATCGCATGGTGACAATCAGTTAATTGTCTGGTTTAGACTTGATTTGTTTACAAACAACATCATACAGCTGTAATACTGCGACTCTGCTTTTGGTGGAGATTTTTTTTTGCTACTATTTATAGATTCAGGGGTAGATTCGGCCATTATTTATCCATCCAGGAGAGTGAGTGAGTGAGTTTAGTTTTACGCCACTTTTAGCAATATTCCAGCAATATCAGGGCGGGGGACACCAGATATAGGCTTCACATATTGTACCAGTGTAGGGAATCAAACCCAGGTCTTCAGCACTAGGCTACCCCACCGACCCCCCAATTCAGGAGAAGATTCAGCTGTTATTATCAATCAGGAGAAGATTCAGCTGTTAGTTATAGATTGACATGATGATCTAGCTCTAAGCTATGTCTGGTTTGAGTTCAAGTGTTAGCTCAACATTGGCAGTAAACTTTCCAACATACTTGCTTCAAACATGCTCAGTCTCACCATTTTGGCCAGTTTGGGAATTCCAGGACAGAATTCTTGTATTCCACATTTGTCACAAGAAGCAATCTGCAGAGGTACAGATAAGCTACATATCTGCGTAAATTATGCAAATATTTATGTGAAAACCAAATTCCTATTAAGTCTGTTGCATACAAGTACACTTGAATTTTTGTAAATACTCAATAAACTTGATTTTACACATGTACGCACAAAAATGTCAAATCTTCGCTTGGAGGTTACTGAGGATAGCTAAAATAACTGAGGTATATTGAGAGCTTCTATTTCAGCACATGTACTTTGTAACTTTCTTATCGTTTCTCATATTACTGATCAATTATATATAAAAACACATAAACCAACATTTAAACTTTATTATGTTTTTACAATTAATGGAAAATAGCAAAATACTGAATTGAGTTTGAGTGAGGTAAGTACAATTCATTTGGTTATTCATATGAAAATTAGGGTACCCAAATGAGATGAACACAAGCACAATATTGCTAAAAGCAGAGTAAAACTCAACTCACTCACTCACTTACTCATGTTAAGTTGCCATTCATTTGGATCGAGTTTGAATTCCCTCTTTCAATTTTTTGCTGAAATGAAGATCCCCCCAAATCAAGTTCATGCAGGAAATCAAATTTTTATTCTGTCATCAACTTTATGTTTTGATATTAATATAAAAAATGTACATTTCACATTTGCCACAAAAGCCTTCAACACTATGTGGTTATTTATGTTAAAGCCACCTTCAAGCGTTGTTGTAGCAATGGGCATCACATGGAACATAGACTGTTGATGGGATGTTCCGCCAGGTGTTTGGCAAGACAAGCCGGAAAACTCTGCTGCAGCAATTGCTAACAACAAATACATGGATTAATTTGGCACACTTCATGAGTTCCAATATGGAAAAGAATACTTCTTGAAAAAACAATTGCATTCGGAAATGATTAAACATCGATTGAGGTTTGTGTATGTTTTGCATTCAGCAGCAGTATCCCAAACCTCATCCGATTCATCCCTCAGGGTGTGTGCCGCGATCAAGGAATTAGTGCATGCAGAGTAAGGATGAAAGAGAAGCAATTATGCCTCCGAGTCCTCCAAAGGTGTTTCAGTACATTCCCCCATCCCATGCAAGAAGCGGAAACCTGGATCATAATTGATTTTAAGTTGGCTCGAGGGGCACATTGTGTGAGTGTGGCACCCACATAATTGAAGGGGGATCACCACACAGGAGGCTGTCATTAATATTGGACAGCTCTTCCGGCAGGGCTCCTTTTTATGACATAATCTTTGAAAAGAGGTTTTATTATCTCTGTATGCATCTGTGTCTTTTTCCTGTGTCTACAGAAAATGGCTTCCTTTTTCTCTTGTAATGTTGTCTTGGAATGTAGTGATCAGTATGTCTGTCCATCTGACCTTCTGTCCAACCATCTGTCCAAGACCCATCCATGCATTTGACCTTCTGTCTGACCATCTGAGACCCATCCATCTGACCTTCTATCTCACTATCCATCTTATCTTGTCTTTGACCATGCATCCATCTGACCTGTCTTCTGCTCATCCATCCTGCTGATGTCTTTCGGAAATATCATATGACCATCCATCCATCTGACATCTGTCTGAACCCGTGAAAGTCTCTGGTAGAATATTAATCTTCAGTAACCCATGCTTGTTGTAAGAGGTGACTAACGGGATCGGGTGGTCAGGCTCGCTGACTTGGTTGACACATGTCATTGTATCCCAGTTGTGCAGATCGATGCCCATGCTGTTGATCACTGGATTGTCTGGTCCAGACTCGATTATTTTCAGACCGCCGCCATATAGCTAGAAAATTGCTGAGTGCGGCGTAAAACTCAACTTACTCACTCACTCACTCACTGACATCTGTCTGATCATAAATTCATCTGACATCCATCCAAAGATCATTTCTGTCTGAAATTCATGACTGCCCATCCACCTGCTAATTCATCCATCCATTAATCTTACTGCCCATCTGTGATCCATCCATCCCACTGAAAATCCATGCATAAATCCATCAATAAAATTGTCCATCAATCATGTGTCCATCTGCCCATCCATCCATCTGAGATCCATCATTCTGACCATCTATGTATCTAAGAATCATCCATCCATCTGACTTTCCATCTCAGATTATCCACATCCAAGATGTGATCCAATCTAAGATCGATAATCCCATCCATCTGCCAAGCCATCATATTTTCATTTCCAGGTATTTCTCACATCAATATCTCAAGTTGTGCCTTTGGGTGTATTTTTAATTTTTATTTCATCATGTCACAATGCTCTATAAACTTTTTATTAAGATGAATTGTGAAGCCATTACTACACAGGTATTGATTATAGGACACACGCCTTCAAGCCATTAGTTTGTATGTGCCAATCCAAAATGTCACAAAAGTGTCATAAAATTTAAAGTTTGAGAGTCTTTTCTTCTTCCAGTCAGTGAGTTAACTAATATTGGTTGAGAAAAATCTTCAAAGTAGGTTAATATCTGCTGGAAGATAACCCTTCACTTGTCACTTTGAAACACTTTTCTTTTATTGTAACTTTTCCCCGAAGCCAGTTTTTAGCTGCTGAATTATTTTGAAAAGCATCACAAAGTAAAGAGCAACTATTCATTAACCCTTTGCTACTTAGATAATTTGAAGCCAATCAGGTGAAGTACGGTGCAATTTTTTCTCCTTCACAAACCTTTCTGAATAATATTTTAACGTCAAGAAATTTATTCTTTGATATTATTTGGGTTATGAACAAATTGCAGATTCTATGGATTTAAAAATGACCTCTGCATGTTGTCATAATCATTGCCATTTCTAACAAATTATACTCTCAGAATTAGCAATTGGTGGATCTGTCAAGAGGAATGGTTGATATTTTTTGTATCAGCTTTAGATCAATTGGCAAATGACTGGTTCATCTTGATATTGGTCACTCATGAAGATCCGGGTTAGAATTGGTCTTCTGTAACCCATGCTTGTCATAAGAGGCCACTAACGGGATCAGGCTTGCTGACTTGGTTGACACATGTCATCGTATCCCAATTGCATAGATTGATGCTCATGTTCTTGATCACTGGATTGTCTGGTCCAGACTCGATTATTTACAGACCGCCACCATATTGCTGGAATATTGCTGAGTGCGGTGTAAAACTCATTGTCATTGTATTCGAAGTGTGCAGATCGATGCTCATGCTGCTGATCACAGAATTGTCTGGTCCAGACTCAACTATTTCAGATCACCTCCATATAGCTGGAACATTATTGGGTGTGGGGTTGAACAACAAAGAAGAAACCAACAATATTAGTACCCAAGTTTTCATTTTGACAATAGTTGTGTTTTGCAAGGTGACAAGAACAATTGGGACATTTGTTCTCTCTGCCGTTGTCCAACTCACAGACAAATACGTGAATAAAATGGTTGTCAAGAAGGTTCAATAAGTAATTTGTTGACATCCAATTCAATTACAGTGGAAGCCCTCTAAACCGGCATTTGTTGGGACCGGCACAAAATGCCGGTATAGAGGGCGTGCTGGTTCAGAGGGCGGTTTATGATCATAAATTAGCTTCTACCGAGCCCAAATTTTAGTGCCGATATTGAGAGAATGACGGATTGGAGGGCTGCCTTTTTAGAGGGCTTCCGCTGTACTGACAATATCAAAACTACTCTCACAAATTTAAAACATTTACTACATATCACCTCATGAAACAACAACTTGTAAAGACTCGAAAACTAAAAACATCCCCAAACTAATACCATTATCCAAATCGATTTACCCATATGAGAACTTATATTTGTTATATTATCTGATGATCACAAAAGATGAAGCAGTGCTATTATTGAAGCATGTTTCTTGCGAGATGATGTTCTATCAAACGATGAATCCAAACTGAAATTTCACAGATTGCTTTGAACCTCTTTCTAAAATTCCTGGTCTCAGCTTTGTGAGCGTCAGTGTGAGACCCTGAATTGACTGATGGTGAGATCTTTAAATTCCGTTTGACTTTATCTCCCTGCGATACGTCAGCAAAGTGAGCCAGCTTGTCCTCCTGGAAGGGTTTATGTGTTTGAAGTTTGATTATGCTGTATGGTTTGATACCCAATATTCTTTGATCCTGCTCTTGAGATATTGGAAAACGGTTGGCAGTGTTGGCCTGTAATTTGATGTCGCAGATAGAGCTTGGTTTGATGGGGGCTGTGAACATCAAATACATTTTGGAACATATGGCTGTGTTAAAGATGGTATTTCAGTATATCAGGTTTGATGTGGTAGATTATTTGGGGCATATGTGTTAAGTAATTTAGTGACTTAGGTGATACTGAATAGCAGACACAGTATGCTGTGGGTCTGCGTGAAGTCATCTTTATATAAGATCACAAACATCAATACTATGTCAATTCCTTACTGTGTACAACCTTTGTATATTCAGCAAATTAAGGAACGCATTTGAAAGCATCCAATATTGATACACTCTGCATGATAGACCCACATCATAGAAACCAACAAATGATGTATCAAATAGATGCTGGGGATATAAGAACACCTAGACCTCTGAAGGCTGTGATGACTCTATTGAACTGTTGTCATAAACATAAAAAAGATAAATCTCTGTTGAAGTATGATAAAATAGAACCCTATTACCACAGAACACTCTAGAACACAGATAACGAAGAATTCAGTTATTGTATAACTCAGATCTCAGATCTCTGATAACATACAGCTCTGTCACCATAGAATGTTCTAGAAACATGATGGCACAGGACTGTGTTGGGATAGATCTCTAAGACAAGAGAACTTTCATAATGTAGATTAGCCACGATATGGCTGAAATACTGTCGGTGTGACTTAAAATCTTAACTCACTCACTCATAATATAGAACTCTGTTGCCATAGCACCCTGACAACATACAGTTCTGCTACCAAACAGCGTTTTAGGGGTCTGAAAACCTAGAGCTCTGTTACCAAACTCTGATATCCTAGAGCTCTGTTAACAGAGAACCCTGATATCCTAGAGCTCTGTTAACAGAGAACCCTGATATCCTAGAGCTCTGTTATCAGAGAACTCTGATAATCTAGAGCTCTGTTACCAGAGAACTCTGATATCCTAGAGCTCTGTTACCATAGAACTCTGATATCCTAGAGCCCTGTTACCAGAGAACTCTGGTAACACAGATCACTCTAGAACTCTGAAACCATAGCATTCAGAGACAGACCTGTTTTACTTTCCAATGGGGATAATCTCTGAAGATGTTGCAGATACTCCTCACAGTGTGATACATTTCTTAAACTTTCGATAAAAAATGACCAATCTGTGATCCATTGAATGAGAACTGATGCTTGAAATGGGATACATTCTCATTTGCTCACTGACAATGATTTTGATTATTTTCTTTGACCATCACACAACCACCTAACTCAGAGGACAAGCATGAGGGGAGGTGAAAAGGTTTTACAAACTCACTACCTAAAGTTGTGAAACAGCTATGCCGCTAGTAGTATTGCGTATATTGATCTTTCATGAGATACCTGTGAAACAGTATTAATATTGTGATAACTGGAAGAAAGATACCCTACTGATATCATGGAGAATTCTAAAACTGAGTACAGAGCTGTAGTTCATGTCCTCACACTAGAGGGCGCCAACACAAGTACAGTCCACGAGTACAGTCCTGACCTGGAACCCAATCATTATAACCTGTTTCGAAATGTGAAGTCTCACTTGCATGGAAGACGATTTGCCAATGATGAACTCAAGGCTACAACAGAAGCTTGGTGTAGGGACCAGTCAAAAGACTTCTCCATGATATCAGTAGGGTATCTCTTCCAGTTATCACAATATTGATACTGTTTGTTTCACAGGTATCTCATGAAAGAACAATGAATGCAATAATGCTAGCAGCATAGGTGTTTCACAACTTTAGGTAGTGAGTTCGCAAAACCTTTTGACCTCCTGTCGTATGTTAACCGACAAGTGTTGACGGTTGTTCAAGCCTCGTCTTTAACAGCGCTTGATATTTTATCGTTGTGTTGCAGGTTCGAGTGTTCACATACCTAATAGGGAAGGAAGTCTCAGACAATCGACAGGTCAAGTGGATGGCTTGTGCTAATAAAGGTAATTTTAACATACACAGTAAGCCCCTGAAAATGTTTTTGAACACTGTGATATTTAAAAAAGAAAATCGAAACAAAACAAAATACATGGGGTAAGAGGATGTTGCAATTGAAACAAATTCTATGGTTTAATTGTTTGTGTTGTTTTATGTCACAGACAAAAGTTTTTCATCTGTCATACCACTGATGGTGGTGGGGATTTGGTTCAAACTGTTTGACTGATGTTTAAAAATTAAGTTGGGACATTTTTGATATTGGTTGAAGTACTACCAGAGGGTAATAATTTTCATTATTGTCATTTATTATTTCAGGTGATCATAAACACATTTCTACAAGAGCTGACGTTCAAGAGAATGTACAGGTAATATGAATGTATGTTTGATGAAATGGTGTGCCCAAAGATGACAGTTCTGTGTCATATTTTCAGGATGGATATTATCTGGCTGCACTGGTGTGAATTCTAACCGTGATGCTATAGATATCTTTGCTCTAAATGCACCGCTAATGGTGAATAGGTGTTTTGGCTTTGAACAGTATTTCAATAATGTCATGCTATATGTGTTGCAGTTTTGTGGAAATCCACTAGACCAATCCATCCTTAAACAAGTAGACCTACCCATCCTTGAACCTCTAGACCCACCAGCATTAAACCACTAGACCTACCCATTCTTGAACCTTTTGGCAACCCATACTTGAACCTCTTGACCAACCCAGCAATAAACCATTAGACCTACCTGTCCTTGAACCTCTTGGCAAAGCCCTCCTTGAAACCTCTAGACCAACCCATCCTTAAATATTTAGACCTTCCCATTCTTGAACCTCTTGGCAAACCCATCATTGGACCTCTAGACCAACCCAGCATTAAACCACTAGACATACCCATCCTTGAACCTCTAGACCAATTCAGCAATAAACCCCAAGACCTACCCTTCCTTGAACCTCTTGGCAAACAAATCCTTGAACCTGTAGACCCATCAGCATTAAACCACTAGACCTACCCATCCCTTAACCTCTAGACCAGCCCAGCATTAAACCACTAGACCTACTCATTCTTAAACCACCTGGCATACTCTTTCTAGATCTACTTTGACAAACTGCCTTCAACCACTAGGCCATCCTGCCATCATTCACTTTGCCATAAACCACTTGGCTATACTGCCATCATCCACTAGGCCATCCTGCCTTCAGCCACTTGGCCATCCTGCCTTCAACCACTTGGCCATCCTGCCTTAAACCACTTGGACATCCTGCCTTCAACCACTTGGCTATACAGCCTTCAACCACTTGGCCATCCTGCCTTCAACCACTTGGCCATCATCCACTAGGCCATCCTGCCTTCAACCACTTGGACATCCTGCCTTCAACCACTTGGCCATCCTGCCTTCAACCACTTGGCCATACTGCCTTCAACCACTTGGCTATACAGCCTTCAACCACTTGGCCATCATCCCCTAGGCCATCCTGCCTTCAACCACTTGGCCATCCTGCCTTCAACCACTTGGCCATACTGCCTTCAACCACTTGGCCATCCTGCCTTCAACCACTTGGCCATCCTGCCTTCAACCACTTGGCCATCCTGCCTTCAACCACTTGGCCATCCTGCCTTCAACCACTAGGCCATACTGCCTTCAACCACTTAGCCATCCTGCAATCACTGCCATCCTGCCTTCAACCACTTGGCCATACTGCCTTAAACCACTTGGCCATCCTGCCTTCAACCATTAGGCCATCCTGCCTTCAACCACTAGGCCATCCTGCCTTCAACCACTTGGCCATCCTGCCTTCAACCACTTGGCCATCCTGCCTTAAACCACTTGGCCATCCTGCCTTCAACCACTAGGCCATCCTGCCTTCAACCACTTGGCCATCCTGCCTTCAACCACTTGGCCATCCTGCCTTCAACCACTTGGCCATACTGCCTTCAACCACTAGGCCATCCTGCCTTCAACCACTTGGCCCTGCTGCCTCAACCACTTGGCCATCCTGCCTTCAACCACTTGGCCATACTGCCTTCAACCACTTGGCCATCCTGCCTTCAACCACTGGCCATCCTGCCTTCAACCACTAGGCCATCCTCCTTCAACCACTTGGCCCTGCTGCCTTCAACCACTAGGCCATCCTGCCTTCAACCACTTGGCCCTACTGCCTTCAACCACTTGGCCATCCTGCCTTAAACCACTTGGCCATCCTGCCTTCAACCACTAGGCCATCCTGCCTTCAACCACTAGGCCACCCTGCCTTCAACCACTAGGCCATCCTGCCTTCAACCACTTGGCCCTACTGCCTTCAACCACTAGGCCATCCTGCCTTCAACCACTTGGCCATCCTGCCTTCAACCACTTGGCCATACTGCCTTCAACCACTAGGCCATCCTGCCTTCAACCACTTGGCCCTACTGCCTTCAACCACTTGGCCATCCTGCCTTCAACCACTTGACCATCCTGCCTTAAACCACTAGGCCATCCTGCCTTCAACCACTAGGCCATCCTGCCTTCAACCACTAGGCCATCCTGCCTTCAACCACTTGGCCCTACTGCCTTCAACCACTAGGCCATATCCGGGTTCGATTCCCCACATGGGTACAATGCGTGAAGCCCATTTCCTGTGTCCCCCGCCGTGATATTACTGGAATATTGCTAAAAGCAGCGTTAAACCGTACTCATTCATTCACTTGGCCATCCTGCTTCAACCACTAGGTCATCCTGCTTCAACCACTAGGTCATCCTGCTTCAACCACTAGGTCATCCTGCTTCAACCACATAGGTCATCCTACTTCAACCACTAGGTCATCCTACTTCAACCAGTTAAGCAACTGATCCTGAAGCCACTTAGCCACTTGCGAAACCACCGTGGAGCTCTTCCCCAAGTAACCAGGATGTTACCTAAAAGAAATAGCTCTATCTACCTCCATCAGGGCTAGCTTCACCAGCTTCATCCGGAAAAGGCTGATGTAGTGATGAACTATTGCTGCAAATGAGTCTGAATAATAGATACCAAGGTATTCACAGGATAAAACTGTTTAGGACAAGCTTCCGACAACTTCCGACAAACACATAACTGCCTCACTTCCGTCTTGACTTGACGTTTCAAGTATGACCGGAATCGGCAGACCACAATTACTGAACCTCTAGTGGTAGGAGTATTTTATTGATACTTCTGGTTTTCAATGTAAATAGGGCAATTAAGCATTATTTCTTCTCTGTGTCCCTCTTCTTCCCATTATCTCAGACATATCCATCAGTTTTTCAAGACACCCAGCTTCCTGAATTGATAAATTGAGATACATTATGCCTTGCTTGTTGCATGCAAGACGTCGCTATATTTCCACGGATCACGTTACCTAATTGTCATTTCGACGTTTCTGAATCCATCAGGAATAAAGGACAAACCCTACCACATTTATATTATTCTTTATGAAGACAAAAACTCAAATTATTGCTTTTGCCATGCAATGAAATGCAATATTGAACAACAATATATGTCTTTTACCAGGAAGCCATCTTAAGTGACTTCGTAAATAATACTTCTGACTTAATGGCGTAAGAAGGATGATTCCGCTGTCCTGGTCTGAGGTTTAAAATATTGTTTCTGTATGATTGTTAGGAACATATCACTCATTTATGGACAGAAGAGTATTTATATTGTCCATAAAATTATGTTACAGACATCGTTTGCATAAATATGTTTACTGAATTGTTCTGGAGAGGCTTTTGACTCTCTGAGCACATAATTCACTCTGGCTGATGGACTCACTGTAGAATACAAGGACTAATAAGTATTCATGAGTGCCTGTTTTGTCTGTTTGAAGTGCTATTACATAGTGATGATGGATGATTCGAACTGTATTCTTTCCATTATCGCAAGAGAAAGCTTAATTTGTTATTGTGATTCAGAGAATTTTATGCTGACCTCAAGCATAAGAGATTTATTTCTATGATTTCATGATTTGTGCTTTTGGCTGAAGTTTGTCCATTTTTTAATGAGTAATGGACATTTATGATCCGTATGTTTCAATAGTATCAGTTCTGTGAAGAAAGACTAGTGTTGGAAAATGTTGGAAGATGATGCAGCTCAAAGAGTCTCTTTAACCAGTCTTTATCTGGAGTGCTGTATGAATGTATACACTGCCAATGTATAAGATGCCTATGTGGAATAATCTATGGAGGCATAGCAATTCTGTTATAGGAGTTGTGTCCCTTAGGCGTGTCATGATCCGATGATTTGGTGTGATTATTTTTCACATAGTCTGCATCGGCAATTTACTTTGCAGAGTTATGTCCCTTAGGCGTGTCATAAGCTGAAGATTTGGTGTGATTATTTTTCACATAGTCAGCATCAGCAATTTACTTTACAGAGTTATGTCCCTTAGGCGTGTCATGATCCGAAGATTTGGGATCATTATCATTGCCAAGTCAGCAGCTGCAATTCACTATAAAGAGTTGTCTCCCTTAGGTGTGTCATGATCTGAGTACATCATTCAACACGTCTTTTTGAAAAATGTTTTTAGGGTGTATTTTTTATAAGATATTTTACGGATTTCTGCAAAACGTATCCTAAAGTTTTGGCTTGACATTAGACTGTAAACAGGACAAGATGCAATGATCAGACTTTAGGAAAAGAGTCAATTATGAAACTTCAGATGGATGGATGAGTGAGTGAGTGAGTGAGTGAGTGGGTGAGCGAGTGAGTAGGGTTTTACACCGCTTTAGCACTATCAGTATAGCAGCCATTTTCAGCAATATCACGGTGGGGGACACCAGAAATGGGCTTCACACATTGTACCCATGTTGGGAATCGAACCTAAAACAATTGACCATTTGAACCACTAGGCTGTCCCATGCCCCAAGTCAACACTTGGTGATGTACAATGTCGTTGTTGTAGCAATATATCAAAGTGATGAGCCGTCCGATGGTGCAGGAGAGGTATCACAACTTGATCTGGACAGCAGCATACCTGGACTATGTGACCGAGCAATCAGACATCAAAGAGCAGTTGGAGAACCCTTTCTCGGCTTACACAGACATGCTGGGTACAAACAAAGGGGATTTCAATAAGGTTAGTACCGGTTCTTCATATTGTCTCCCTCCAGTCTGTCACACTAAGGACCCGTGAAGGTCCGGGTTAGAATGAATCTTCAGTAACCCATGCTTGTCATAAGAGGCGACTAACGGGAATATTACTTGGGTGATTTATATATATATTTTTATCCCTCCTGCCTTTAGGTTTTCTGAGGACAAAAAATGAGTAAAACAAGAAATAAAATTGGTCTGGACTAAAGTGGTATAACCTGCCTTACTCTGTTTTGTTTCAGGGTCTCGGCCTGATGATCACAGTGGCCATGCCAGTATTTGACTCTAGAGAGTCTACAGTAAGTGACTTCTCTCCATCTCAACATCTCATATATGTGGAATATCACTTGCTCTTACGGAACATAAGTTTTAGATATACTTTAAATAATGTGAAGTTATCATTGATGTCAGTTGATGTCTCTGTTGTGAACATCTGTCAAACCAAGATCAGGAACCTGCAATCTTGACAACTTGTATGGCTCAAATATCCCAAATTAGAGCTGACCAGTTCTCTGGTGTACGGGATAGGGCCAGAACAGGAGGTCTGTGGTCAAGTCTGTAATGTACAAAAAGATGTTAAAATATGGTACTTGTTGGTCCCTGCCAGGCGTTCGGCATTAAAGGTTACAACAAGGACTGGTCGGCTCGGATTCAGTATAATGTGTCTGAGTGGGGTATTCATGCTTAGCTGTGCCATGGTATCTCAGTGGGCTAGCACTATAAAACCAGCTGAAGTCAGGGCTAGTACAAGCAGCCACACATACACATGCATGCACTTCGTCATGTGAGCGAAATATTCTCAAGTAAGACGTTAAACCCCATTTCACCTCACCTCACCTCTTGGCATGAAAGAGAAAAAAAAGGACTGATTGGCGCAGAGTTACTATACTGTGTCTAAGTGGGGTAGCAATGTTAGACCGTGGTGTGATATCTCAGTGGGCTTATACCAGCATTCATTTGGTAAAAGCCATGACACATATGCTTCAGCCAGAATAGATGTCATGTAGCCCAATCTCTAGGCTGTATCATTCCTAAAGATGTTGAAAGTTGGTATTTGTTGTTGCCTGGCATTAAGGGGATTAAACAAGGACTTTCTGAATCAGAGTTACCGGTACTATCATATTGCAGTGGGCCAGCACTAAAACCAGCATTCCTTGTGACAAGTACAAGCACTCACACATACATGCATGCATGTTGCAAATAAGTGTTATAATCTTCAATATATATATGGGTATTTATATAGCGATATAGTCTATCCCATCTACATGCATGCATGTTGCAAATACGTGTTATAATCTTCAATATATATATGGGTATTTATATAGCGATATAGTCTATCCCATCTACATGCATGCATGTTGCAAATAAGTGTTATAATCTTCAATATATATATGGGTATTTATATAGCGATATAGTCCATCCCATCTACATGCATGCATGTTGCAAATACGTGTTATAATCTTCAATATATATATGGGTATTTATATAGCGATATAGTCCATCCCATCTACATGCATGTTGCAAATACGTGTTATAATCTTCAATATATATATGGGTATTTATATAGCGATATAGTCTATCCCATCTACATGCATGCATGTTGCGAATAAGTGTTATAATCTTCAATATATATATGGGTATTTATACAGCGATATAGTCCATCCCATCTACATGCATGCTCAAAGCACTTTGTTTTTCCCTCGATCATAGGATGTCAATCTCAATGGCACTTCGTATTATCAATCTCAACTCCCTGGGGATCATACAACTCTTGCAGCCACTAGGCGCACCAAGTTAATGTGGCTTTACCATCCTTACAAGGTACCCATTCACAGCTGGGTGGACTGGGACACATAGTCACAGTACTTTGTCCAAGTTTACTGCTCGTTGCTGTACTGCAACTAGGTGTTTGCACGTATTCATGTGGCCACCATCTGGTCATTTACCAACAGAATCGTGGGTTCTTTTAAGTGCACAGGGTTATGTACTGTACACTAGGGGTTGTGACAACACTGAAAGAGTCTGCACACAAAGTTGACTCCAAGGTTTTTACACTCGGTCACAGGTGCCTCGATCCTGGGACCTCATGCCTGCTGGATCACTTTGACAGCTCGCCCACCGCACCCCCACATTTCGCCTAACCTTCCTTTAATTCATGAGACAAGATGGTGGTGATGTCTATGTGATATTTTACAGGATCTTTAACAGTGATAGTGTTTACAGAAGACATGTTTCTGTTTCAGGGGGAAGATGAGGAGCGACCAGATGGGAATCTGCTTGGTGTTGCCGGGACCGACATCCGCACCTTTGAGCTCAAGAAATATATTCCATTACACAAAGTAAGATTTGTTTACCATTAGGTTGCAAACCTGTTTTCAGAATTAAAGAGGTATATATTAAAATCTGAAAATATTTTAAAATCAGGGCTGAACCAAATATGAAGAAATATATGTACATAATGCTATGTTAAAATGTTTACTTAAAGGTCACATGCAACGTAAAACACAACTTTGCAGATTCTGATACCGTTCGGTATGGACTTACCGAAACAAATCATCAAAAATGCAAATTCAACTTATAAAGTTGAAAAATAACGCGATGAAAAAAACCGCGCGAAATTGTAGTTCAAACGATTCACTAACTTTCCCCCAGAGCTTGGGGGAATTGAAGTGGTTTCAACAGCTGGGCTGTGCTCATAGCACATGCGCGCCGAAGACCCGGGTTCGAATCCCCACATGGGTACAATGAGTAAAGCCCATTTCTGGTGTCCCCCGCCGTGATATTGCTGGAATATTGCTAAAAGAGGCGTAAAACCAAACTCAGTCAGTCAGTCAGTCATAGCACATGTGCAGTGAAATAGGTTTGCACAGCTTGGAAGCGTGTTGTCCGGTGAATATTCGGTGAAGGCTTTAGTGTGAGCTATTTTTCTAATGTTTTGTTGATATTTCACAGGCGCGAGCTTTTGATATGTTATTACAGTAGATTACCGATTTAACTGTTTATATAATTTCATTTGTCCATTTCACCACACGTTCTTCTTACCGAGTCACTTTCTCAGTTCGATACTTAAAAGCAATGTCATTATTTAGCGTCGACAGAATTTCTAACTGTGATATAGATATGTCGTTGTCACAGATAAAACTCAAAGTCTGTTTTAATGGCACCTATGTGTCTGCCTGCCCGTCTGCTAATGACAATATTCATTACACAATTTCAATCACTGACCTCATGCAATTTGAACTTAACACCTATCAGGCTATACACCATAAACAAAACGCATTGATTTATGGCCCGAGTTCGGTCTCTGTCACATTATGTAATTACACAGACGGGCAGGTGTGATACTTGTACACATGACATGTTATGATGTCTGTTGATTGCAAAATGTTATACACAAAAAATGAGCATGTATTTACAAAACCCAACATCTCTATCTATACACACACAATGACCCATGAGGGCATCTGCAAATGAACCAGCCGTTACACTTGAGTGCACACCCACCCACTCTGACTGGGTTCGGTATCCCGGCTGCTTCGTTTCTTGGGCAATAAACCCAAGTACAAAATATTGCACTTTTGATTTGTGATTGTACGCTTATAATTTTGTTTTTATGTTTTTTCATAACCAGTAATGTATATGAATAAGTGATAATTGTGTTTTAATTATGTTTGATTTTTTGGTTGCATGTGACCTTTAAGGAGTAAAGTTTTCTCTTATTAATCAAATTGAAGTAAATACTGAGGTTTAAATTTAAGGAAAATACTTTTAAATTTTGAACTTATGTTTCCATATTACTATGTAATTCAAATTTGGGCATAGTAAGTTTAAGTCTTGGCATGATCAGACAACAATATATACCTGGTATTGATTAATTTCTAAAGACATATTTGTGGTTACTATTGTCCGTTTGGCTCAAAACCATTTTTAGCCAAAATGTCCTAAAAATAAAAAAGTTGTTTAACAAACTATCATTAAAATATTTACACAGTTCACTATTTATTACGATGGAGGAGTGCAAAGAGAGGAATTCTTCCCAAAACACTCAGAGTTGGTCTGATGTTTTGATTATGATAAGTGTTAAATTGAGTATTATATGTTTATTAGTTTTCGAGTTAGATTGCAATTCATAGGTCCGCTTTTGAGCCAAACTGACTATATACAGTTGTTTGATCATTCCCTCCCATACAATACTAAAACATCTTTAAAGGATTCCAAATGCTCTGAAACTGTCTTGGAACATTTGACCAATGGTCATGATGATAGATGACTGGGCACTCGAGCAGATTATATGGATGCTTCATGCACACATACAGCGATTACTCCATGCAACACATTATAACAGAAGAATGAGTAGTTTGGATACAAATGTGAGCCTAAACACTCTGATATAATTCATTGATAAATGTGTTACTTGTTAATGACTTGTTAATTATTTGTTAATTACTTGTTAATTACAGCTTGGGGTCAATGGATATGCCTTTGCCATCACAAACCATGGCTATATTATCTTCCATCCAGACTTCAGACCTTTGGTAAGACCTTAAACCATATTCCTTTCTTTTGTTGTTATGGCAACAGGCATCTGTGATAATATATTTTGTAATTGCTGGTAGTAGGATCATGAGGTAACTGAACTAGTGGTTGAATCCAGTTTAGAATAGTTAATACAAGGCTATGAAATTGGATTGGGTGGTTAGTCAAGATGATTTTGACGGCATGGGATTGTGCTCATAATATTAATCACCGGTTTGCCGACCCAACAAGGTGTTGTGATGGAGGGTCCTGATGGAGGAGGGCATGGGTCAGAAGTCAGTAAAACTTAGGGACTTTAGTTAGAAGTGATTATTTTTTCAGCCTGCTCTGATATTGCTGGAATATTGCTAAAAGCAGCATAAAACTAAACTCACTCACTCATTATTCTTTCAGCTCACAGTCAGTAGAAAAACAGAAAAAATATTGTTAAGTTAAATCTAACACACAAATTCTCTATAGGAATTTTGATTGGCAATATGTCTGTAGAGAAAGATATCGAAAGATACTCAGCTGTCAGTTCTTGTTTTGCATCTGCTAAAAAACTGACAGATTTTGTTGTGCCAATCAATTTAGTATTTTTAATATGTACAACTTTCATAAGATTTTAACAAGATTACAGTAAAATTTAGATTTATACTGATCATATTTTTTTACATTTTGTGTCAGTATTTTTGCAATATTAATTTCACAATTTTATATGTTAGATGTCTTTCGTTAGTTGTTTAGGCCCTTCTTAATATAGCTGCCATGTTGGTGACTGCAGGGCCAGAAATATACTGGCATGCGGTTGATTGGGGTGTTAAGTAATCACATCTAACAAAATGATATCACTAAATATAGAGAGCAATGATATCCCAGCTTGTTTACAGTGTGTGTCTGTTGCAGTACTGGAGGGAGAAGGGCTCCACTGAGATGTTCGTCAAACCCAATTACAACAGTGTAGGCTTGACGGAGGTGGAACTAGCAGACAATGCCTCCAGTGTTCAAGAGGTGAGTTGACTTGACGGAGGTGGAACTAGCAGACAATGCCTCCAGTGTTCAAGAGGTGAGTAGACTTGATGGAGGTGAAACTGGCAGACAATGCCTCCAGTGTTCAAGAGGTGAGTTGACTTGACGGAGGTGGAACTAGCAGACAATGCCTCCAGTGTTCAAGAGGTGAGTTGACATGACGGAGGTGGAACTAGCAGACAACGCCTCCAGTGTTCAAGAGGTGTGTTGACTTGACGGAGGTGGAACTAGCAGACAATGCCTCCAGTGTTCAAGAGGTGAGTGACTTGACGGAGGTGGATCTGGCAGACAATGCCACCAGTGTTCAAGAGGTGAGTAGACTTGACGGAGGTGGATCTTGCAGACAATGCCTCCAGTGTTCAAGAGGTGAGTAGACTTGACGGAGGTGGATCTGGCAGACAATGCCACCAGTGTTCAGAGAGGAACTGAGTTGACAATGACATGATGCGGAGGTGGAACTAGCAGACAACGCCTCCAGTGTTCAAGAGGTGAGTAGACTTGATGGAGGTGGAACTAGCAGACAATGCCACCAGTGTTCAAGAGGTGAGTTGCACCAGTGTTCAAGAGGTGAGTAGACTTGACGGAGGTGGAACTAGCAGACAATGCCTCCAGTGTTCAAGAGGTGAGTAGACTTGATGGAGGTGGAACTAGCAGACAATGCCTCCAGTGTTCAAGAGGTGAGTAGACTTGATGGAGGTGGAACTAGCAGACAATGCCACCAGTGTTCAAGAGGTCAGTAGACTTGACGGAGGTGGAACTGGCAGACAATGCCTCCAGTGTTCAAGAGTTGAGTAGACTTGACGGAGGTGGATCTGGCAGACAATGCCTCCAGTGTTCAAGAGGTGAGTAGACTTGATAGAGGTGGAACTGGCAGACAATGCCTCCAGTGTTCAAGAGGTGAGTAGACTTGACGGAGGTGGAACTAGCAGACAATGCCTCCAGTGTTCAAGAGTGAGTGAGTGAGTGAGTTGTGTTTTACGCCGCACTCAGCAATATTCCAGCTATATGGCTGCGGTCCAGTGTTCAAGAGGTGAGCTGACTTGACTGTTGTGGAATTGACAGACAATGGCTCCAGTGTTCAAGAGGTGAGTTGACTTGACGGAGTTGGAACTAGCAGACAATGCCTCCAGTGTTCAAGAGGTGAGTAGACTTGACGGAGGTGGAACTGGCAGACAATGGCTCCAGTGTTCAAGAGGTGAGTTGACTTGATAGAGGTGGAATTGACAGACAATGGCTCCAGTGTTCAAGAGGTGAGTTAACTTGATAGAGGTGGAACTAGCAGACAATGCCTCCAGTGTCCAAGAGGTGAGTAGACTTGATAGAGGTGGAACTAGCAGACAATGCCTCCAGTGTTCAAGAGGTGAGCTGACTTGATAGAGGTGGAACTAGCAGACAATGCCTCCAGTGTTAAAAAAATGAGTTGACGTGACCGATGTGGTCCTACCCGACAATACGTCCAGTGCTCAAGAGGTGAGTTGACTTGACCGATGTGGAATCAACTCGAGTATTGTCAAGCAGATAATGTTGAAAATGATTGTGTAAATGTACCAAACATAATCTTCATGGATTGTTCCCAATCATCTACTGCTTGATGTTAATGATTACAAAATACAACCCTCCTTTACTCATTAAGCTTTTACTAAAACAGTATACCATAAGAAAACATGCACTAGTTTCAAGTGTGTACTTATAGAAATGTTGTCATTGAAGTGATGTGATATCATTTGAAGTGATATATGATATCATTTCAGCTCCGCCAGGGAATGTTGGACCACAACTTTGGCAGTATGGAGATGCAGGTGACAGAGCATGATGATATGGTAAGATGATGTAACTATGTAACTTAACACATTTTCATTTGGAAAAAATAGTGTAACTCTTTTTATATAATTTTGTGTATCCGAATATGCCATGTATCTGCATATGGCAATAGGGTGCAGAGGGTCAGAGATGAGAATTTTCCGCGGATCCGCAGAATCGATTGTGAATCGTCTAAATCCAAAGAAAAGGACCCCCGGTTCATTTTCCTCTTTTTTCACTCATACCTGTTCTCATCCCTTCAGAGTGCACCCTGTGGCTGTCTGCCAAGTGTTTTGTTTGCACTATGACTTAGTGGGTGCATCCTGCCTTTTTCATTACTTATGCCGACCAACAAACCCGAGAACAGTTTCACGAGTGAGTGAGAGTTTAGTTTTACGCAGCACTCAGCAATATTCAAGCTATATGGCGGCGGTCTGTAAATAATCAAGTCTGGATCAGACAATCCAGGGATCAACAGCATGAACATTGATCTATGCAATTGGGATATGATGACATGTCAACCCAGTCAGCGAGGTTGATCACCCGATCCTCTTACGACAAGCATGGGTTACAGAAGATCAATTCAAATCTGGATCTTCACAAGTCTCAGTCTATGCAAACATAACTAAAACTATTATGCTGGTATATGAAATGGTCCTCTAAATGATTTCAAAACCTTATACCGAAAAGGCATGCAACTAAACTACCACTGAAGACGAATTTTCTGTTTCTTTATTACAGAAGCGATTCAGAAAGAGGACAAACTTATATTACTATGGCAATGTGGGTGAAATATTCAGGTAAGAGAAGAAAATCTTTTGCGTGTGTATATTTTCATTATAAACAGAGAGTGAATGAATCTTTGACATTTTGACAACACCGTCTGTAAACATCCTGGACCAGACAGGTCATTGGTCAACAGGACCCATGCCTTTGTGGTGGTGTTCGGTAAAGAAGTCCTTGGTAAACAGTACCAGTTAAAATGTCTTAAATTTGCCTAGGTAGAAATGTCTTCCAGAAAGAGTCCCCTTTTCATTTTCTAACAAGAAATGTATAGAAAAACAATGCTTTTTTAGTTTTTTGGTTTTTCATTGTCACACATACAACAAATGTAAACGGCCTTATATAATGATGTATTGAAATTTTCACTTACTACAAAAGGACTTTTTTACCAAGGACTTTTCTACAGAGGACTTTTTTCCTATGGCGAACAATCAGTTGATCTCCTTGATGGATATCATGTTAAAATTCATGCTCAGTAGTCATTGTGACCACCTAATCCTCATATCTCCTTGATGGATATCATGTTAAAATTCATGCTCAGTAGTCATTGTGACCACCTAATCCTCATATCTCCTTGATGGATATCATGTTAAAATTCATGCTCAGTAGTCATTGTGACCACCTAATCCTCATATCTCCTTGATGGATATCATGTTAAAATTCATGCTCAGTAGTCATTGTGACCACCTAATCCTCATATCTCCTTGATGGATATCATGTTAAAATTCATGCTCAGTAGTCATTGTGACCACCTAATCCTCATATTAATCACCATATGCCACACTAGGCAGCAGAATTCTAATATGGCCTTGTTCCACGTATGATATGAGTATGGACTGTTAGTAATAATATTTTGTTCCTTTGAGATTGATAGTTCATAGTGTGAAAACACTACTTTGCCATATCATGCAAAACTAGAACATTTGACCTTTTTGCTGTTGCAGCCTTGCCTTAGTGATACCCAAAGGATACGGGGAAATAAGACTTCGGCCCCAGTACAACCTTCTCCATACTCGTGAGTTCTTCATGGTCTGAGCTAAAACGTTTTATTCAGCATCATAATTGAAGCAATGTTTGTTTGTTTGTTTGTTGTTTAACGACGCACTCAGCAATATTCCAGCTATATGGCGGCGGTCTGTAAATAATCCAGGCTGGACCAGACAATCCAGTGATTGACAGCATGAGCATTGTTCTACGTAATTGACATGTGTCAACCAAGTCAGTGAGCCTGACCACCCGATCCTGTTAGTCGCCTCTTACAACAAGCATAGGTTGCAGAAGACCAATATTCTAACCCAGATCTTCACAGATCTTTTCAACAGTCCTGTCTAGAGCATCCTTGCCCAACTCAGAGCTTTACACTTAAAGGTCCAATGCTAAAAAGTTATTCCGAACCATTTAGTTTTTTTATATTCACTTTGGATGCATTCTGATTCTGAACATTAATTTTTATCAAATTTTAATTCAAAGTTGCAGTTATTATTATGTGTATAATGTTGTTAAGTGCAAACAAACATTTTCCATAAAACTATTATTGTGATGGTAAGGAGACTGATGATGTAGTTTGTTCTTTCAGAGACAGAAGCTGAGTACCTCAACAACGAGACCCTGCTGCTGGCTCCCTGGTGAGTCAGTTTAAATATTTTCATGTTGCTTGGGACCAGTGAGCTCTTGTGCCCCAAAAATTTGTACTTCAAGTAGATCATCCTTGCTGGTTGCTCTAGCAGAGATGCCAACCACTCTGATTTTGGTGGCGTTTCTCCAATTTTCCAAAACAAAATCTGCTCTCTGATTTGTCTTTGACAAAAACGTTGATTTTGAGAAAAAAATTGTGAAATTGTTTTTACGGTGTACAATTTCGGAACTCACCAGTGATTTATTTGAGTCGACACTAGTAAAAGCATTCAGTAGCTTAGCATGTGATCTTTTGGGTCTTGTGTATATTGCGTGTTATTGAGTTTCACAGTTTTTCTGAATGCATGTCGTAGCTTGTATAAGTGAGTCCCCTCGCACTCACCCCCATCTTGGACTTTCGGTGATCGGGCATGACTCCACGTTCATTAGATTTAGAATTGGCATCTCTGCTCTAGTGCCAAAAATGCCGAGTGAGCTATCATCCGAAAAATGTGCTGGGAGAAGATCAGCCTTGCTGGGAACCAGTGGTCTCTAGTTTTAAAATATATACAAGGAGTAGAATAGCCTTTTGTTTATGTGTCTGTTTCATCGGAACTGGAAAATAACATTTTGGGTGAAGAAGGGTGAGGTTGCTGGAGTGTCATTGTGTTCCTCCACTATGACGTGTATACATACAGTCACTCCACGTCATTGTGTTCCTCCACTATGACGTGTATACAGTCAGGCCACGTTAATCCAGTCTCCGATAATCCGATTCCCGTGCCATCCGAACAGACTCAAGCTGTAACCAAGCTTGTTTACTATATAAACACATCAATTGTTGATCCATTAATCCGATTCTTCAGTCTCCGACTCCGAACATCAATTATCGGTAACGAATTAGCTTATTGTGCTTGTCTTTGCTAGTCATGGTGATTTACATCAATGGGAAATTATTTTGTGCAATGAATTTTGAAATATCAAAGTTTTTATGTGTAATCAAGTTAGTTGATATATGTTTACATTCTTTTGTCTCTGTCAGTCAAGTGAAAGGGATGTAACTGCAGTGTGGTGTACTGGACTTGTTTCAGCAAACCGAACGTTTCACTATCCGAACATTTTTTATGAAAAACGGCACTGTTTGGATTAACACGGGCTGACTGTAACCTAGCGTTGCACATGTTGATCACATATATGTTTGTGTTCAGGATTTTCTGCAAGAATGAATCCACTGGTCAGATGCAGACACTGAGGAAATACCAGCTCCAAGATATTGTCAATGGAACAGGAAATCATCAACTAAAATGTGAGTGCACACTTCAAGATTATAATAATAATGATAGTAATGGCTTTTATAATCCGCTGTATCCACGCCATGAAGCCATGCTCAAAGCGCATTATTATTACCCCGAATAACCCAAGCTGCATGTTAGGGGCTAGAAGGTTATAGTCACATGACTTATTCCACCGGGTACCCATTTTCTACTGGGTGAACAGAGGCAATTTTGAACAGATTCACTTGCCTAAGGTGAGACCACATGCATCGCATGAGCTTCATTGTGGGGCAGGACTGAGGTCCTAGAAACTCTCAGGAGTCAAGCTGTCAAACACGGTCACCCATCAAAGGACTGTCCGAGCTCGACGTTGCTTAACTTCAACTGGTTTGTGACCTGAGCTCTATGCACATTACCACACCACCAATTGTAGGTGTATCATGTATAGGATACATGTAATAATGCTAGATACTAAAACCCTTAGTTTCACTTAGGTAAGTTGATGAAAGAGTGCGACAATTTCCCCGGCTTTCTAGGTTTGAATCCTTATAAAATTGACCCTAATTATCATCACTGGTCATTTGCCCGAAACCTAGGTTTCAGCAAAGTACAACAACACATCCCAAATCTGCATTACTTTGAACTTTTCTTCCAGCGTTAGGCTGACAGGATGTGGCATAACTAAAAGCCGTCTCACTCACACGCTAAAACCCTGTTTGCTTACCTGAATCACTAACTTTCTGACTTTGACCTTGCAGGCGACCCTGACCTTGTGAGACTGTTGGTGTACGATGCAATCCAGACTTACAACTACACCAAGATCTGGGAGGGGCAGAAGGACTACCTCGGACGGGGCAGGCTCAGACCAGGATCTAACATCAAGTGAGTAAAACAGACCTGGTTCTATCATTAAGTGAGTAGAAGAGACCTGGATCTAACATCAAGTGAGCAGAACAGACCTGGATCTAAAACCAAGTGAGTAGAACAGACCTGGATCTAACATTAACTGAGTGGAACAGACCTGGATCTAACATTAAGTGAGTAGAACAGACCTGGATCTAACATTAAGTGAGCAGAACAGACCTGGATCTAACATTAACTGAGTGGGACAGACCTGGATCTAACATTAAGTGAGCAGAACAGACCTGGATCTAACATTAACTGAGTGGAACAGACCTGGATCTAACATTAAGTGAGTAGAACAGACCTGGATCTAACATTAAGTGAGTAGAACAGATCTGGTTCTATCATTAAGTGAGTAGAACAGATCTGGTTCTATCATTAGGTGAGCAGAACAGACTTGGATCTATCATTAGGTGAGCAGAACAGACCTGAATCTAACACCAAGTGAGTTAAACAGGCCTGGATCTATCATTAGGTGAGCAGAACAGACATGTTTCTAACACCAAGTGGGTTAAACAGACCTGGATCTAGCATTAAATGAGTAGAACAGACCTGGTTCTTTCATTGAGTAGAAGAGACCTGGATCTAACACCAAGTGAGCAGAACAGGCCTGGTTCTGACGTCAAGTGAGTAAAACAGACCTGGAACTAACTTCATGTTAGTAGTGTATGCCTGATTCTGTCTTCAGGTGAGTTGAATGCAACTGGATCTAATATCAGGGGCATAATACAGATATGGATCTAATTGCTGACATGGATGTCTGTTGGAGTTGGAGATACATGATGACAGGGCAGACAATTTTGTTCATTTTCATGAACGGAAAATACCTAGTCCCTATGTTGCCTACAAAAATATGTTGTTTAGGCCAGACCAATTATATATTTCTTGTTTTAAGGATCTTATTTTTAATGGATATACAAACCAAAAGAGTTAACATGGAAACTCATGTGGGTTTTTGCTTTGACTGGTGATTTTTTAAATACAAATTTTCCCTCCTGCCTTTATGTTTTCTGAAGACAAAAATCCGCAAAACAAGAAATAAAATTGGTCTTGCCTTAGTTGTGTATCTGGTTCAAATGCAGCCTGTAAGCATGGGAAATATAGCCGTAAATACATGCAGCATATTCAGGGTGAACCATACATCCTTCAAAGTTCAGCTTAAACTTTACAGATGCTTATTGCAACATCATTTGAGCAGATTTCCTATTAAGCAAAGAATGATCTGGGGGAAAAGGAAATCTACACAGTGAGTGAAACGATGCAGACAATGATATTTTGGGACAGTTTCATGAAGACATCTGCGATATTTTGTTCTTTTTGTATTACCAATATTGTATTAACCCAATGACTAATGTCACGATAGTCAAAATCATTGTTGTGAAGGTGTATGAAGATATTTGTCGAGTGGAGGTATGGTGCAAACCATCGAACACATATATGACAACTTGAAAAAACATTTTAACCTATAATTTCAATTCACTTTTCCAGGAAGGATTACCGTTCATGCTATGGTATTGCAGACCAGAGAGAAATGAAAAAATGCTACACCAAAGTGCATGCAAAGTAAGTATGAAAATCACACACAGAATATCATTAAAAACTATCATGATGTGAATACTACTAATATTAATTCATTTATATAGCACCTAGTATCCATCTGACTAGTTGCTCACTGGATGCTATAATCAGAATCTGATTAATATTACCCCGGATAACCCAAGCTGCCTGTTAGGCGCTAGATGGTTACAGTCACATGACTTTATCCAACCAGGTACCCATTTTCTGCTGGGTGAACAGAGGCAATTTTGAACAAACTCACTTGCCTAAGGTGAGACCACATGTATCACATGTGCTTCGTTGTGGGGCAGGACTGAAGTCCTAGAAACTCTCAGGAGTCAAGCTGTCACACACGGTCACCCATCCAAGGACTGTACGAGCTCGACGTTGCTTAACTTCACCTGATTCATGACCTGAGCTCTACGCACAGGACCACACACCGCTACACATCCAAAATACTGATTACTTTAGCAGATAGTGTCGTATAGTAACTTGAAGTTTAAGCCAAGAAATTTATGGATGTCAACTTTGTGTCCATCACAATAAAGAAATTGACATCCATAAAATTCTTGGCTTTATGTGCATCAATTTAAACATCCAGCTGCCAAGAGGAGACAACTCCCATACACTTTGTTAATAAATGCTGTAGGGATGCCACACAAATCAGTGATGTATCAGGAGGTTTAACCACAGTAAAGGATGACTCTCATATAGGATGCAGATAATTTTTGTCAACTGAGGCCATAAATGCAGAATGGACTTTTGACTTGACAATAGTAAATAGCTGGTGATGGTATTTGTCTGTGGGATAAAGTAACTTGCCCCTAATTGCCATATGACCTTGACTTTCATACCTATTTTATGTCAAATGATTGTTTCAGATATGGAATTGACTTTATCTTCATTGGTACAAGTGTCGGGTTGACCCGCTTCATGCAGGTGGAAGAGGCGGAAAACTTAACAGAATTGTAAGTGGAACAATGCTTTAAAGTCAAGATGTCAACAAAACAGATGATACTAAGATGTCATTAAATAGAACAAGGTTTTATATGTCATTAAGTAGAACAATGCTGAGATGCTGTTAAGTAGAATATGTTTGGATGTCAATAAGTAGAAAAATTCTAAGATGTAATTTTTCAGAACTAGGTTGAGATTTTATTTGGTGCGACCCGTGAAGGTACGGGTTAGAATTGATCTTCAGTAACCCATGCTTGTCGTAAGAGGATTGGGTGGTCAGGCTCGCTGGCTTGGTTGACACATATAATGGGTTCCCAACTGCGCAGATTGATGCTCATGCTGTTGATCACTGTATTATCTGGCGCAGATTCGATTATTTACAGACTGCCGCCATATAGCTTGAATATTGCTGGGTGCAGCGGTTAAACTAAACTCACTCACTCACTCACTTTTATTAGGTGCAACAAGGTTGAAATGTTTAAAGTAGAACAATCCTCAGGTGTCATCAGGTAGAATATGCTCAGATGCTGTGAAGTAAAGCAATGTCATTTTGTGGACCAAGGTTGATATGTAATTAAGTAGAACAACACTGAGATGTCACTAAGTAGAACAACACTGAGATGTCATTAAGTAGAACAACACTGAGATGTCATTAAGTAGAACAACACTGAGATGTCATTAAGTAGAACAACATTAAGTAGAACAACACTGAGATGTCATTAAGTAGACTGACTGACTGAGTTTAGTTTTACGCCGCTTTTAGCAATATTCCAGCAATATCACGGCGGGGGACACCAGAAATGGGCTTAACACATTGTGCCCATGTGGGGAATCGAACTCTAAGTGGACGAGCCAACTTTAACCACTAGGAGATGTCATTAAGTAGAACAACACTGAGATGACTAAGTGGAACAACACTGAGATGTCATTAAGTAGAACAACACTGAGATGTCATTAAGTAGAACAACACTGAGATGTCATTAAGTAGAACAACACTGAGATGTAAGTAGAACTAAAGTGAGAACAACACTGAGAATGTCACTGAGATGTCACTAGAACAACACTGAGATGTCATTAAGTAGAACCACACTGAGATGTCACTAAGTGGAACAACACTGAGATGTCATTAAGTAGAACAACACTGAGATGTCATTAAGTAGAACAACACTGAGATGTCATTAAGTAGAACAACACTGAGATGTCATTAAGTAGAACAACACTGAGATGTCATTAAGTAGAACACTGAGATGTCACTAAGTAGAACAACACTGAGATGTCATTAAGTAGAACAACACTGAGATGTCATTAAGTAGAACAACACTAAGTGGAACAACACTGAGATGTCATTAAGTAGAACAACACTGAGATGTCATTAAGTAGAACAACACTGAGATGTCATTAAGTAGAACAACACTGAGATGTCAGAACAACACTGAGATGTCATTAAGTAGAACAACACTGAGATGTCACTAAGTAGAACAACACTGAGATGTCATTAAGTAGAACAACACTGAGATGTCATTAAGTAGAACAACACTGAGATGTCATTAAGTGAGATGTCACTAAGTAGAAACACTGAGATGTCATTAAGTAGAACACAACACTGAGATGTCATTTAGAACAACACTGAGATGTCATTTGGGAACAACACTGAGATGTCAGTGAACAACACTTTTAAGTCGTACAATGCTGATATTTTTTGTTTAATATTTCCAGTGATTTTGCTTCATCGAGTACAAAGACGATTGGGGAACCATACTACAAGCGAGCTGTCAGTGGCTGGCAAGATGGCTACAACTACACCTTTGCTCTCAGGAATTCAGGTAATTGGAGTTGGTGGTTGGTATGCTGACTTTGGGAGTGATTACAGTTCACAGTAGACAGAAGTCTGTAAGTAACTGAATCTGGGAAGACAAACCAGATGCTGATAGCATGACTAATAATTCAAGCCTATGAGCAACTGTGCCAGGATCACAATGACACATTGTCCAATCCTATAAAATTTCGCGGCTTCAATTTCGGACCTCTTCCTTTTCAGTATGAGTCAAGAGTTAATAAGAAAGCTCTGGCCATTCAATCGGATCCATCACACTTTTTAAATGAATGTTATGAACTTTTGCCTTCTGGCCGCCGTTTGAAAGTCATGTATTACAAAACTAATAGAACTTCAAAGTCATTTGTCTCATACAGTGTAAAACTTCTAAATCTTCCTCCAAAACTGTAATAGTGAAATCAATGATGTGGCACGAGTGATTATTATATGATGTACTTTGATTATGATTCATCATTATATTGTGATTAGCTTGACATTTGTGTACATCTATATACTTTAAACTATTTGTTGTTATATGCATTGTATTGGCTCTTTGAATACAAGACAAATTTCCCTTGTGGGACAATAAAGTTTATCTTATCTATCTCTCTCTTATCTCTGATCCTAGTTTAGTCTCTCTCAGATCAACTGAGATATAACGACATGATCAACAAGATGACATATTGTCATCATCCAATTTTTTTAAATTCCTTGTGCGATCAGCTGATTCACAATGATATGATCAGCAAGAGGATACCTTATGACTATCCAGTCCTTGTCAGATCAACTGAGAACAAGTGGCGGTGGGGTAGTCTAATGGTTAACATGTTTGTTCATCACACCAAAGACCCGTGTTCGATTCCTCACATGGATACAGTGTGTGAAGCCCATTTCTGGTGGCCCTGGTGATGTTGCTGGAATATTGCTTAAAGCGGCGTAAAACCAAATTCACTCACTCAACTGAAGACAATGCTATGATCGACAAATTGACATATTGTGACAATCCAATCCTAAGTTGTGTGAGGAAGATTTACCAACCGACACATTTATGAATTTATCTATTTCTTATTTTTGTTTTTGTGTAGGAATGTTTCCTATGCAGTCGACCACTGTGATCATGTCGTCGCCGGAGGTGTTGAAGCGCGGAGGAAAGGAAGCTGTTGCTGCTGTAGTAGGATTCCAGATGAAACATTATAAGTTCTTTGAGATGTTCCACAACATAACAACAGAGTGCCCATCTGGCAGCTGTGACTTCACATGTAATGACACAGAGGTAGGGACCTGATTACATCGGACAAAAGCCTTAGGAGACATTGTGTAAAATTTGCTGCAGTCAAACTGAGGAACATCCCCAACATCCCTGATCCAAACAGGAGCCATGAAGTTCATTTTCTTGGTGTCTGTTGTTCTGTTTCTGTTTGTAAATATGGATGGACAGATATGTATTAGTCAGTTGTTTAACTTGATGAAATAGAAATTATTGCTTGAATTTACATTTGATATTCAAAAAATTTCTTTGAAGAGGCAGATCCACCTGTTTACAGATCTTCATCCTCTGTAGAATCCAAATCTTGTTTCCAGGTTGTTTATTGATATGACATATTGTTTGTTGCCAGTATTTAAACTGCTACCTCCTAGACCACAGTGGCTTTGTAATGGCCTCCAATAACAAGGATGGAAATGATGTAAGTATAACGTTACATACATTCTGAAAAAGTATAAACCTATAGTGATGTCACTCTATTGTCTCGCCAGGTTCTCCTTTTACTTCGTAAATCTCTACAGGCAGTTTCGCAGGCATTCTCCAAGAAATCCTGGGGATTTTCTACAGAATTGCCTGCATCCTGGGGATTTTCTGGGGAATTGCCCGCAGCCCGTGGATTTTCTGAGGATTAGCCCTTGACTTTGAATTATTTTACTTGTTTTGACAATTGACATAACTTTGTCTTGCTATTACTGAATACGATCATAAAATATCGCATTATTGAAAACTTCTAATTTATTGTGCCGATGTCTGGTTTCACAGTCCCTGAACCTGCAACCCTTACTGCTAAGATTGCACTAGCTTGGCAGTTTTATCCACTAGGCTATGAAGGATCGCTGTGAAGAATGAGATTGTTTGTCAGTATGAACCATGTGTTCCTCACAAGACAGGTAGTACTAGCTTGGCAGTTTTATCCACGCAGGTTCACTGTGGTAGCGGGTGCAGAGCACATACATTCTGCATGCAAGGCAAGGTCTCGGCTGCCAGTCGCATCCCAGTTGATTTCAACAGTTAAAACCAAATATATAATTATATCTAAAATACATCTTAGGTCGGTTCATAAGTTGGATCTTAAGTAAGCTCTTGACCTCGGGAAATTGGGTCGGGTCTATCGGCCCTCCCAAATTTCCCTCTGCCACTGGCCTACATTTTCAAACTAAACCTCGCAATCAGTTTGATCCTTCACAAATAATTTACAAAATATTTCATTTAGAGAAAGAACATATTTTTGTGAGATATACAGCTGTGTAAAACTTTGATACCAAAGAATTTCAGTTGAAGCCAACAGTATCAACCAGATGTTACATAATGTTGAAGTGTATGGACTATGAAATCACAGAATTTATGTGAAATATCTGTAAATCATTTTGCAGACAAACAGTGATGGAAGAATCACATCACTATTGAATGGAATGAATTCATCATATAATAATGTTCATGTGTTTATTTTACAGACAGGAAAATTTTTCGGTATGGTGGACAACTCTTTATTGGAAGAATTAATACGAGAAAATATTTATAACATGTAAGTAGCCCATTAAATCTTGTTTATTTGTTTATGGTAATGTTGAGTCTGGTAATTGTGAGTCTTTTAGTGGTTATAGTTCCTCTAGCTTCATATGCGTGACACATCTTTCTAAAGTTTGTACGTTGTACATTGCTTGTATGAAGTTGTATTGCATGACCACATCTCACCTACACTGACTTGTTTTCAGAGCAAACATGACAGACTATCAAGGGATGTGTAAAGTGTATGCCAGTGATCAAGAGAGTGCCGCACCATTGTTAACTAATGTAAGTCAGTGATATAAGGAAACGCCAGATGTCATGTTAGTTTCAGACTTTATTATGACTGTCTAAGTAAAGGTCTTACACTGACTAGCTCAAATATGTCACTGACACTATAGGGCAGTCACTTGTCCCCTTGTCAACAATTTCCTCATGAGAAGCACATGGTTTCCACGAGGCAAGGTGTGTTTTTACATGTCACGCCCAGAAACTCTCTCTGGCGCATTTTGGCTCGCAAAACCTCCTGAACAGTCAGTTTATGTACATAGCAGAAGCATCTATCACAACCGTAATTTGAGTGTGTGAGTGTTGGTTCAAATTAAGTTGTGGAACAGTGAGAAAAATGATTAATCTTTCTATATGCAAGCAAAGCGAGCAAAGGTTGTCAATGTGCTTCCCTCGCTTCGGTTCGAAAAATTTTAATATAAAAATAAAATATTTCCACCATCAAAGGTAGACACCCATTTCCTCACAGGGTTGTGCTCTCAGATTTCAAACCTTATAATTTTTTTTTCATTTAATAATTACTCGTGTACAACATATTTAGTTGAACCTGTGTCTTCGGCGTGACGAGCGAACGGTTTAACCACCTTGCTACCCCACTGCCCCAGCTTTACATGAAAACTTAATCCCACTTAAAGGTGTTATCTGAAATAATGGAAATCTATCTTAGCTCAGACCAATTCTATTTCTTGTTTAACGGATCTGCCGCTTGTATTTTTTCAAGAATAAGAAAAAAATATATAAAAACTTCCCTGCTCAAAAAATATAATCCTAATGTTTTTACTGGTCAAAAATGTAAACTTACAAGAAAATTGTTTAGATTGTTTTTTGCCCCATATACACATCATAAATTGCCAACAGTAAAATACTTTTTAAAAGAAATATTGCTTTAACTGGTGATTTTTTAATATTTTTAATCCTTCCTGCCTTTTCTGGTTTTCTTAGGACAAAAATCCGTAAAACACAAAATAAAATTGGTCTGGCCTTAAAAATATGCTCATAACACCTTCTTTCATGTATCTGTCACCTCTAAACTGTGCATTGATTATTTCCTTTACCTTTCAGCCACTGTCAAAAATATTTGGTTGGTTATTGTGGACTATAGCAGAAATTGTTATGTAAGTATGTGTATGATACAGTGAATGAGTGAGTTTAGTTTTATACGCGCACTCGGCAATATTCCAGCTATATGGCAGCGGTCTGTGAATAATCCAGTCTGACCAGACAATCCAGTCATCGACAACATGAGCATCGATCTATGCAATTGGGAACCGATGACATATGTCAACCAAGTCAGCAAGCCTGACCCCCCGATCCCGTTAGTCGCCAGCATGGGTTACTGAAGATCAATTCTAACCATGATCTTCATGGGTGTGTAAGATACAGAGTCATGTTCATGGTTTTTAATGTCTGGCTGGTGAAAATATTGGCTAGAAAGAACAGAGAATATTGCAATTTAATAAAGACATTTTGATAAAAATGGTGCCAATGCAGTAATTTCCTGTTCTAAAATTCTTTCTGTTTTGATTGTCTAATATGTGAAATAAGAATCTAAAAGTACAATAACAATCAGGATGCTGCATTGCTATGTTAAGTGTCAAAGGCTCCTTGGTAAGATGGGGTTATGTTCTCATTTAAATCATTCAATATGGAACATGAGTATGGAACAAGTGTAAAATGCCACCTTTCATAAATCTCATTGCTGTAAGTAAAATTGGGCTGTCCTTTATACAAGAAAAAAGTAACTTTTGTAAAATGCCTCAGTTATTGCTTCAATGGCACATCTTCTATTACCGCTAATAAATTTGTTTCTGTTTCAGATTTTTGTCTGAGTGGAGTTTTTATAGTCTGTTGAATAGTGTAAATTATGTCAGAGGTATGTGGTATATGTATTAGCTTCAATTGTGGTCATTTTCTCAATTTAATTTGAAGTTTTGCAACAACATGATTCACCACTGTTTATGTAAAAATGGACAATGATCCCCCATTCATTCATATTACGAAAGGTTATTTTCTTTATTCGTATATACGCATTACTCTGTATTAAACCAAATATGATGTGATGTGGATGTTTGGTAATGATGTGAGTCAGGATGTTTGGTAGTGATGTGAGTCAGGATGTTTTAGTGATGTGAGTCTGGATGTTGGTAGTGATGTGAGTCAGGATGTTTGGTAGTGATGTGAGTCAGGATGTTTGGTAGTGATGTGAGTCAGGATGTTTGGTAGTGATGTGAGTCAGGATGTTTGGTAGTGATGTGAGTCAGAGTGTTTGGTAGTGATGTGAGTCAGAGTGTTTGGTAGTGATGTGAGTCAGGATGTTTGGTAGTGATGTGAGTCAGGATGTTGGTAGTGATGTGAGTCAGGATGTTTGGTAGTGATGTGAGTCAGAGTGTTTGGTAGTGATGTGAGTCAGGATGTTTGGTAGTGATCTGAGTCAGGATGTTTGGTAGTGATGTGAGTCAGGATGTTTGGTAGTGATGTGAGTCAGGATCTTTGATAGTGATGTGAGTCAGGATGTTTGGTAGTGATGTGATATTGGATGTTTGGTAGTGATGTGAGTCAGGATGTTTGGAAGTGATGTGAGTCAGGATGTTTGGTAGTGATGTGAGTCAGGATGTTTGGTAGTGATGTGAGTCAGGATGTTTGGTAGTGATGTGAGTCAGAGTGTTTGGTAGTGATGTGAGTCAGGGTGTTTGGTAGTGATGTGAGTCAGGATGTTTGGTAGTGATGTGAGTCAGGATGTTTGGTAGTGATGTGAGTCAGGATCTTTGATAGTGATGTGAGTCAGGATGTTTGGTAGTGATGTGAGTCAGGATGTTTGGTAGTGATGTGAGTCAGGATGTTTGGTAGTGATGTGAGTCAGGATGTTTGGTAGTGATGTGAGTCAGGATGTTTGGTAGTGATGTGAGGTGCATGTTCCTATAGAGGCTGGTGGGAATGTAATTATACATTTATAGAGACCTAACATTTTGATGGCTTCCATCTTGCAGGTGAGGACTTTGAAGATATGGAGGACATTGCAGACCCAGATTTCCAGTTCTACATGGGGTTGCTGGTCGGGTCAGAAACTCGGGAACGTGTAGAGATTGACTATGTTGTAGACTTCGAAGCATGTGACAAGACAGTCCGTCTTTATGCTCTCAATGTTACAACATTCCATAAACTTAACAGGAATGGTTTGACCAAGTCTATAACCAGCTGTGGATGTAGCCGAATGAGTCACAACCGGTGGGTACTTTATAACACAGGAGTATTTTGTCCTAGTGGTCCTCCCTCGTCCTACATTCAGTACCCTAATACTTTTATGTCTTAGGTATTGAAATTTAGCAGTATTGGTTTAATCTTATATAATTTTGAAATAACATTTTTGATTTAATTTGCTTTATATTTCAGCAAAAATTATATTTCCAATTACTGACAATACTAATAGACATATTTTTACTTTATCTTAACTATATATTTTTGTTTGCCAAGGACACATCATTTCATGGGCTAGACAAATAAAATTTAGAATAACTGCTTCTGGACCAAGGATGAGTAAGCTGTAGGTTCTCACATAAACATGATGAAAGTCATGGACTTCATCTTAGGATGAAGATATTTGCATCTTTAGCATTGGACAGGCATGCTGCATTGGTATAGCTTAGAAGTATATCACACTTTGCATTTCAATCTAAGTATCTTAGAATTAGTTTTAAAGAGGAAATGGAATATTACTTAAAGTGTTGGCATGTAACTTAATATGCATTATGTGAAAAAATACATTTTATTATGAATGCATGATGTATGGGAATGTTTACATAGATATTTTTTAATTCCTTTATACATTTCAATATTGCTCATTAGTAAGTATATATGGGAATACTAAACAATGCCATGTTTTGTATATTTGGTTTTGTTAATCGTCAACAAAAGCTGCATCCTGGTGATATTAAGATTGGGGGCAGTGGGGTAGCCTAGTGGTTAAAGCGTTTGCTCATCATACTGAACACCTGGGATCGATTCCCCACATTGGTAAAATGTGTGAAGCTCATTTTTGGTGTCCTCAGCCCTGCTGTTGCTGGAATATTGCTAACAGCGGCATGAAACTCACTCACTGATATGAAGATTGAGCATTGGTGTAGAATGACACCGAGATGGGTTTCATGCTGAGCTAGTTTTGGCCACTTTTATGTCTACTGAAATCATGTGGCTGAAATAATGCTGAATTTATTATGAAACCTCTCTTATTCTCTCAACACAACCTTCTTACCTGAATCATTGCCATTAAATCAACACATGGGTACACCTTGTGAACCTGAAACAGCTCATGGAATAATTGCTGTGTAAAACATTGTTGGTTGGATCATTGATAATTATGGAACATGTTGGATCGATTATTGATAGTACATGGGTAGTGTTATGAGGGTGAGATAGTACTTGTGGCTGGTAATGTTGCTTGGGTGAGATAGTACTTTCAGTCAGTGAATATTATTACTATGGTGAAATAGTTTTTCTGGTCAGTAATAATATTACGGTGAGATTCTATGTTGGTTCTTGAGTAAAATCACTACTTGATTGGTAAGTATCATTACTAGAGTAAAATTACTAGGGTGTGTAGTCAGGGATAATCATTACTAGGGTGAGATAATACTGGTAGTCAGGGATAATCATTACTAGGGTGAGATAATACTGGTAGTCAGGGATAATGAGATAATCTGGTAGTCAGGGATAATCATTACTAGGGTGAGATAATACTGGTAGTCAGGGATAATCATTACTAGGGTGAGATAATACTGGTAGTCAGGGATAATCATTACTAGGGTGAGATAATACTGGTAGTCAGGGATAATCATTACTAGGGTGAGATAATACTGGTAGTCAGGGATAATCATTACTTAGGTGAGATAATCTGGTAGTCAGGGATAACTAGGGTGAGATAATACTGGTAGTCAGGGATAATCATTACTAGATAATACTGGTGAGATAATACTAGGGTGAGATAGTCAGGATAATCATTACTAGGGTGAGTGAGATAATACTGGGTAGGGTCAGGATAATCATTACTAGGGTGAGATAATACTGGTAGTCAGGGATAATCATTACTAGGGTGAGATAATACTGGTAGTCAGGGATAATCATTACTAGGGTGAGATAATACTGGTAGTCAGGGATAATCATTACTAGGGTGAGATAATACTGGTAGTCAGGATAATCATTACTAGGGTGAGATAATACTGGTAGTCAGGGATAATCATTACTAGGGTGAGATAATACTGGTAGTCAGGGATAATCATTACTACTGGGTGAGATAATACTAGGGTGGTAGTCAGGGATAATCATTACTAGGGTGAGATAATACTGGTAGTCAGGGATAATCATTACTTGGGTGAGATAATACTGGTAGTCAGGGATAATCATTACTAGGGTGAGATAATACTGGTAGTCAGGGATAATCATTACTAGGGTGAGATAATACTGGTAGTCAGGGTAGACTTAGGGTGAGATAATACTGGTAGTCAGGGATAATCATTACTAGGGTGAGATAATACTGGTAGTCAGGGATAATCATTACTAGGGTGAGATAATACTGGTAGTCAGGGATAATCATTACTAGGGTGAGATAATACTGGTAGTCAGGGATAATCATTACTAGGGTGAGATAATACTGGTAGTCAGGATAATCATTACTGAGATAATACTGGTAGTCAGGGATAATCATTACTAGGGTAGAGGATAATCATTACTAGGGTGAGATAATACTGGTAGTCAGGGATAATACTAGGGTGAGATAATACTGGTAGTCAGGGATAATCATTACTAGGGTGAGATAATACTGGTAGTCAGGGATAATCATTACTAGGGTGAGATAATACTGGTAGTCAGGGATAATCATTACTAGGGTGAGATAATACTGGTAGTCAGGGATAATCATGAGATAATACTGGTAGTCAGGGTACTAGGGTGAGATAATACTGGTAGAGGATAATACTGGTAGATAATACTCAGGATAATCATTGGTAGGGTGAGATAATACTGGTAGTCAGGGATAATCATTGGTAGGGTGAGATAATACTGGTAGTCAGGGATCATTACTAGGGTGAGATAATACTGGTAGTCAGGGATAATCATTATCAGGTGAGATATATAAGAATGATAATCATTGGTTGGGTGGAATAGTACTTGCAAGGTGTAATTAGGATTATGAGATATTTGTTCTGATCTGACAGTATTATAACAATGGTTATTTGTGGTTGGTGACAATCATCAGTAGGGTTTAATGTAACAACCTAGTACTACTTATAATGAGTGTAAGTACGTACAGTGAAATAGTGCTTGTCTTCATTTAGTATCATTACTTGTGTTCAGTGACCATAAACACAAAGGTGAGATTGGTGAATATTATTACTGTGGCAAGTGAACAATATTGGGGATCAGCAAGGCTGAATATATATTCTATGGGTGAGTACTTGTTATTGCAAGGTGAGTGAGTGAGTGAGTAATGTTGTGGTGCTTGAGGGCATTATCTACTAGGGAGAGTTAATATTTTCACTCTTAGAGAAGCACTCTTTTCATCTGTTTTGAAAGTTGCAGTCTAGTAAAAATGTATACAGATTTGTACTTGGTCTCTATGGGAAGGAATATGAGCCCATTCAGATTAAGAAACGACCATTTTATTTATTCACCCAAGTAGTAGTAACATATAGCCCCTCACAGACTTAACTGGATCTGGTACAGGCAAGGAGGCCTGGTTTATCACAATAGAATCAATACCCAGTATGCTATTGCTTGAATCAAGAATCAAACAGATTAGACTAGATGATAAGACTTGGTTGATCATTTGTCATCATGCCTTGATGGCTTGGGCCGGTGCTCATAATATTGACCACTGGTTTGTCTTGCCAGACTTGACTTTGTACAGTTGGCCTTGATAGTTTGGTGGCATATAACACAAACTAGAAAACACATTAGCTGGTGAAATAGTACTTGTGGTGACCATTTCTATGAATGAATGGAAAGCAACATGACTGTGTTGAGGTGACTAAAGTCAAGATGCCACTTGACTTACATAACATGATTGCTCGATAAGATGGAAATAGTAACTTAGATGTACGTTTGACAACTTTTATGAAAACTCTTGATTTTTATTCATTAGTTTTTTCAATTTTAATGATTTCCTCGATACGTCCATACTTTGCTCTTTGACAATTTTTAAGTGGACCCGTTGCCAATCATTTGGAAAAACTTACGCCCAATCCCCACCCACCACCACCACCATCCATATTACCTGAATATACATACATGTATATATCTTTTTCCTCACCATTAAAATTTAGGGGGGTATATGGGCGGAAGTCTTATGTGCGGTGTTGAATGAGTTAAAATTGAACAAATAAATCTTTGGCGGTATACCGTTATGTCATAAATGTATCTTGATATGTAATTGTTACAATTTCATATTGCGGTTTACCGGTAATACCGTGCAGCCCTAATTAGGACACACTCTGTTGTTGTGAGTTAAAATGTGATAAGGACACACACTGTTGTTGTGAGTTAAAATGTGGTAAGGACACACACTGTTGTTGTGAGTGAAAATATGATTAAGACACACACTCTGAAAATGTGTTGACACTCGATGAGTTGAGAAAATGTGATAAGGACACACTCTGTTGTTGTGAGTGAAAATGTGATTAAGGACACACTCTGTTGTTGTGAGTGAAAATGTGATAAGGACACACAGTATTGGTGTGAGTGTAAAATGTGATAAGAACACACTGTTGTTGTGAGTGAAAATGTGATAAGGACACACAGTATTGAGTGTGAAAATATGATAAGGACACACTCTGTTGTTGTGAGTGAAAATGTGTGATTTGGACACACACTGTTGTTGTGAGTGAAAATGTGATAAGGACACACAGTATTATTGTGAGAGATAAATCATGATGAGAACACACACTGATCAAAACATGAGTCAAATACTTTTTATATGATGAAATCAAATTTTAAAACCCATCCTGTCCAATCATGAATGTCATGATTCCGCAATTTGTTTGTCGAATGACGAAACTGACTTTGAATGTGTCTGCGAAATGGCCTTATGATAAAATATGATACACACTCTTTTCTGCAGTTGTAGTCTCGAGGAAACTCTAAAATGCCGGAGATATTGTTTGGCATTAGATAAGTAGATAACCCATGACATGGTCATATCACAGGAGATTTAAGTTAGACGGAAACTTTGTTTTCACAATTTATTGTTTCATTTCTATCATTCATCTTAGATTGTGAAAAACATTTGCAGAGTGTTACATTATAATTTTGTATTTTTAAACCTATTGTCAAAAATATGCCCAAATACTTTTGAGTGTTTAGATATAAGAAAATCTCATATTTAAGATACCAAATTTTCTTTTAAAATATCAAAGTATGTATTTTACTTTAGAAATTGAATTTCTCAATGGATGCTTTTTGTATCTTCAACCTTCAAAGATTAATTTGTTCCATCATGCTTATTTCGTGTGATATGTACAATGTCATGTGACCCCACATCCATTCTGCATGTGAGTGTGCTGCAATTGTTTCTGATTAGCTCTCGTAGCCCTGTTTAGTTCATCCTGCAGTGGACATAGAAAGCCAGGCATGACATGGCAGACATCTTGGAAGAAATTTGCAACGCTTCTACAACTTCCTATTCTTGTTTTTTGTCCAAAAACCTGCAAATTCATCATCGGTTTACCTATACGTTTGTATGTTTTTTAATACAGTATTACTATTTGGTATGGTATCATTAATATCACAATTTTGAAATATTTGTTTGCATTTGGATGATGTTTGGTATCCTTCCTTAACTACTGACTTTGATCTGATTTTCTTTGATTGACAAAAATCATGTACAACAGCTTGACTTCTCTGTAACCTGTTAGTTTCTGATAGTTTGTTTTCTTAACACATTATTGTAAAAACATCCATCTCCTCCTTTTTCCCCAGAATGAATTTTGGTGATGAAATTCTACTTTTGGTTGAAATCTGATTATAAATATTTTTCATACTTTTAAAATATAAATCTATAACAAATCTATTTAATAACTTGACCATGGTTGTGTGATTAAATAGATCACGATTTGTTTATTTCATTGACCAATATGTCGTCTGAAAATGTTTGAGGTGAAATTGATTAAAAAACATATATTATGCACATATGTTCTTATAAAATAGAACAGTTACCATATATTAGAATAAAAATGTATGCTTTTTACAAGAATCATTTTTTTCAGCAGCTTGATGAATATTTTATGCAAAATAATGCTATAAAATATTATCTCTGAATGTTCTCGAAAGTAAACTTTATGAAGTTTTCATTAAAGTTAACAATAAAAATATTCACTTTTTTTTTATATGACAGATGTTAAATGTTTTAGCTTAGATTCATATCATCACTTCATCTACTTTAATATTCAGTATTTATATTTTTTTAATGATACTTACTACTCAAAGAAGAAGAGAGACCTCAGTTTATGAATATGACAGTGGTTGATCTGTCATATTATACTACTCAAAAGTTAAAGAACATCCGATTTTTCCACATAGCAAATGTTAATCTGATATTTCATGGCAGATTAACAGAAGTGGTATGAAAAAAAGCGGGTGTTGTCTAACTTTTTTTTAGTAGTATACTTTGTGGGGTACTTTTGTTTAACAGAGTGTAGAAGTGTTGCAATGCTCGATCCAGTTTGTCTTTCCCCATGTGCCGACGATCACTGCAGATAATAGCACACTGACAACTGATTTTTCACAAATTTTAAACATCATACATACTATTATCCTAGCTACCACACATATTTACTGTTCTTTAGCAAATCAATGCAACTTTCATACTATCTTCCTCAATACCTTTGGTACTTAAAACGTAACTGTACCATTGCACTAATGCAGAATGGCAGCATTTTGTGCTACTTTCCCTGTGACTAGTTTTGTAAATTGGACATTACAGTTTTCTATATATTTGGAAACAGCGGTAAGTATATACATGGCTGCCATTTCGGTCGTGATATGTTTACACCTCACTGTTTAAGCTTGGACTTAACTTTGTAAGATCTGGATGTGATGTTCTATTCATGTTTCTGTCTTACATTTTGCATCAGCTCAGAACTAGTTGTGAAGATAACTCAACTGAAAAAAGTCATGGCAGACATACAGTTCCACCTTCATGGTCAACTGGATCATTAAATATTCGATATCTTTTATCATATTATTTAATCATTAAGAAATCTAAGCTGAAGTGTTTGCAAAAAGAATTACTGTAAAAGAGTCAGTCATGGAAATAATAATTTAGACACTGGTTCTGCAATCTTTAGACCATTAATGTTCAAGTAATGATTTTAGAGCGTGACAGTTAGAACTTATCCAGTAGCAATATTTTTGTTGCAAGGTGATTTAATAGTGGTTTTGTTGAAGTAGTCATTGTCAATATGTTCATCATAAAGACAAACAAATCCAACACTGAGATCTTTGTAGCTGCTGCCATTTTTTAATAATTTGCATGGACATGCATGGTACTGCTTTCTGATGTTTAAGTTTTCAGTTCTTAAATATGCTGTAAAATGATTTTAAATTTTAGGAATGATTTTTTTTCTCAGTGATTGAATAGCATTGTTGACGAGCATGAACCCTTGAATTCTAATCATTTTAGGAATTTTTGTACAATATTTAAAAAAAATAAAGCATATTTGTTGGAAAGTAGTATATTGAGGTTTGTTAATTGTATTATTTTGGTTGAAATTGAACCATTGTTCTTGGAACTATTCATTGGCTCAACCAACTGACAATCACTGTGTTCTACATTTGTTCGCGCAATATAGTGCAATGGTATACTTGTGTTATGTAGAATAGACAACAACAAAAAACAAAAAAAAGCAGGAAATTTCAAACCAGGAGTAATACAGTATATATGAAAACCAGCACTCAGCATAAACACTGTTTTTTGGAATAGCTAGTGAATGAATGCCTCAGATGTATTCATGATATAGATGTGTTTTCATAGACAGTGGTAGGAAGATGTCTACAGTAGATTATTCATGCTAGGGCATTTACATTTTAAAAGATACTGGACATAGACATTTTCAATACATTTGTCCCCATAATGATATTAAGAATATTTACCTAAAAAGACCTTTTTATGGTGTAAAGGACTTTTAGACAGGAAAATGGGAATGACATGTTATCAGAGTTATCTCCCTTTGAAGAATTTGGCGGCCATGTTTCCAGACATATTTGATCAAAGATTAGCTAAAATACATTTTATTTTTCAAAAATAATATCCAAAGTTTGTTATTGTGAATGTAAAGTAATGTCCAGGATCTTTTAAAATGTGTGCTTGTTTTGTAGATGAAAAACTACTCAGCCAAATTTTCAACTTTTACTCACCAAAAATTCACTTTATGCACATTTGAAATGTTCCTTTTTTTACAGCATGGGCATAATATTAGTGTCATAGCTAGTTGTGGTTGATTATTATTCATAGCATTGACACTCATATGGATAAATGGAACATTTTCACTAACTTGTGAGATTCAGAACATAAAAATATTTTCAGAATTTTCATAACCTGTAAAAATTAGCATCTTGTCCTTGATGATGATAAAGAGTATACATGTGACTTTTATTTAAGGCTCTTAAAAGCTGGAAAGGCGAAAGGATTGAAACTTTGTCATCACATTTATTTGTGAAAATATTCCATAATATTTATTTCATTTCTGTTTTTATTTCAGCACTGCTACAACAGACACTCATAGAATAGACGTTCAAATTGCATAGAATGTTACTTAATAGAAATTTTATCATTTAATCAAATAAAAAAAATTGAAGAAAAAAAGTATCTGTCAGTAAATAAAAAATATTCCTTTTCTGTTGTAAGCAAATTTTGAACATACGTTTTGCATTTTGACATTGAAAAGAATTGACATGAAGTAGCCCCATGTTGGGTTATAATTTGTTTATTTCAAATTTAAACATAATTTAATTATTTTCAAGTATATGAAACCTGCATGTCTTGGTAAGATATTTGTTATCTAGTTAGCTTCAGCATACTCAAGTCGTAGTCATTACTAACAGTATGCATGGTGCAATGGTTCAAAACTAACTCTGGTACATCATCATGGAATAATCAGCCATTAGTTCTTAGCAGGTATTGTGGACGGGATGAAAAACTTAGCAGTGTGAGTATGTTGGGGCCTATGATGCTAACAGTCTGTGTTTGTTTCTCCACGAATCGAATGTCACAGGACGTACATCGTGCGCTGGATCCGAGACACGAACATGATCCTGGTGGTGGCAGCAGCCAACTGCAATTGTGGAGAAGGAGATGAGACCTCCATCACACCAGTGAAGATTCATTATATCCTTTGTTGTGTAGTCTTGTGGGAATAACTGGTCCCTGTACATCCCTAGGTCCCTATACCTTCCCACAGCTGTTGAAGAGCAGACTAAGAGTGTAGGGTGGTCCAAATAGGTCCCTTTCTTTGTGCTTGTTGAAGAGCAGACTAAAGAGTGCTGGGTGGTCCAAATAGGTCCCTTACTTTGTGCTTGTTGAAGAGCAGACAAAAGAGTGCTGGGTGGTCCAAATAGGCCCCTTACTTTGTGCTTGTTGAAGAGCATACTAAAGAGTGTAGGGTGGTCCAAATAGGCCCCTTACTTTGTGGTTGTTGAAGAGCAGACTAAAGAGTGCTGGGTGGTCCAAATAGGTCCCTTACTTTGTGCTTGTTGAAGAGCATACTAAAGAGTGTTGGGTGGTCCAAATAGGCCCCTTACTTTGTGCTTGTTGAAGAGCATACTAAAGAGTGCTGGGTGGTCCAAATAGGCCCCTTACTTTTGCTTGTTGAAGAGCATACTAAAAAGTGTTGGGTGGTCCAAATAGGCCCCTTACTTTGTGCTTGTTGAAGAGCAGACTAAAGAGTGCTGGGTGGTCCAAATAGGCCCCTTACTTTGTGCTTGTTGAAGAGCATACTAAAGAGGGTAGGGTGGTCAAAATAGGCCCTTTACTTTTTGCTTGTTGAAGAGCAGACAAAGGAGTAAGGTGGTCCAAATATCCCAATAGTTGATGTTTATTGACAAGCAGACTAAAGTTGACTGCATGGTCTGAATACTCCTAGTACATCACCTAGTTGAAGAGCAGACTAAGAGACGACTGTTGGGTCATCAGAGTATGTGACTGAAGTTGTCCTGCTGAAGATGTGGGTTTAATTTTGTGATAATGGTACCATAGGTCAAGCCAGTGTATTATGTCATTAGCTGCAAGAATCCTTAAAGCATACTCACTGATGCAGCACATACCAGTATAATAATAAATACAGACAAATCATCTCATTGTAAGTATACAGGCTCAGCTACTGTTTCCCTTAACACTGATCACATACAGAAGAGGAAAAGTGCAAGCGTGTATCCAAGCTGTCACATCCGCCCAGAAAGACAAGATGTTATGACTCAACAATAGAGGTAAGTTAATTCTACACGCAGAACTGATTTCTTGTGTTAATAAATAAGACTGACTTTGAAGTGAAGAATGGGATCGGGTGGTCAGGCTTGCTGACTTGGTTGACACATGTCATCGGTTCCCAATTGTGCAGATCGATGGTCATGTTGTTGATCACTGAATTGTCTGGTCCAGACTCGATTATTTACAGACCACCGCCATATAGCTGGAATATTGCTGAGAGTGCGGCGTAAAACTAAACTCCCTCCGTTGAAGTGAACAGGGCAAAACACCTGATGAACAACACATATGAATTTGTGAACAGCAATTCAAGTTTGGTTTTAGAACTATTTCATAACTCACATCTGAAAAAAACCCCACTGAATTTCTTTGTTTGGCAAAGCTTGAAAATCTTGCCTTGCTGTAGTTTATTTCCCGACTGAGTTAAAATTATACATGTCATGTCAGTAACATCTCATTTTATTCAGGAGTATCCATAGTGCTGCCTTGTTTCTTCACATGATGAAGTTATTAAGATAAAGTTTCTTGTCATACCTATCTTACCCATCAAATATTCTTGTTCTTGAATCAACATCCCATCAGAATGATCCTTTTGAACAAGAGTTTGGAAAGGACTTACAGATATGGTTATCTAAAGGAGCTTGATAAGTCACAATATCTTTCCAGTAAAGGAGCTTCTTGAGCATGCTCTTGAAGAAAGGTTTGGCGAAGACCTCCATGAAACGTTGTCCTTGTTATGTTTACCTAAAAGAGCTTGATTGGTCTCAATATCTTTCAGTAGAGAAGCTTGGTGGGAAAGCTCCTGCAGAAATGTTTGGCAAGGACCTCCATTAAAGGTTATTAATAACCTTGATATGTTTACCTAAAGGAGCCTGATAGACCTCAATATCTTCAAGTAAAGGAGCTTGATGAGAAAGCTCTTAAAGAAATGTTTGACAAGTTTAACCTTGATATGCTTACCTAAAGGCTAAAGGAGCCTGATACACGTCAATATCTTTCAGGAAAGCTTGCTATCTTTCAGAAACACATCACTTGTCAGACTACTGTCTGTTAGACATGAACCTTTCATAAGATGGGCAGCCTACTGTTAACATAGTGTGTCTTTCAAATGTGACTAAGGCAGCAGACAGGTTCACAGAATACATTGCTAGTCTATGATGATAAGTACCTCTCATCATCTCAAGAGATATTGATTCTATTTGCAGGAGGGTAACACCTGTGGAGCACGGAGGTATCGGGTATCATCACTACTTCTGGCACTGCTGCTTTTAAAAAGTTTTCTGTCTTAGCAAAGGAAAAAAAGAGCAAGAAGTTAGCCAGGCGCCATCTTGGATACACGAATACTTGATAATGGCTCAAACAAGAGAGAGATCCCACAAGAGTATGGCCATGGAGTACGAGCCGCTTCCATCCCTTTTGAGTCCTTGTCAACACATTCCAAACGTGATGGAGTTTCATCACAACAGATCCGTGTCTGGGCATCCATGGACAATGTTGCTTGAACATTTTCAGGATTGCTGAGGATCAACAAGTGTTTTTGAAGTGATATTGTAGCCAGTTCCTCAAGTGTCAAGATGTGTCAACTTCTGAGATGATTTGATGTAGCCATCTGTTGCTTATGCTTGGTTCATCAAAAGAATCAAAGTGTGATGCTTGCATTTCATAATTGAAAATTTTGAAACAAATATTTTTTAACTATGCCTGTCAAGATGACTGTCTTATCAAATCAAGCAGCATAAATCTCCAAAGATCATCTGTTTTAGTTCCTAGATACAGACTGCGTGTTTGCTTAACTACATCCACAACATTCATGAAGTGTGTGGGGGTTATCTCCTATGTGGATGCATCACAATGTCAGGGCCATTCCTGATGCCAAGGTCTTGTCCCAAAAGTGGATATTACACATTGCTGTATTTGTGTGCAAGGAAAAGCAACATTTTGGCAGGATGTGTTCAACACTGCTGACCAGGAGCTTATAAAAGTCAGATTTTGTCAAACAATTGGCCTTCCATAATGTACATACTGTAAAGTCGTTGTTTTTATTCACTGAGCCTTAATGAGGTGACGATTTCTGTGAGGACGTTAATAGTAGGGATCATGCACCTGTAGAATGTTCGAATGAAATGTTATCCCTTCTTAGTGAGGAAGATGTTTGGGACAGTCACTGACGGTATAGGTGTATGGTTGAAGGAGCCTGTTGCTAGGTTACCGAGGAAGTGGATGCATTGATTCTTTGCCTGATTCATCGATAAAGGCCTTGACTAATTTGTAGATAAATGACAGAGGGCTTGGATGCATTGACCCATTGTTTTATTCATCAGTGAAGGTTTCGGATGGATCAGCCTGTTGCTACATTCATGAAAGAAGGCCTGGATAATATCAGCTTGTTGCTAGACTCATCAATGAAAGCTTGGATGGATCAACCTTTTGCTGGATTCATAGGAAATATCTTGAATGCATTGACCTGCTGCTAGATTCATTGACAAAAGCTTGGGTGGATCAACTTGTTTCTAGATCCATCAAAAGAAAACATTGATGTATCGACATGTGGCTAGATTCAACGATCATGGTTTGGAAGGATCCACCTGTTGCTTTATTCATCAATGTAAGCTAGGATGATTTGACCTGTTGCTAGATTCATCAAGGGAATCGTGTCATTGGATTAGTCTTTGCCAGGTCCATCAGGGAAGGCTTGGATGGACCCAACGGTTACTAGATTCATTGGGATTCAAGTCTCAGATGCACTGACCCATTGCTTGACTTAAAGGGAAAGTCCGGGATTGAGAAGGTCTTCAGGGAAGGCTTTGTTGTATCAGACTGCTGGTAGATTCATCAGGAAAGGCCTTGATGGATCAATCTGTTGCTAGAGTCATCAAAGAAGGCCTGAATGTATTGCTATCATTGCTAACTTCACTAATGAAGGCTTGGATAGATGAACCTGCTACTGAATTCATCAGAGAAAGTGTGGATGGACTGACTTGTGGCTACATTCGTGGTGAAGGCTTTGATGGGTCCACCTGTTGCTCTATTAATTGATAAAGGCTTGGATGGATTAACCTGTTGTTAGATTCATCACAGAAGACATGAATGCACTGATCTGTTGCCAGATTCATCAAGGATGGTTTGGATGGATCAGTCTGTTGTTAAGCTGATCAGGGTATACTTATGTTGATCAATCAGTTCGTAGATACATTGGCGAAAGCTTTGATGGATGAACCTGTTGCTGGACACATCAAGGATTGCTTGGATTCACCAAGTGGAAGGCAGACTGAAATCAGAGGACATAGATGAAACATATGTCATAAAGCCTAACTGATATTTTCACCAAATGGAAAATGGAGTAGAAAGAAAGAAAATTTGAAGAGATAAACTAGTGCTTTGAAAACATGGAGTATCTAGTGAGAAGAAAGAAATTTCACAGGGAAAAGCATATGTTTTGAACAAGTGGAGAATGGAAAGGGCACCATGACAATAATGTCGGCCATGTTGATGAAAGACTTGCATATTACTGTCTTGTATTCTGATTGAAAACCATTGAACATCTAGAGGCAGAAACTGAAGAAATGTAGTTTGAAAAGTGTAAAAAAAAGTTTGAAAAGATAAATTGGCCTCCGAGCATGTTTAGTGTCAGGGTCCCATATGGTGCAAAAGCAAATTAGTTCTGTTATGATTGTCCAGCTGTTCAAAGACGTGAGTAGATATACTGAATGATAATTTATAATCAATGTGACAGCTCTGCCAACCCCAGACTGATGTCAGCATGTGGAGGACATAGTAACAAGTAATGGACAAACATGAAGTATTGTGAAAGATTGCTGGAGGTGAGATGAACCATCAAGCCTTATTCTAGTTCTAGGTCTGCTAATATATGATGGCACACAGATGTTTGTATTGATTCCTGGCAGGTTGCTGATGTGGATCAGTGACTCTGAATCAAGACTATGTGAGTTATGAGGTCTGAGGTCTGTCATGTGGAGGTGCAAGCAGCTTGTGATGAGTCCTCGCAGATTGCTGGAATGTAAGATGGATCCAGTCTGATGTGAGATACGGGGTCTGAGGTCTGTCATGTAGAGGTGCAAGCAGCTTGTGATGAGTCCTCGCAGATTACTGAAACGTAAGATGGATCCAGTCCAATGTGAGTTACGAGGTCTGAGGTCTGTCATGTAGAGGTGCAAGAGGTGCAAGCAGTTTGTGATGAGTCCTGTGAGTTAGACTGCTGAAACGTAAGATGGATCCAGTCCAGATGTGAGTTGATGAGGGGTCTCAGCTCTGTCATGTAGAGGTGCAAGCAGCTTGTGATGAGTCCTCGCAGATTGCTGGAATGTAAGATGGATCCAGTCTGATGTGAGATAATGGGTCTGAGGTCTGTCATGTAGGGTCTGATGAGTCTGTCATGTAGATGGATGCAAGCAGTCTTTGTGATGAGTCCTTTGTGATGAGACTGCTGAAACGTAAGATGGATCCAGTCCAATGTGAGTTATGGGGTCTCAGCTCTGTCATGTAGAGGTGCAAGCAGCTTGTGATGAGTCCTCGCAGATTGCTGGAATGTAAGATGGATCCAGTCTGATGTGAGATACGGGGTCTGAGGTCTGTCATGTGGAGGTGCAAGCAGCTTGTGATGAGTCCTCGCAGATTGCTGAAACGTAAGATGGATCCAGTCCAATGTGAGTTATGGGGTCTCAGCTCTGTCATGTAGAGGTGCAAGCAGCTTGTGATGAGTCCTCGCAGATTGCTGGAATGTAAGATGGATCCAGTCTGATGTGAGATACGGGGTCTGAGCTCTGTCATATGGCGATGGGAGATGTGTCCTGGCAGGAAGACACTGATGATGAATCAGGTCCTGCACACAAGATGAAGATGGGCCTTGCAGACACTCTGAAGTGCACTTAGCATTACAAACACCAAAAACAGACTCTGCAAAACATATTTTGAACTGAACAAACAAAACATTTTTCAAGGTGAATTGTTTGGTGAATGATTCAGGATTCAGGATTCAGGATTTATCCTTGGAATCCTGGAAAGAGATGATAGAACCAGACACACTGCATGTACAATGATGTGAATGAAAACTGTGGAGGTGTGTCTGATGTGCCACCAACATAGAGGGCCATTTATACAATTAGAATTCTGCAAGGACATTGGGTTGAAATGTGTTTTGCTATGGCTGTTTCAGCTCTACATCCACATATAGGATGGTTGTTTGCATGGTAACATCATGAGCAGGTTGAAATCTCTCAATATCTACAGACAAGCTTCAAAGATATTTTGTTTTGTTCCTCACTCGGCTCATACATCCATTGCTTTATCTTGATCCGTGATATTAGGGTTACTTGGGGAACAGTATTTGATCCTTGACATTAGGGTATCAGTATTTGATCCTTGACATTGGGGTAACATTGGAGAAACAATATTTGATCTTTGATATTAGGGTTACTTTGGGAACAGTATTTGATCCTTGACATTGGGTTACTTGGGATGACAGTATTTGATCCTTGACATCAGGGTATCAGTATTTGATCCTTGACATTGGGGTAACATTGGAGAAACAATATTTGATCCTTGAGATTAGGGTTACATGGGGTGACAGTATTTGATCCTTGTAATCAGGTTGACACTGTGAGGGCAAAGTTTCTACAGTTGTCATGGCAAGTTGTTTTAAGAATACTTAATAGTTACTCTGCCAACACAGTGTGAAGTGAACCTTTTCAATTCAGAATTTGTGATGAACGATTCATTGCCTTGGTAGGGAATCTACAGGAACTCTATCCTAAAATCAGTGATGGTTGTATGAGCTATGGTGGGGTGTTGTAGTCTACGATCAGGAAGAGACAAGCCTCACTGTGATTATAATTATTTTGTTTGAAAATTGTTTATTTTGTCATCAGACAGTGAAACATTGCATTTAACATTACTTCCAGTGATGTTCACATCGTATATATATACATCATGCAGAACCCATATCTGTTTGTAAATATCAACAAGATATTATGTTTTAGCAACATTTCTAGTCACAATCTGATATTGTAGTTGTAGTATATTAACTTGGTTTAAGCTTGTAAGCATTGTGGAGACTGTTACATGAAGTTTTAAAAATGTCTTCTTTTCATCCTGGTTGTGTGCGAGTGTTAGTATCTAAACGGTAGTGGTTTCATTTTGCAGTTTTTATATGACCGTTGACTATAGTGTAGTAGACTTATTGTCATTTGCTTACATGGATGCCTGCAAAAGATGCTATTGTTACATTCTTACATTGTTACATTCTGTCAGGGTTGTACATTGCGTGGGTTGTTTTTAAGCCTTCAAATTATATCTTATTGATGTGTAACTTTATCCTTAGAACTATGTGGATAGGCATGTACAGAATCATATGATAAAAAATTATACTACTCAACAGAAGTTAAGAACACCTGATATTTTCACATGACTCTGTTATGGCAGATTAACTCTAGTCACACCAATAATCAGGTGGTCCTTAACTCACTTTGAGTAGTATAGTTATTGAAACCTTTCAGTTTATGGTTTATTAAGGTACAGTTCATACTGTGACCAATGTAAACTGACATCTTGAACTAGTGGCATGTTATTTATTCAAGGGTTCCGGTCTTGGAAATGCTTTGGTGCTTTTCTTCATGCCACAGACAAGTTCATTCAATATGTTCATTCTACTTAATGGACATTGAATTACGTGCTAATGTTGATTCAAATATATATATTCTAAATCTTGCATATAAGGTCAATAACAAAATTGTGTGGAATAAGGTGATATTATATTTGAATTTAAGCGCCATTTTATTTCGTACTATGGGTGGTCTGATTGGGCTCAAATAGTATGTTATTAATATAAGGCCAGACCAATTTTATTTCTTGTTTTATGGATCCGTCGGTTGTATTTTTTCAAGATTAAGAAAAAAAAAAAATCCCTGCTCAAAAAATAAATCCTAATGTTTTTATTGGCCAAAAGTGTAACCTTATAAACAAAAATTTTTTAGATTGGTTTTTGCTGTATATACACTTCATAAATTGCCAAAAAGTAAAATACTTTTAGTACTTAAAAGGAATATTACTTTGACTGGTGATTTTTTTCCCTTTTGCCTTTAGGTATTCTGAGGACAAAAATCCTTAAAGCAAGAAATAAAATTGGTCTGGCCTAAAGTCAGTTTCTATTTATTGTAATTTACAAATAAAGGTGAGTTTGTATGGGGAACAGTGAATTATAATACAAACATCATCATGATCAGGTTTATAGGAGTATTAGACGTGATGGGATTATCCATTATATTTTAGTGCCTTTCACTTTTCTACTTTTGTATGGTAATGGCCGACCAAGCACGAGCAGACATGCTCTATATTCTTCCACTCACCTGATTTCCTCACTCACTCTTTTCGGCAGTCTTGTTGTTTCAGAACGTAGTAGTCCTTTGAAGTTAGCAATGCTTGGCATTAACAATATAGAAAGGCCAAACATTTCATGTCAAATTCAGACAACAAGAGCATGTTTATTTTTTTAATTCTTTCGTTCGTAATTTTTGTCAAAGATGCATTGTGAGTGTTCAATAAACAGAAGTTATATCACTTCAACATTTTGTAAAATTTGCAAGGTCCATTTTGTACATTTAAGAGAGGCCATTAAGATATTTCGACAAATTTTGAACATTTTAGAAATGGAACAGACAGTGCATCTTTGAAACGATTAATATTGTTTTCATATGAAAGAAATTTAAGTTTAACTGGCACAGAAACCTCAGGTAATTTCACAAGTAGTATTGTACTCCTTCACCATGAGAGAACCGGCATTTAGTTAAACCTATAATGTTCACCACACAACTATTCTTACACTACCGCCATAGCTGAATGATCGTAGTTACCTCCCCTTAGAACAGGTCACAAATTCGTAAAATCATATATGCAATATTATTTCAAATCTTCCAGCATTCAAGGTTTGGATCCTGATCACAAACATGCTTGATAACTCTGTAGGAATATGTAGATCTGTTGGTGGCAATGTTATTATGTTCTTAACGTCAGATAATGGACAGAAAGGTATTTAGTCTGTCGGGATGACAAGACTCTTTTTGGTTGTAGAATCTGTTAGAAGTGAGTTGGGTTTAATGCCGTTTTGAACAGCATTTCAGTTATATTATGGCAAGTTGGCTTGTCATGGGAGGAAAGCCCATTGTGATGCTGAACTCCGACGTCTACCATTTTGTGGAAACCCATGGTGCTGACAAGAATAGTCTTGGGAGAACAGGAATTCTGACCCACAATCAAAGATTCCTGATATGCCCAAGTGACTGAGCTTTGCACTGTGAAATGTGGCACCTAAGTCAACTGGGCAATGCAAGTGAGTGTTAAAAGACTGCAAAAAACCCCTGGAATTTTGTTTTTCCAAAAGAACACTACATAATTGTGTTTAGAAAGGTATTCTTTTAACTAATCAAAGTAACAGAAATTTGTAAGCTGAAATTAAGATATAGAACAATTAAAACTAAAACGATGACCATTATAAGAATTTTGGAAAATATGCTTTCTCGTCACATTTATTTGAAGTAAAAATAACAGTTTTTAAAATCAACACCAGAGACTTACCAATGTCAGAGAACAGATTCTTTTGGGCTTACTTGGAAATATAGCAGTAAAAATTATGAGTGAATAACCAGAATTATCTAGTGATGAGACCAGGTATTCGCAAAAGAGTAAACCTGATTGGATAACGGTAATCAAGTTACCGAATACCCAAAACTGGGTGCAAATTTGTTTCTTTGTCATCTTAAATGAGGTTGATGTGAAAATCTGGTTCGATTCCTAACTGATAACCCTTCTGAAGAGGGGGTGGGTTAGCCTGATAGTTAAAGCATTCGCCCCTTATGCGGAAGACCAAGGTACGTGTCAAGGCGACTGCCTCCGTGGTGTAGTGGTTAGAGCGTCCGCCCGGAGTGCGGAATGTCGCGGGTTCGATCCCCAACCGCGTCATACCAAAAGATGTTAAAATATGGTACTTGTTGGTCCCTGCCTGGCGCTCGGCATTAATGGGTCCAAGGACTGGTCGGCTCGGAGTCAGTATAATGTGTCGGAGTGGGGTATTCATGCTTCACTGCGGCATGGTATCTCAGTGGGCTAGCACTATAAAACCAACTTCAGTCTGGGCTAGTACAAGCTGCCGCACATACACACGCATGCACATTGTCATATGAGCGAAATATTCTCAAGCATGACGTTAAACCCAATTCCACCACCACCACGTGTCAAGGCCCTACATGTCAAGACCATTTCTGGAGTCTGAGTCAAGGGTGATGAAGTAGCTTAGTGCTTTAAAGCATTCTCTTGTTACGCTTTGTTTCCCCACCTGGGTACAATGTGTGAAGCCCATTTCTGGTGTCCCTTGCAATGATATTGCAGGAATATTGCTAAAAGCGGCATAAAACTGAACTCACCCGACCATCACCCACCTCCTTCTGAAGCGATCGTGAAGGTTGAATTACGACTTGCTATATACATCATCAAGCGGCCAGATTATCAAATGCCTTAAACTCCATGGAAAGCCTTGAACCTAGACATCTCATTGTTGTACAGTCGACCTTACATCTTGTATATTATTGTATACTTGTAAATGATCTATCTTGTTCATGTATATCCTTGTAGATATATTGTTTTTGTTTGTTTTTCTCTGGCTACTTGTTACAGCTTCATGACAGACTTATTTAACTGGGGAAACATGAACTAATTAAAGATTTAGTTTTACATAAAACAGTAAACTAGCTAGTAGATGCTCTGCAGTGTTACCTGGAAAATTAACTGAAAAAAATTCAAGTTAATATTGTCAGTGAAGAAATTGGTTTCTACAATGGACTAGATGGCGAATTCTAAATGAGGTGTTTCATTAGGGCAGCTGAAGGGACTGGTCAGTTATAGGGAATGGATAACTGAGATTTGGGGTCAAGGAAGTATCAAAGTGAAATGGGCGAGTGTTCACAGAAAGTATCCCAACTACTGGCAAACAAGGATAAGTTGACCACCGACCTGACAATTGACCCGTATTAGCATGTATGAGTGCCGCCAACTGGCCCTTGCCATTGTGAGCGAAGGGGCCCAAGGTTGTCCACGATCAAGTGTAGTGCGACTTGCTACACCGAACATGTGAGAGTCCATGAGCAAAGCGTGTGCAGCTACGCGCGGAATCAATTTCATTGTCATGCAATGCACGTGCACTTGTCTACATCTGCTCTACATTTCACAAACCAAATTGGTTTGCTCATTGCTGTGGACCGCCTACTTCTCGTAAACGTGTTCTCTGTGCCGGTCCAACTTATCCTTGTTTGCCAGTTCATGGGAGATGGAGGAGGTGGTCACTTATTAGAGGGGTGGAGAGAGAGCGATTGGGGGTCAAGGAAGTATCTTTGTGAAGGGGGTGAGGGGTGTGTTGATGGACAGAGGGATGGAGGAAAAACGGAGAGGGCCATTAGACTGTATATAACATTGTTTCGGGAGTTGGAAGGTTGGGGATGGGGGGCATGTTGCAAACATGTTACACATATTTGAGAACTATGGACATATGTTTGAGATGGAAAAGTAGGTCAGGAAAGTATACTCAACAAATAAAGTTAAGGACCACCCCAATATTCAATATTAAGTATTATGTGGATCATAACATGGACTATTGGACACTAAAATATTGATAATTTGGGTGGTCCTTGAACTTGAGTATATGATAAAGTCCTAAGATCAATCTCACAATCCCCATCTTCTAAAATAAACGACCAGGGCCCTTATTCTCGAAACTTTCGTAGCCCTAAGAATTCTTACCTTTGATCGTAGCCAATGTGTTAAGAAGGGGCTTAAGAAGTTCGTAGGGCTACGAACGTTTTGAGAATAGCTAGCCAGTCCCTAATCTAGTATTGCATCTAGACATTAATGCCAATCTATTCTGTTTCCACCTGTAATTAACCTGTGATTGTTTCCTCATTATCCCCGTAGATATGGTGTCTCTCCAGGCTCAAGTCATCCTTGTTTCTCTTCATCAGTTTCTGTTGTACATGAGAACCATCCGACACAACAATGCAAAGCTAAAACTCCGCTGGCATCCATTTTATCTCCCAATCGATCCAAAAACAATGAGACATCGTCCTTGAGTTGCCATTCTCAACCAGATGCCTTGTTGTGTTCTGATGTTCTGGTTCACGGAACATGGAGATGAAAATATCCCCAAACCTCAAGGATGGGCTAAAGTGTGCAAGCTCATTTGCGTTGTACACAAATATGTACATGTTATTTATGCAAAATATTCAATAAATTATTTACCTTATTTTTCAAGTCATGAGTTTGTATTTTGTTTTGGATGACATTCTACAGAAAACAGCTGATAATTGTCATATAATACTCCTGTGAAGATCTGGGATAGAATTGATCTTCAGCAACCCAAGCTTGTCATAGGAGGTCTGTTTGGTTGGTTTGTTGTTTAATGCCACACTCAGCAATATTGCAGCTATATGGCGGCGGTCTGTAAATAATCGAGTCAGGACCAGACAATCCAGTGACAACAACATGAACATCGATCTATGTAATTGGGATATGATGACATGTGTCAACCAATCAGCGGGCCTGACCACCGAATTCATTAGTCGCCTTCTACGACAAGCATGGGTTGCCGAAGAACAATTCTAAACCGAATCTTCGCGGGTCTGTTATAGGAGGCATATAACAGGATCAAGTGACCATGGCCCCAATCCACAAAGCATTCGTGGCACTACGACATTCATAAGCCTTTGTACACATGAAGGTCCAGGTTAGAATATTGATCTTCAGTAACCCATGCTTGTCGTAAGAGGCGACTAACGGGATCGGGTGGTCAGGCTGGTTGACACATGTTCATCGGTCATCGATGCTCATGTTGTTGATCACTGGATTGTCTGGTCCAGACTCGATCATTTACAGACAGCCGGCATATAGCTGGAATACTGCTGAGTGCGGTGTAAAACTCAACTCACTCACTCATAAGCCTATGATAAACTATAAAGTTGTGGCAGGTCGTACCATTATGAACTCTTTGTGGATCCGGACCTTGGCTCTTTGTTGATCCATGTCAACATAAACCAACAGTGTAGATCAATGCTCATGTCAATCACTAGGGGATCTGAGCAAGGCTCGATACTTACAGATTGTTGTCATTTAGAATACTGATGAATACACTTTAAACAACAAACACATATAATACATACCTACAACAAGACAACAAACAGCAAACTAACATATACACTTTCATCATTGTCTATTTCTGAAAATTAAAAATAAATTATGACAGTTAACAAACATTTGTTTAATTTAAAACACGTTCCACACTTTGCATGATAAACATGATAAATACCAATAAATATTTTGATATCTTAAAAGCACACAACAGAGTATACTTGCTACAAAATGAGTTTAAAATTTTATTAAATTCAGAATGGAAACCATTTTCTACAAAACTGCATGAAACCAGATATAAAAATACAAATTTGGTGGGAATTTTACTTGTGCTTTTAAAACCATGATCCACATAGAATGGTTTTCAATTTGAAGGTTAGACAACCGTTTACATCATCTAAAATTAATAAATACATCTAGCCAAAATAGTGATACAATATAACAATAGCCATTAAAAAATACAACATTTTACGAGCCCTGAGGATACCTTTAAAGTCTCACAGTCCCTGAACCACATTATTTTCCCCTCCACCCAGCCCTTCCTGCAATGCTAAAGCCCTAAATGAAGCAAGTCTAGATTTCCTCAGGTTCTGAATCACCCTTTTAACTGGGGCTCATTTTCAATTTAAGAGGAATTGTTTGTTTCTGCCAAAATCATAAATATTTAGAGACTAAGCATTGGTCTACCTTTAACATAAACAATACTGATCCAGGCTTACAGACCAGTGCCAATTTCCATCCCTGTTTTCCGGAATTATTTTCAGGTTCACACTAAGTAACAATTGAGCATAAATGTTTTTGTCTTTGCAAAATCTAAGTAGATACTTACAGAAATGCTTAATAAAATGTTACATATGCAATTACGTTATTGCGTAATCCATTAAAAAACATTCTATGATATATTTCTTTGGCTTTAAAGTAACAAAATAAACAAAACAAAAAGCAACTTAGTGACCGGGAGTGTATGCGATAATGATTTAATAATCAAATGTACATTTACTAATAACGTATGTGTAAAACAGCAGGGGTTCAACAGGTAGGTAAGAAATCAGTGAAATTGGAAGCCACATGTTAGAGATAGAGTCAATCTAAACATTGTTGCACAATATGTTGCTGAAGAAACTTTATAAGAAACGGTTTTCTTCATCTGTCAATGGACTCTGGATCCATGAGAAAACTCGAACTTAAACATGAAGTTTGTTTGTTGTTTAAAGCTGCACTCAGCAATATTCCAGCTATATGACTGTGGTCTGTAAATAATCGAGACTGGACCAGATAATCCAGTGATTAATAGCATGAGCATCCATCTACACTATTTGGATACAATGACAGTGTCAACCAAGTCAGCGACCTTTAGTCGCCTTTTACAAGCATGGGTTGCTGAAGACCAGTTTAAACCCGGATCTTCATGGGTCCTGAAACAGGATCAAATGATACTGGTACATTTGTACATCTTCCACAGAACTGGCATGGAACAAAATAATTCATCACAGTACAAAAGTAATGCTTCCAGAGGCCCAGATAAGCTGCGTATCCGGGTAAAATACGCATAGAAAATTTCCAATTACGCATTGAAAAATAATTGTTGCGTACCAATTACGCATTTAAAATGTTAGATACGTAAAAAGTTTAAAACAAATGCGTACAGAATATATCTATAAAAATCGCTTGCGCAATGAAAAAGACATCGATTGCAATCAAGTTGTACTGTTAGTATAGGACTAGTGTTGTACTGTCAGTATAGGATGAGTGAGTTTTTATGAAATCGTTTCCATTATATTTAAGTTGGTTTTGATTAGGTATGACATAAGGCAGAACATACCTGCTTAGTAAACTTACTCAATGACATAATACTTAGGTGAGTAAAATGACTGAAATACGCACATATTTGAAAGAAGTGGGTAATGGAAAATGAATTACCCACTCAACATTCATAATACCCACTCCAAGAAAATACAGTGGGTACAGTAGCCACATGAGCTGAATCTTATCTGGAGCTCTGAATGCTTCATCCTTTGATTGTTTAAGGTTTAAAAAATCATGTATTAACATTTATGCTTAATACTAATCAACAAGAATGCTTCCCCTGGGATTGGACAAACATTAAGTTAGAGAAGTAAAATTACATGATCACACAGAAACAAGTTCTCATGACAGTGACAACTTTCCATTCATAAACGAAAATATTAATGACCCAGTATCTATGTATGTGCATATTAGGTGGACATTAGTTACCACATATGTTGAATGGGTCAATCTTTAAGTTGGAAATGGTTCTCAAAGTCACAATAATTTTTGCAAGGGGGACTAGTTCTCAACAAAATGGCCTCAATCCAGCCCCATGCTGCGCGAATATAATTGTTACTTTTTGGACACATACACATATATAGATAAGCTTTACGATAGAGAAAACGCTGCCTTGTCCAAGTCCAGTAACCCTGAGATGCCTGAGTTAAACCCCTGCATACATACAAACAACCTATATTCATTAACATTAACGCTTCTTCTTCTTGTCATGTCTTGCCATTGCAGCCTTGTATTCACTGGCTTTCAGTTTATCAACCTGAGCTTGGGACTTGGCAAGTTTGTAGCAGGACTGGATAATTAGACACGAGGGTATGACAATCCAGAACATATTCATTGTCACAAAATAGAACCAGAAATACTGCGGGTGGTACATGTAGCCGTGGGAGAAGTCTTCGAATATTTCCGTCATGAAGTAGAGAGTGTCGCCGTACAGCTGGCAGAGGGAGACTATGAGCTGGATGACGTAGCGGTAGGGGCTGTTCCGGAAGTAGAGCAGCAACGTCAAGAAACTCAGAGGTCCGTCAACAAAGGCAGTGATTCTTTCCATGCTTACCACGAATGCATCAGAACTGGAAATAATTGTAACACAACAATGAAAACATGTAATGCTGCTTTAAAAACTACAGGTATCAAAGTGAGACCATCCTTTCTAGTCGCCAGGGCACAAAATCAGTGATCTAACACACAAAAAAAGAAGTTGGACAACTGGTAGACAAGATCACAACACTCTGTGTACCCCTCTGACAAGTTACTAAGAAAGTGTAATCCCAATTGTTAACCAAAATTCACTGTGTTCTTTAATCTGATTGGTTACAAAAACACGATCGAATGGAATTCGATTCCCAGAAATTCGTACAAACATCGCTTACACCATTGTATTGTTACGTCGTCAGCTGTGATGACATCATTCAAATCATATTGTGATGTATAGTCCGAATGACGTCTCAAATGAGCAGTTCCAGATGCTACCATGGGAGACAGCCGAAACGGCCGGCTGATGACATTTCACTGCTGTACCCGTACTCGATGTCAATGAGTGCAGATACAAAAACGTGTGTGGACTATTTTGGTTTACTTTGTGTTTACAATGTCGATAAACATCATGTGTTGGCCAATTTCCGGGTGTTATTGAGTATTTGAAGCACCGGAATTTCATTTGAAACCCCCGGCATATTCCTGTGCTTCAAATACTCAATAACACCCGGAAATTGGCCAACACATGATGTTTATCTCCTAAATATAACATATGTTACATTTTAAAATAATAATAATAAATGGATATTTCTTGTGAGCCATAGTTCAGAGCATGCTCAAAGCGCTTTATATAAAAGAGTCTCTAATGTTTATGATGAAAATATGACAGTTTGTCAAAATGAACATGAGAATATTTGGCAGTTATAGGTTGTAGAATGTTTTGAAGAGGATGGTTCTGAGTCCCGATTTGAATGCTTCAAAGGATGAAGCATTTTTAATATGAGAAGGAAGACGGTTCCACGTTCGACTACTTTCTAAATGGCATGATGCATTTATGCCTTTGGCCATGCTAATTCACACTTGCACAATAAACAAGTTGTTTCAGTTTATTTCAGTATGGATTCAAAGAACACCTTTCCATTTTTCCAAATCTTATCTGTGTTTCATAGGTGCCTGTTTTTGAGATCTGGTGACCTTGACCTTAAACTTTTTTCTAAGATTAAGAGGACAATTTTCCAGTAGTAAGTTGTGAGTGAACTTGACCTGCAAACTCATGCCAGACATGTGTTTACAGAATGGAACCTCTTACTAGTACATTGAACTTGTTTAGCATTTTAAACTAAATGGATATTTCAGATATTTTACAAACTGGCTGCAAAATATGTCCATCCAGTTTACTATGATAATGATGCAGAATCGAACCCAGGTCTTTGGCATGATGAGTGAACCCTTTAACCATTCGGCTACCCAACGGTCCCAGTACCAATACTTATTGTACACAAACATAAGATCAATACAAAGGGGGTACAATGATTGGTATTTCATACAACATCTAATATCGTATAATGGAAATGAACAAGTAATGAGACACAATTATTAACAACAGTGGATTACATTGTGAGTGAGTGAGTGAGTGAGTGAGTGAGTTTAGTTTTATGCCGTGGATTACATTGTATTCATGTTTATCAATATATATAATTACCTCATATACCGACTGTCACCCATGCTGTACTCTTTCCCTGAAACATAAATATATTGTTGAAGTAAAAATTCCAACAACCATCATACACACAAAATGGACACTTATCGCAACTATAAAGCCATTTTCAAGAACGTATAAAGTAATGATAAGGGGAGACAACTTTCCGAATTCTACAAATTACCTCCCTTTGACCGTACTTACATACTTGACCGAGGAAAGACATATCGCCAGCAAGAACGTCATGGAATACACCGAAGTATCCTTCCAGGAAAGTGTGGATTAGACCGCACATCATAAACCAGCATAATACTACACGCTGTGTGATTGTAAATCTCGGGTTTTTCGTCGTTCCTGAATAAACCCATGTCAACACAACGAACACTCCGACAACACCGAAGAATACTGACAGGATTTCAACGACGCCTTTGTCGTTTGGACGATAGTGAGGTAATTTCAAGTCTTTCGGGAAATAAGGGTGTTCTGCTGCCATGATTGCTGAATAGCAACTACACACTGTATTGCAGTTAGATCCTTTGTCGCGTGGTTCTCAGCTGAGAGAAAAACCACCAATCAAATTTTGTGTGAAAGCTCCTCACAGCGAGTACCCGTTCGCGGAGCTCTCGTTACTGGACTGATTTGCCTGCCCTAGAGCGCTTGCGCTCTTGCAACTGAGTTGGCGTTCCTAGGAGTTGGACGGGTACCAGTCAACACTCGATATTTTACTGAGCCCCTGTCTACGTAAACTACTAGTAATTAACGCGCTAAGCTTGTGGAACCAGTGTACTATGACAGAGAGATTATTTCTGTCAGATAACAATTGTTTCCAGACTTATGAATTGTTTCAAAACGTGTCTGTATGACGAGCGAAGGCGAAATGGAAACGTTTGGAGTTTTACTGTATAGGTGTGTAATTAATCGAGTTTCATTTGACATCCCTTTTATCCTCACTAAATATATATATCTCGGCTGTAAGTAATCGAATCAATCCCAGCGTTTGTAATATTGACCATCGATCTACGCATAGTGGACAGACATGCAGGCAGGCAGATATTTTATGTACGTCTCACCGCTGTACATCTTAAACAATATATAAAATACATAAATAATATATATACAGTTAAGTACAGTGTAAGGATATGTCAGATACAGTGCCACTGACATTCAATTATGAGAAACGATAAATCTAAAACAAAATAACAATACAAAAACAACAACATAAAAACACACAGAAGCATACATTTACACATATATACCGGCAATAGTTTATCCATACACATGTATGTTTTATATATCGTCTTTCTAGACCAGATGACATAAGCATCAACGATGTTTGCGGGTTTGCGGCCGTTAGATCATAAAGATGACAGTGATGACCGGTATCATAAAGTAATATTTTGTTCATGATGCAAATTATCACTTTAATAATTTGTCTGGATTCCCGGTGGTCAGTTCTGACTATCGCCAACAGACAAGGGCATATTTGTAAACATACCCACCTGAGGTTTTTTATTGGTAAGTTTTATTGGTAACTAACCAGTAGAATACCGTTTGTATTCTGCGACCTTTTCCCGCAAAGAACCACCACCACAAACCAAGTGAGGTGGCGGGTAGGGGATGGAGTCGCCAGTTCGCTGTTGCGCCACTTCGGCACGCTAGAAACCGATGACTGTGGGTTTGAATCCAGATTTGCGCCGATTGTGTCTCTAGGTTTGTCATCAGCCTGGTTCCCCGGGATCCGCTGCGCTAACGCTCATTGTCGCAGCGCTAGCGCAGCAGATCCCGGAAACAAGACTGGGTTTGTCATCCCCATGCCTGTGTTCATGGATTTCACGAAAGTAGTAAACTTATCTTACCAGCCTCGCGTTTGGGGACTCCTCCCACTGTGAGCTGAGACTCCATCATATAACGTGAATATTGTTAAATATGGTGTTGAACGCAACTCGGTCACGCTTCCCGAGGCAAGGAAGGTAACCGACTAGAAAAGTCCAGTTTCAAAAAGTGATTTACATACATACTAGTTAACTCTTATGCCTTGGCAAGATGATGAACATGAGAATCCAGCGATGAATTAACAGGAATTAACTAAAATATAACATATCCAAACAATAAAAACACCCCCAAAACATGCTGAATAATAATACTTTCTGCAGTTGAAAATGTAAATATACACGGGTTGTACTTAGCTTTGTACATCTCTCCTAGTTCAGGAGAAACCAATGTACGTTCCTGATTGACGTCTAACCACGGGAGGTAACTCTTGCTGGAATACGACTAATATCACCTGTTCTCTGAAACCAGCAGGTCAACCCATTATCAAATTAAACTATTCCAAAAACCGACTTTCCTATAACTGGCAACAATAAACGATTTTCATTTTGAAAGAATCAACCTGTGCTGCTTCAGAGAGAAAACGACACAACTTATGTTTAGATATATTTAAACCAAGTTGCTTTGAAACGTTTGAATGAATGAGTGAGTGAGTATGGTTTTACGCCGCTTTTAGCATTAATCCAGCAACATCACGGCAAGGGACACAAGAAATGGGCTTCACATGGTACACATGTGGGGAATCAAACCCGGGTCTTCGGCGTGACGAGCCAATGCTTTAACCAATAGGCTACCCCACCGCCCGTTTGAATGAAGTATGCATTAAAATGTTTTCTTTTTTAAAAAAGTAAGAGGAAAGAGACTCTCAATTTCGCCCAACTACAGTAATCTAGACTTGCCAAATATGATAGACTTGCGTGGGGTGTACTGATCATTGGTTTAGGAAAATCTCGTTAACTTTTGTTCTTCCAGTAAAACTTTTAAAACGTTCCCCCGCCCGCCCATTTTTGAGAAAACTGTGCCAGAGGAACATAATTTTGTTATGAAATATAGATGTAGTGAATACACTTAGTCTACATGGCCAAATGTTTTATTCTTTTCTACAGACCTCTAACATGGACACTTCATGTCAGCCCTGACAGTAATGAGTAGACTGGAATTCCTTATTAAAAGCTTCCACCAAAGCATTGCTCCTACTATGAATATAATATTCCCAAATTAGAACCCAGCATTGAAAGCATGCGTATCAATAGAACCAGAAGCGACTAAATATTTGATTTAAACTTTTGTCATATACGATATCCTACCGCAATATCAGTTATAAATACTTAATGCAATTAATGATCTTTTGTTGGCTGAATAATTGGGAAAATATGCTCGCATTATATTTGACATTAGTGACTCCCAAGGCCGACTGAGCCTGCTCGTCAAAAACCTATTGAGACCGGGGAAATTTACTGCACTCACTTGTGTCCTTGACCTTTGTGCGGATTGCGACATGTCTACCCGCATGTTGGCTGTAGTGTCCCACTTACTGACCCAGGATGACACTCCACCATCCAAGCATAAGTGTACATGTAAATGCGATGGCGTGTAGCAACAACAATTGACCTTAATGCCTTTTTGAAGGGGCCATCTGTTAACCTATACAATGTATTCAGTTTCTTATCAAGATCTGTTGTTTAATTATTTTCTTCCTTTTGGCGTTTTTAAGATATTGAATGGTTGTAAATGTTGGTTTAATATATAGTGCCTATTGGCACTTTGTAGTAAATTACATATTTGTCTCTATGAGTGAAGATTTGGGTTAGAATTTGTCTTCAGTAACCCATGCTTGGTGTATTAGGAGGCGACTAACTGGATCCGGTGGTCAGACTTGCTGACTTGGTTGACACATGTCATCGTATCCCAATTGCGTAGGTCGATGCTCATGATGTTGATCACTGGGTTGTGTGGGATGAAGCTGGGCGACCTGACAAGTTGATAGATGGAGAATGGTGATAGTGATCTTTCAGGTTGGTCACCCTCGGTCTTGCAGTTCTGGGAAGGTCAGATGTCTGGCCAGACTTGTTGGTTTGTCTCATTAGTCTGAAGATGGACTGCCTTGTACAACCGAACGTTCTGGCAATATGCCTGTTTGAAGCCTCCATCTGCGACATTCCACTGGCTCGTCCTCGCTGATGATCTTGAAATTTTGAAATTATACTTGTAACAGGTGTACCACTAACAATTTCAATCAACTATGTTGTATACTGTTGGATCATATCGTGCACTTGCGATTCAACAAAATCAGTATTTTTAAGGATATCCCACGTACAAAACTGTAAAGGATATCTCTGGTGTTTTGGTAAGTCACAATCAAACTCTTTTCCAAATATATTAGCTGTTGGTTCTCAAAAGATGTGTACTTTCTTTTGTGCGTCAGTTAATATAAAATATTTTCTCATTTGGTTAACAAATACAGTTATTCTTGTATCCCCCGTGCCACACTGATGAGCCAGAAAACCCTTCAAAATACACCTTGAATACCTTCTAAATACTCCCCGAATACCTTCTAAATACACCTCGAATACCTTCTAAATACACCTCGAATACCTTCTAAATACACCTCGAATACCTTCTAAATACACCTCGAATACCTTCTAAATACACCTCGAATACCTTCTAAATACTCCCCGAATACCTTCTAAATACACCTCGAATACCTTCTAAATACTCCTCGAATACCTTCTAAATACACCTCGAATACCTTCTAAATACTCCCCGAATACCTTCTAAATACACCTCGAATACCTTCTAAATACACCTCGAATACCTTCTAAATACTCCCAGAGACCCACGAACCCAAAGTAGGTCGGCAGCCTCAATACGTCTTTGTATGTATGTTCCATGGTGAATAGTAGTGCACTTTATGAACAGACTTGCATTGTAACGATGAATCGACTTTACAAACCCAATACTACACAACTCCGCACCAATTGATTTTAACGCGTCGGTGATTCTTTAGATAAACAGATCAAGACATAAATGAATCAGCACTTTTCTACAACAGAAACCGTGGCCATATTGCAAGCACACAACGCAAGCACTGTACGCTGTGTGACGCTATTTGTACAGTAATTGAAGGCCCAGTTAACGCATGTGACACATATACTGAACCCAGTATAGTTAACAGCTCGTTGACACAGCAGAACAAGGTGACAAAAGCCTCGATGTCACTTGTAGATAGAGAACGCTAGGTAAGTATAGGATGAGTCAGTCAGTCACACATCTTCTCGGCATCCACACCCAACTGATGTGAATGAAAGCTGATGAAAGTAAATAAAATCATCCTTCTCGTAGTGTAATGCTACTAGCAGTGTAACGAATAATATACTGAGCCTAAGTTTATCTAGACTGTTGTATTGTTTATACAATTTGCCTAATTAATCGTCATAATACACCATTGGCGTGTTATACGCTGTATATTTGGACTAAAGGACCGTTCATAATTTATGGCGGGGTGGGGGGATGGCGGTAATGATGATTTTAATGGGGCGGGGGTAGTTACCCATCTTGTTCTGGGGATTTAAAAAAAATAATATTAAAAGATTATGAAATTGTGGGGGGAGGGGGATAATTGATTTTGTACATGACGTGCAGGGGGTGGGGGTGTCACTCACTTTGCACATAACTTTTAGTGGGGATCATTCACATTTTACATCATCATGCTTCTCCATAAAAATCATCATCACACATCCCTAGCCATAAATTATGAACCGTCCCTTATAATATGCTAGCGGCGGTGGGTAGCCTAGTGGTTAAAGCGTTGGCTCGTCACGCCGAAGACCCGGGTTCGAATCCCCACATGGGTACAATGTGCGAAGCCCATTTCTGGTGTCCCCCGCCGTGATGTTGCTAGAATATTGCGACGTAAAACTAAATTCAGTCAGTCAGTATAATATGCTAAAACTCGATTATCCAGCTAAAGCTGCATATTATTATTATATACACCACATATACAGCTATAGCTGGATAATCGCGGTTTTAAGCTCAGTGATTGCATGTGAGTTCTGTAGCATAATCGGTCTGTACGTTAGCGTGTGTTGGTTCAGTGAGTATGGATTTACACCCCTTTCAGCAATATCACAGCGGGAACACCAGATATGGGCTTCACACTTTGCCTCCAATGTAGAGAATCGAACCCGGGTCTTCGGCGTGACGAGCGAAGGCTTTAAACACCAGGCGACCGAACCACCCGGGAGTTAAAAGCGTTAACCAAAACCAGTGATGGCCTCTGCCAAAAATTCAACATCCCGAAGTAGCGTTTTCAGTTACTGTTTCTATTTAACAGCAAGAAGGATTTAAGTGTTTAGTCCTGCGTGCCTAAACAGTATATTCATGAATGAATGAAGCGGAATGTTCAGGAGATAACGTAACGCTGGCAAATACGTGTAACCTTCAGCGGCTGATGTAATCTACAGTAGAGACCTGGTTTCATTTCTGTACAAATAACGCCGTCTGCTGCACTACCATTCTCTTTTGACAGTTGATTAACACAACGGATTAGTCCAGAGAAATATGAAAACAGTTTTATATGAAGGGGTTGTTAAATGCTTTTTAAATGCAAATTTCGAATTTTCTGGTTTAGAATGGATGGGTTATTTATGACTGATGCACTTTGTAGAACTTTATCCACTGAATTATCAAAGATGGTAACGGGAATATTTGTACAAACATTCCGATGGGGTGGGGTGAAGTAAGGTGAGGTGACAAATTAAGGGTCGAGTGAGTTTAGTTTTACGCCGCTTTCAGCAATATCGAGGTATGCATAGCGAGCTGTAGACGACTGACCTATCCATGGCTCACAGACACCTCCTAAAAATATTTATTACATGTAATCGACTACTGGATGGCAGTAAGCGAGATACGCAATCGGATACGATGCCTTGATGTCTTTAAAATCTGACTACGAAAATACGCGAGAACACGGTTAAGGCGCTTACCAACTTATAATCAAAATTCGTTTGTGATCTGTTATTACAAAAAATACTATCATTGGACCAGGGCACATCTAAGTCACGCAACTTTTCACAATAGTGAGTGAGTAAATGCTGCTTTAAGACGCATCAGAAGTATATTGCAGCTATTCGCGGCTAGACAATCAAATATTTCCTTTAGAAACGAATATATAATATAAGATGACGGAGATCACTACAACTTCAGTCAGTCCATTTTCATAGCAAACAGTAAAAACTGATATTCAAAGTTTAAAATCTACATCTTATCATACAATTTAATTTCATTCAGATATGCTAACTTAAACTGTTTAAAACAGTATTGAAAAGTTCAGAAAAAATCCGATATAAACGGATGGTCAATTTTACGGTTTTTGATTGCCTGTATGCACGAGAAGCTATATGATAAATCTGCTTTGCTTTGAACGTTTTCACGATAAAGCACGAGGCTTTGGACGGCGTGTGCACCCGTGACCCACTTCTTCTACCCCCAGGGATATCAAGAGGAGACTCGGTCTGTCGACCACTACAATCACAGTAGTAAAACATTCAGACAAGAATGTGTTGTGAATGAAGCCCAAGCTCGCCTAATCCACACATAGCTGAAATGTTTGAAAGGTCAGAGTCTGTGGGGTGAATGGAAATTTCCACGAATGAAGAGACAATCATCGTGACTTTGCGTTTTATACTTCAACAACACGTACCTCTCATTACAAAGTGTTAGTGAGAAACATTAGCCCACATATATCTGTTACTGCAACAACGAGACGGTAATTGACACCAGTAATGATTGAGAAATGAGTATGTGATCCCTGGCAAACTTAGATATTTTATATGCTACTAAAAACGTTATAGATCAACCGATTATTTCGCAAAACTATACACTACATTTGTGAAGCATAGTGATACGATGAGGCGAGGTGAAATGGGGTTTAACGTCGCACGTACGAATATCTCGCTCACATGACGACGTGCATGCGTGTGTATGTGTGGCTGCTTGTACTAGCCCAGACTTAAGCTGGTTTTATAGTCTTGGCTCAATGAGATACCATGCCGCAGTTAGACACATTACTGTATATGCTGACTTCGAGCCGACCAGTCCTTGTGGTACCCATTAATGCCGAGCGCCAGGCAGGCACCATATTTTAACGTCTTTTGGTATGACTCGGCCGGGGATCGAACCCGCGACCTTCCGCTCTCGGCCGGGCGGACGCTCTAACCACTACACCACGGAGGCGGTCCATAGTAATACGGAAAGGGCGCGACCTTTAACATTATCGTTGTAGTGTACTTTGAGTAATGGACCCGGTGTATCGTTGTGTATTCCATTTAACGTAGCATACTTACTTCACATATGAACCGTGAAGATCTGGATTAGAACTGGTCTTCAGCAACCCGTGAAGATCCGGGTTAGAACTGGTCTTCAGCAACCCGTGAAGATCCGGATTAGAACTGGTCTTCAGCAACCCGTGAAGATTAGAACTGGTCTTCAGCAACCCGTGAAGATCCGGATTAGAACTGGTCTTCAGCAACCCGTGAAGATCCGGATTAGAACTGGTCTTCAGCAACCCGTGAAGATCCGGGATAGAACTGGTCTTCAGCAACCCGTGAAGATCCGGGTTAGAACTGGTCTTTAGCAACCCGTGAAGATCCGGATTAGAACTGGTCTTTAGCAACCCGTGCGTGTCTTGAGAGGCGACTAACGGGATCGGGTGGTCAGCTTGGCTGACATGGTTGGCTATCCTCAGAAACAAATTCCTCTTGATGTGATTGGGTATGGATTTTACGCCCCTTTTAGAAATATTCCAGCAATATCACGTCGGGCGACACCAAAAATTGGCTTCACATATTGTACCCATGTGGGGAATCGAACCCGTGACGAGCGGACGCTTTAACCATCCCAGACCCCACCGCCCCTCTTGTAAAGGAAAATCGTATCTGTGGACTAGACTGTCCAATCAGTCTCTCGGGAGCAGGACAATTGCCACCCAGAATTTTATGTAATTTTATTTTAGAAAATGAATGCAGGTTGTCAAAAAACACAACTTTAGATGATGAAAAGTCAATGTTTTGGGGTATATTAAAATTCTGACTTTGATCATATTTTAACCTTGAAGTAGTCTTGACTTTGATGAAATCTTGGCTGTCATGAAAACTCAGTATGCATCGATTTGGAAAAAAATCAAACTTGAAAGCTTGTTAAGACGTAAGTTACTAACATCATTGAGAGAATGTATTGAAAGCATTAAGAAAACTTAAGATGAAAGTGGCAATTGTCCGAGTGGCAATTGTCCTAGACCCCTGTCTTCTCTCCTACATTTAACCTTAATATATCAAACATACAGGCGGAAACAAGCGGGAACAAGTTTAATATTCAACTGTCTTCGACACGGTAAATAAATGCGGAAATAGAGTGAGAGACAACAACATAAAACAAACAGAATTACAACAAATAAAGTTTGTGACTCAGGTTTTAGCAGGATAATGGACCAGCGAATTACTTCATAATGTTTATCCTTAACTAAAGCTGTAGTTGTCGTAAAGAAGTCGTTGACGTGAGACGGTGAAGAAATGACTTAGTTTTCCGTAACTGGGCGTTTCTCGACCCATGCCTTGATTTTCTCGTTGCTGCCGACCTGGTCAATGCACTTCTTGACCAGGGGGTAATCATCGAGGGTCACCTCTGACTTGATTTTCTCATAGAGGTCAAACACGTATATGTCGGCTACAGTGATCTGAAAATGCAAATTTGAACACATCGATACCGAGATTATACAATTGAGTATCGGGCGCATCAGAATATAGGAATGTGAATATAGGAGTGAGTGAATTTTTAGGCCCCTATGGGTTATGCATGAGTGACTGAATTGGGTTTAACGCCGCATTTAGCAATATTCTAGCAATATCATGACGGGGCACAAATTAATGGGCTTCACCACATTGTACCCATGTCTGGAATCGAACCGGGTGTTCGGCGCGACCAGCGCCTTATCCACTTGGCTACCCCACCGCCCCACTGAGGCCAAGACTGACTGACTGACTGAGTTTGGTTTTACGCCGCTTTTAGCAATATTCCAGCAACATCACGGGGACACCAGAAATGGGCTTCACACATTGTACCCTTGTGGGGATTCGAACCCGGGTCTTCGGCGTGAGGAGCCAACGCTTTAACCACTAGGCTACCCCACCGCCCCCCTGAGGCCAAGAACACATCGAGGTGAGTGAATGTTGTTGAATGCTAAAGAGCTGAGCCCTAGATAAGTGAGTGAGTGAGTTTAGTTTTACGCCGCCTTTAGCAATATTCCAGCAATATCACTGGGGGGGGACACCAGAAAAGGGCTGCAGCCCTAGATAAGAATTATGTTTGTCATTATCATTGTTATTGATGAGTAAACGCTATCTTACCGATTCTCCAACGAAGAAGCCGTTCGCATTGTTATTCTTCAGAAGTTTCTCAAACATCCCCATGTACATAGGGAATTTCTCTTCCTTGTTTTCTTTGGTGAACTGCGCCTGCAACAGTGAGTGAGTGAGTGAGTTTAGGTTTTCGCCGCTTTTAGCAAAAATTCCAGCAATATCACGGCGGGGACATTACATATGGGCTTCACACATTGTACCCATGTGGGGAGTCGATCCGTGGCAAACGAGCAAACACTTTAACCACTAGGCTACCCCAACGCCCCTGGCTTGAAATAGAACATACACTGTCCCTTGACAGAAGAGTCGATGCACATGTTAAATGATGAAGTCAGTTAGCACTCGTTGGGTTCAACCAAACCAAGGATCATAATGGTGGAATCGAACTCGTAACCTCTGTTGGATAGCTGGGGTTAGAGCATCTTTAAACAGTATACCTGCTATATGTCAGCTTGGTGTAGGAGTGAGTACTTTGTTTCCGCTTTATGCAATATTCCAGCAATATCATGGCTGAGGAAACCAGAAATTGGCTTCATACATTATACCCATACGGGGGAATCAAACCCGGGTCTTCGGCATGACGAGTGAATGCTTTAACCGCTGAGCTACCCCACCGCCCCCAGTATGTCCATGAACCAGACGGTCTCTTACTTTCCTGGCTTCATCCTTCTCATAGTAACTCTTGATCATGGTGGTGATGACGTCCTGCACGATCCCCAGTACCTGGTCCACCTCCAGGGCTTGCAGGTCATCCTTCCCATAGTACCCTGAAACATGTGGCAAGTGTGGATTACCGGACCCTGAAACATGTGGCAAGTGTGGATTACTGGACCCTGAAACATGTGGCAAGTCTGGAATACTGGACCCTGAAACATGTGGCAATTCCGGATTACTGACCCCTGAAACATGTGGCAAGTCCGGATTACTGGACCCTGAAACATGTGGCAAGCAAGTCCGGATTGGCAAGTCTGGACTGGACCCTGAAACATGTGGCAAGTCTGGATTACTGGACCCTGAAACATGTGGCAAGTCTGGATACTGGACCCCGAAACATGTGGCAAATCTGGATTACTGGACCCTAAAACATGTGGCAAGTCTGGATTACTTGACCCCGAAACATGTGGCAAGTATGGATTACTGGACCCTGAAACATGTGGCAAGTCTGGATTACTGGACCCCGAAACATGTGGCAAGTCTGGATTACTGGACCCTAAAACACGTGGCAAGTCTGGATTACTGGACCCTGAAACATCACAATGTCAGCCGAATGTGGTTGACGTGACGTGACGTCACGCGTGGGCGGCCGGTCTGTGGCAGATCTCTCGTGTTCCCATTATGTTGAAAACGTCTCCATAGAGACGAGATCGTGTTTCGATGGACACTAAAATATCTGGCCACTTCATTTTGGGCCATTCCCACTTCATTTTGGGCCATTCCAGTTACCAGCATACCCACGGCGCAGAGACGCCGATTTCCAGTGTAGGTTAAAATTAACGTGTTTTCCACAAAGTTCAGAGGCTAGGGGATAATCAACCGTTCCTCAATTTTCAATATCAGGTGTGTGAACTTCAGGTTTTAAAGAAAACCATACAAAATATTGTGTACAAAGTGACATCAGATGTCATGCAAAGTGCTTTGCTACATGTTTATTGAGGGTTATTTTTATATTTTTTTAAATACCTTCTATTTTAAGCAATTTTATGTTATGCACAGTTACTTATTCCCGTTAGTATTATATTATCACAGTTGCAATGCAGTTAGTATGAAGTACTCAGAAAAACGCAGTGCATATTAACCCTGTCATCGCTATCGATTGTGATATGTTTCGTGCAAAATTCACGCGACAAATGGGCGAGATTTTTAACCCTTGCTATTGAAGTTCAAATATTTGCATTAACTAGTCTCGAAACAATCACGTGTGCCTCTAATTCCAAAATCAATATCCAAATGCAGTGTACATGTTTCAGTTTCAGTCTTCAGACGGTTAATTTGATGTATTAATCAACTGCAAATCCTGGAATACGGATGTAAAGTTGCTGTAAAATTGAGGTCAAGTTGACATGAACAGGAAGGAACAAGTCAACTGTTGACCTCGAGGAAGAAAAATACTAAACCTTAATAAAATGCATCAACAATGAAGTGACAATAACACGAACTGCACGAAGAAAATACATTTACAGAATCGATGACAATGTGTCGCGCACGTAGTCATACTTGGGGGAGACCCAAGGCGTGCTCAGAACCGCGAGTGCCCGCAAACGCTAGCGAGCGCTCGATCCTGAACGCCTGTGCCCGTTCGAGCGCCCGCGAACCATCCTCACAGCTGCCTCGCCAAGCGAACCAAGATGGCGACCATGTTTTATGTCATTCGTCACCACTTGCCCTTTTCCGTAACCTCCAACAAGACAAGACGCTATTCGGCTTGTCCCGGAATAACACGAGTTGGTCACCAATGGTTTAATGTAACCAAGCGCTCGCGTCCGTTCAGGGCCGATGCGAGCGCTCACGGGAGGCAATAGCGCGGGCGCTCGCGGTTCTGAGCACGCCTCAGATGTTACCAGGGAAAGTATGACAGACAAACCAGTGATCAACATCATGAGCATCAATCTTCACAATTGCGATATGATGACATGTGTCAACCAAATCAGCGAGCCTGACCGCCCGATCCCGTTAGTCACCTCTTACGACAGGCATGGGTTGCTGAAGATAAATTCTAACGCAAACTGAGATGTCATGTTTGTCATTAATACGTATGGAAAGATCATTTCAAGGAAAATACATATCTGACGTATTTCTATGAAATCTGTTCATCTAAATACTGCTCAACCTCTTGCACAACAACCGCATTACGGCTTGACGAATATAATTCACCAGGGCATACACATGTCAAATAGGGGTGGGTATTGCAGAGAATTTTCATATTGCGATATATTGCGATTCGAAAGCATGTATTGCGATATGTATTGCAATATATTGTAAGAAGTATTTTAACTACTTATAATCGAGTTAATTCTTTATTTATAAAGCATGAACACAACAAAATCACAATGCTTGATTAAGTTTTATTAAAAACTTTTAATCATGACAAAATAAAAATGTAAATGATATTTGGCACAAATGAAACAAGGAAATATCCGAAGATTTCCGAGCGTTACGAAGTTTTCCGAATGCGAAGTATACCGGTTTTCGATCAGCGTATCGCAATACGTATCGTTTTCATGTCTAAACCGGTTATATTGCGCAGCCCTACATGCAATTGTTTAAATTAGTATTTTATTCAATGATAAAATCTAAACCAAAGGTACACTTTCCCATAGGTTCACAAACCCAGATCTCGGAGGTTGATCCCTGGATTGTCTGGTCCTGACTCGATTATTTACAGACCGCCGCCATATAGCTGGAATATTGCTGAGTGCGGCGTAAAACTCAACTCACTCACTCACCAGATCTCTGAGTGGCATTTAAAAGCTACAAATGTGATAGTGATGATAAACGCATTATTTCCAGTCTTACCAAATGTCCTGGCAAGGTATCTTGCAATAGCGGTGCTCTGGGAGTAAGGCTTCCCGTCAATTTCCAGAACTGGTACCTGTCCCAGCGGGGTATCTATGAATACAAGGGGCTTCATTAAACAACAGTAAATGTTAATAAAGTTTTGAGACAATAACTGACAGACTGAGTTTGGTTTTTACGCCGCTTTTAGCAATATTCCAGCAACATCACGGCGGGGGACACCAGAAATGGGCTTCACACATTGTGCCCATGTGGGGATTCGAACCCGGGTCTTCGGCGTGACGAGCCAACGCTTTAACCATTAGGCTACCCCACCGCCCCTTTGAGACAATAAATATTAAATACGCACGCTCATTGGTTGTACGTCTTCGAATAGTTCCTATCCTTTTCACTCGCTTAGTTCTGTCTACTGGATATTTCTGATATAAATGCACAGACGTGCTTAATAGTTGGGATGGTTATTGGATAGTTCAAAGAGTTTCACAATATATTTTATACACAATAACGTATTACGATACGTATGACAATTTATTGTATTATACCAAAGTTTGAGTATTTTTGAAGAACATTCATGTAAGTCAAAGGAAAAAGTGCGCAATCGTGAATTACTGACTTCGGTAAATTTTATGCCTGCCGTGATTCCATGTAGTAGTATAAGAACCACAGGAACGCAGTCTTAGAGAGCACTTTGTGTAAACCTCAAAGTAAGTTAAAGATTCCCGATTCTTTCATATTACTATTTAATCTCATGTCGAGGCGGTTGGATAGCCAAGTGGTTAAAGCGTTCGCTCGTCACGCCGAAGGAGTTTCGATTCCACAGATGGGTACAATGTATAAATGAGTGAGTGAGAGAGTTGGGTTTTACGCCGATTTTAGCAATATTCCAGCAAATATCATGGCCGGAGACAGTTGAAATGGGCTTCACATATTGTACCCATGTGGGGAATCGAACCCGGGCCTTCGGCGTGACGAGCGAACGCTTTAACCACTAGGCTACCCCCGCCCCTACAAGTGTAAAGTACCCGAATAGTGCAAAAGCGACGTAAAACTAAATTTACACACACACTCACTCACTCAGATTAACCACTGTTAACTGTAGTATAAAGAAATAATCCGATGCTCTTTAACTTCCCTTCACTTGCATTGTTATGCAGTGCTGTTCTATGAGGTACTTGAAGTTTTGTCACGTGCGTTTGTAGACGAGCTCTAAACTTTTCCCAAATATTATCTTAAAAACATGTTTACATCCCCCAAGGTGTGCAAAAATTCAGCAAAGACATACTTAATATTAATTGCAATAAAAGATTAACCAAAATGCTACGGTGAATAACAGACACCCCAACTCAAATATCAGAGTACTCAAATGGTTATCCAATAACATTGAACGTTACTCCAATTTAACCACATTTAATGCATATTGCAGCCTTCAGTCTAAGAGATTATTTACAGACCGCCTCCATATAGCTGAGTGCGGCGTAAAACTAAACTCACTCACTCATTCAGTCTAAGACGTTCTATATTTTCTTCACTATAAATAAACAGCAATTTAACTGGTATCGATAAAACATAACATAAACAAATTAAATTGCTAACAAATAATGCAACAGATTATAAGCCAAATAATAGTCTCTGCAAGCAGCAGCCCCAAACAACAAAGAGAAATGATATCCCAAACCTCAGAACTACGTGGTATTTCGCGACACGAGCGACCTACTAGGTTTTTCTGCTGGCCATGTCTCGGGAGTACATCTCGCATCCTCGTATTCTTGTCCAGCGATTGCAAACAAAAGACGTGATACCTCGCCCAGTCCTCGTGAGTTGAAGTACCTGAATTTGTACGTAGGCATCGTTTTGTTTACACACGAGGGTCGTTCTCACTACAAGAGAATGCTCAGACTTGCTGTGAAGCTTGCACTCAGTTCATGGACGCGAAGAGCGGGAAGAGCATCACGTGGACGAGCGCAGGTCACGTGATTCCATCATTTTGAATGAACAGTTATAAATAGATAGCTTGCTGTTGCTGAGGCTGTGTGAGATTGTCTTCTCTCTGGGACGTTTATCGCATTTAGACATTTTATAATGATATACTACTAAGGGCTAAAGCGACTGTTTCCACGCGCTTGTGTATGCTCAAAGCGCCTGGATGCCACAGGAACATATATGTCCTTCCCCTCCAACCCTCAATTTCTAGTCCAATAAAAATCAAAATATCCCACGCACGCAAATACACCTCACATTTTCGAATTCTGCTGGAAATTTCCTGTTTCTTGATACCATCCACTATTATTTTAGACAAAGTTCAAGTGCTGAAAATGACCTTTCAATAAAGGCTTCATCGAAAATGTCGCCATTTTTGACACAGTACGAAATCGCGATTCACAGCGTTATTTGCTGTATGTTTTGAAATGTGAAAATCGGATAATTACTGGGAGTATTGAATTTAAAAAATAACATATTCATGATCACTCATATCAGTTTTACATGAAATCGCTAATTATAATTCTGAAACCTAGCCGATGAATGTAGAATCGGTTGGGATGTTTTCGAAAATGCACTTACACGAACGCCGTAGAGCGCTTTCCGCCATATTGGATAGTGTTTACAAAATCACGTTTCGCGAAGGCCGGTATTGAGACATCACGTAGATCTATATTTCATATTCAGCTTCGAAAAATACATCAATGAATTCCCCATACATTTTAGAATCAAACTGCAACTGGTCTTTGTCACCAATGCCAACTGTCTAGATAAAATGAGACGAAACATATTGGGTGTGAAAACGAACGCTGTGCTCGAAAGACTGCGCTGGTTCGAAATGTAAACAAAGACAAAAACCTATTTTACACTGTGTAGCATTTTCTGAAATTTTCCAACATTCATCCGTCTATTCATTGCTTGCAATGGCTCAATATCTTTGGAATATGCATGGAAAGCGTATCGTAGCAACAAAAAGGAAATTATAAATAGATACAATGCAATGGTTTGATAATTCATAAGAATTGTCAGAGTTTCCGTGCAGCGTCACGCCATGACTGACGCAAAATCACGCAGAACGACAACTGTAATCATCAGCATTTTTGGCTTCTTCTCTTACTTACATTAAAAATGATAAAACATATAACAATACACATATAGTCAGAATCATTCTGATTACTTACATCTCATATTTATGTACAAACGATCCCTGAATCAATGGAAGGGTCCTCGCAAAATCCTGTGTACCCTTGTCAGCAAAGCCGCCATTTTGTAAGAAATCGGTCAGCGGTAGTGATGTCATACGTCAACATTGTTCTACATATTAGACAATTTCTTTGAGGTAAAGGTCCGTTGAACAAGAGTAAACACAATGCATTTTGTGTCGTTTTATAGACAAAAGAATGATGCATATTGATCGGCCAGGTGCGCGTTTGTTGGAAACTTTTTATGATTCTCTATCATTGTTTTCGATAATATAATCAATTCATATTCGATTAAATAATATTGTGATGACAGGATATCAAACTCTAACTACATTTATAAAAAAATTGTTGAAAAATATATATACCATCTCATGTGTTAATTCGGACAAATCTTACATCCATATTCTAATATATAGTTCCATATATAAAAAGCTATCTTTTTGCATCTTTCATTGCATACGTATGCAGAGAAATAGCTACATAATCATAAACAAACAAAATTCTTATCCCAAACAAAATATTCGAGTGGGGTTTTTTTAAATGGAAAAATCAGTCATTTTATGTTTGTCTAAAGAGTGTTAAATTTCGACGTAGAAGCCGAGACCTTTTATACAATTAATGGAAATTAGGGGAGATATATACTAATCAGCATTCCATTGTCGTCTTTTTCCGACGTCGCAAAATGCTTAAAACAAGCAATGACGTCAACTAAAATGTTGTATTATTTTCAGCAATGGCTAGTATTCTGGTAACGATGCAAAATTAGTCAAATTACATCTACACAAACAGGAGAATATGGGAATCTAAGAACTAACTTATATATCGGATAGGGCCATCCAAATCGCTATTACGTGCTTTCACATGTAATACGTTGTCATTTTTCTTGTAAATTGTGAAACTACCAAACTGCATCTGCTCACATTGGGGAACTTTGAATTGGGATAGTTTGGTTCACCATGAACATATAATAACGAAAATATAGCGTCCGTATCCACAACAAATTCTCTCCAAGTGATCAGAGTTACATTGACCTAGTGTTACGCATAACGGAGTTATGCCCCTTATCATTATACGCGTGTATGACCTCTCTGTCGTCGTTTGACGTCATAGAAGAAAATCCATTTTTGACATTTATTGCGAGCCATTTTTAATGTTGAGCGTATAACGTTATGCACAAGCACATAAACCCAATTCATATACACTTATGTCGTTCAGATATCAGGCTGTATTTTCTTCGCTCACACTTTTCGTAAAGATGCCACATTAAAAAATTCGTAGCACAGTGCTTTTATCGGTGCGCAATAAAAAGCTGATAAATTTACTGTTTTTTAACGCATAACAAACTTTGGACAACATTTAGCAGTGTCTATTTCTCAAACCGCCAAGGTAGTTGCACTTATATTTATACCAACGGATAGGAAATTTAATATTCTACATTTCTGTGTAATTTTATAGACGTACGTAGATCCAGGACCACGCGAGCGCAATTCTCGCACAACGTTCACTTTTCAAACCGTATGAAAATGTGCGCCTGAAAAAACCCCTCGGCATCAAGGGGGTTAAATCATACTCACTCGCCCTGATCTTTGCGGTATCGCACTAACAAACGCGTGCAGTCATCCTAACAGTGCGTTTACTATAGTTCTGTCGATTTGAATGAAGACCAGCTGATTCTTAGGAACCCGAGACCCTTGGCAAATATACTGAGAGAAACAAATAAGGAAACACCACTTCATCGCAGTGTCCCGTTATGTATTCTCATATATTCTACCCGTGAAGGTCCGGGTTAGAATATTGATCTTCAGTAACCCATGCTTGTCGTAAGAGGCGACTAACGGGATCGGGTGGTCAGGCTCGCTGACTTGGTTGACACATGTCATAGGTTCCCAATTGCGCAGATCGATGCTCATGCTGTTGTTCACTGGATTGTCAGGTGTGCGGCGTAAAACTAAACTCACTCACTCACTCACTCATATATTTACTCACAGTGTAATGCAAAGCTTGTAAAAGTCTGCGCTTTCATAGTGATCTTTAATTTGTTTCACTCTCTAATTTTCAGTTTGTCAAAAACCAAAAGCATATCTATCAGACAACAGACTTTATTAAATATATTTGATTTACAACAACACAAACACGATCATTGATAATAAATAGAAGGTGACAAATCATATACCCTAGATGACAGCATGTGCACAGAAACAGATGTATTTAATGATGAAGATGCACACATGATTGGAGAACGATGCTCGATATATACACCCATTGCTCCAAGCGGTGCGCTGAGCGATAGAATAAGCGTGCTTTGGGCTAGATTCACACAACAACCGTAAAGTCGGTTCCATGCGTAACGAACAGCGATGTCTAAACTACAAGTTCCACATATGTAAAAAATAGAACAAATGCGCCAAAAAGAAAATACTTATACTGCAAGAATGTATAAACATTTTTTTGTGTAAAAACTGAACCCGCGAGAGTTATATCAGTAATATATATCACGCAGAATCGCAATGATACACCCGTAGTAGACTGCAGATGCAGATGCAGATGCAGATAGTAATGTACGTGTATGACGTCATGAACGAAAAATATGACGTCATGAACGAAATATGACGCCATGAACGAAATTCCTCATGCACAACATCTGTGATGCAGGCACAGAATATATTTTGTATCGCTATGCATGAAGAATTTAATTGCAGTGTTTCTCTATGAAAGTACATGACGTGTTTTAAATGCTTTTTATATTATCAATGACGTTACTGCTGAAAGTACGACAGTCAGTGTAAATCCAGCCTGGTGTCTAGAGTGCAGACATTGCAACATTTCCTAAAATGGCGTCTTTTTCCTCTTCGCAAGATATGCCTTTATTCTTTCATTTGATGCCACTTTGCTGTTGTTAGCCTTTACTTTGGGGTATTTGGATAGTAGGCTTTCCTCGATTCTGTCAGTAACGGCATCGTACACCGCAACATCGGCTACGGTGATCTGTAACATGATACACCAAATTAGCGGCCTTTCATCTCCAGAACATATCATATCCATAAAAGCTGATCGATGCTCATGATATCAGTCACTGCATTGTCTGATCCAGGCTTAATTTATTTGCAGATTGAATGAAAATTGCCCAGTCGTTAAACAACAAACGAAACAAGTATAAACATGTCGCTTCGGAAAGGTTGATATTTCATTCACATATGTACATATCAGCTAACATCCCCATAATATATATAATGCCCCATTTTTTGCAGTTCTGTCTAACATACCATATTACCCATGTAGAACCATTGCAGTTGCGTCTATGAAACTTACTGACCATGTAAAACCATTGCAGTTGTGTCTAGCAAACCTTATTGCCCATGTAAAACCATTGCAGCTGTGTCTAACAAACCTTATTGTCCATGTAAAACCATTGCAGTTGTGTCTAACAAACCTTATTGCCCATGTAAACCATTGCAGTTGTGTCTAACAAAACCTTATTGTCCATGTAAAACCATTGCTGTTGTGTCTAACAAACCTTATTGCCCATGTAAAACCATTGCAGTTGTGTCTAACAAACCTTATTGCTCACGTAAAACCACTGCAGTTGTGTCTCTCAATCCCATTGACCATGTAAAATCATTGCAGTTGTGTCTAACAAACCTTATTGCCCATGTAAAACCATTGCAGTTGTGTCTAACAAACCAATTGACCATGTAAAACCATTGCAGTTGCGTCTAACAAACCTTATTGCCCATGTAAAACCATTGCAGTTGTGTCTAACAAACCTTATTGACCATGTAAAACCATTGCAGTTGTGTCTAACAAACCTTATTGCCCATGTAAAACCATTGCAGTTGTGTCTAACAAACCTTATTGTCAATGTAAAACCATTGCAGTTGCGTCTAACAAACCTTATTTTCAATGTAAAACCATTGCAGTTGCGTCTAACAAACCTTATTGTCAATGTAAAACCATTGCAGTTGCGTCTAACAAACCTTATTGTCAATGTAAAACCATTGCAGTTGCGTCTAACAAACCTTATTGCCAATGTAAAACCATTGCAGTTGCGTCTAACAAACCTTATTGTCCATGTAAAACCATTGCAGTTGCGTCTAACAAACCTTATTGTCAATGTAAAACCATTGCAGTTGCGTCTAACAAACCTTATTGCCCATGTAAAACCATTGCAGTTGCGTCTAACAAACCTTATTGCCCATGTAAAACCATTGCAGTTGCGTCTAACAAACCAATTGACCATGTAAAACCACTGCAGCTGTGTCTAACAAACCTACTGACCATGTAAAACCACTGCAGCTGTGTCTAAAAAGCCTTATTGCCCATGTAAAACCATTGCAGTTGCGTCTAACAAACCTACTGACCATGTAAAACCACTGCAGCTGTGTCTACCAAACCTACTGACCATGTAAAACCATTGCAGTTGCAACTAACAAACCTACTGACCATGTAAAACCATTGCAGTTGTGTCTAACAAACCTACTGACCATGTAAAACCACTGCAGTTGTGTCTAACAAACCTACTGACCATGTAACACCACTCTAGTTGTGTCTAACATACCGAATTGCCCACGAAAGACCACTGCAGTTGTGTCTAACAAACCTACTGATCATATAAAACCCCTGCAGCTGTGTCTAACAAACCTACTGACCATGTAAAACCCCTGCAGCTGTGTCTAACAAACCTACCGACCATGTAAAACCCCTGCAGCTGTGTCTAACAAACCTACTGACCATGTAAAACCACTGCAGCTGTGTCTATCAAACCCACTGACCATGTAAAACCCCTGCAGCTGTGTCTAACAAACCTACTGACCATATAAAACCACTGCAGCTGTGTCTAACAAACCTACTGACCATATAACCCCTGCATCTGTGTCTAACAAACCTACTGACCATATAACCCCTGCAGCTGTGTCTAACAAACCTACTGACCATATAACCCCTGCAGCTGTGTCTGACAAACCTACTGACCATATAACCCCTGCAGCTGTGTCTAACAAACCTACTGACCATGTAAACCCCTGCAGATGTGTCTAACAAACCTACTGACCATGTAAACCCCTGCAGCTGTGTCTAACAAACCTACTGACCATGTAAAACCAATGCAGCTGTATCTAACATACCGAATTGCCCACAAAAAACCCTGTTCTGTTGTCAGTGAGAATCTTCTCCAGAGCATTCAGATACTTGGGTAGAGTCTCTTCGTACGTCTTCTTCTTCAGCTCCTCCTGTAGAACCAAACATTAGGGCTGATTGCATGTTACTCATTGCATGTTACTCATTGCATGTTACTCATTGCATGTTACTAAACGTAATCACACGTAAAGTTGGAGAAACCGTTATATTTTACCAGATCTGCTTATGCTCAGATTGATTGATTGATTAACTGTTGTTTAACGCCGCACTCAGCAACATTCCAGCTATATGGAGGCGATCTGTAAATAATTCGAGTCTGGACAAGACAATCCAGTGATCAACATCGTGAGCATCGATATACGCAGTTGGGGTACGAGTCAGCGAGCCTCACCTCCCGATCATATTAATTGCCTCTTACGACCAGCATGGCTTACTGAAGAGCAATTCTAACCCGGATCTTCACGGGTGCTTATGCTCAAAGCCATTCTTTGATTAAAAAAAGTCAACAAAACGTATTAATACTATGACACTGATAACGAATTTTCGAGATATTTTTTTTGCATTAAAAGCGAAAAATATTAAAAAAACATAAGAGTGAGTTGGCCAGGCGCTTTGGTGAGTTGTGTAGGCTGTACCTATAATTGTATTACAAGTAATCTTTTATTTGTAATTTGATGTATAATGGGAGGGGAGTGACTTTAGCTTTACGCCGCGCTTATAGCAATATTCCAGCAATATCACGGCGGGGACACCAGAAATGGGTTTCACACATTGTACCCATGTGTGGAATCAAACCTGGATCTTCGGCGTGACGAGCGAACGTTTTAATCACTAGGCTACCCCACCGCCCCCATAAACATAAGAAATGTCGGAGTCTATCATACAATGCCAACTGAAAGAAATTGCTACTCGGAAATCGAATGTGAAGTATATTTTTTATTCCTATGAAGACTTCGATTCAAAAATTCCAAAAAAAACTATTTGGTCAAACAGAATTAAACAACTTCATTCTTTAAATGGCCTTTGCTCTCCGTGTTTGAGGATAGCCTTGTGGTTAAAGTGTTCGCTCGTCAGGTCGAAGACCCGGTTTCGATTCCCCAATTCGGTACAATGCATCATGTCCATGTCTGGTATGCCCCACCGTGATATATATATTTTTTTTTATAATTTAAGTCTTTTATTTTTATTAAGAAATAAAAGCCCCGCCGTGATATTGTTAAACAGCGGCTCACTCACTCACAAAACCAACATATGCTAAAGGATTATGCTACGTAACTATTCATATGAAATCTCTGAGTGTTCAACCACCACGATGTGATGGGCAAGTACCTTTTTGTCTTCCGGTGCGAAAAGTAGTTTGCCAAGTGCATCTAGTGTGTCCACGACAATTCCAGTCACCTGGTCAACCTCCAAAATCTGGAGACTAGACTTGCCACCATTACCTGAAATATGAGTTGATTTGTACTCCTTGGTATCATAGGTACTCCCATCATTATAATATAATTTAATGTATTAATACAATAATGTATCACTGAAAATGACACCAGGTGGTCTTGACGATAATGAGCATGTTCTACTCGACTAGTAACACTTTTACTAGTTTAAAATGAAAATAAGCATTTGTTTGTTGCACTTTTTATTTGATGGAAATAAGGGTTGTAATTGTAATTTCAGGCGTGGGTTCATGGGGGAACATTATGTGGGAACTGGTTTCGTTATTTCGATCATCTGAAGAATTACCACGTCTTCATGGTTGTGGCTATAAGTATTTGTATGACTGTAACTCCATTGTAACGAATTCGTTCTCTTTTATGGACATACCAAATTCTCTGGCAATGAACTTGGCAACTGCCATGCTATCACAGTAGGACTTCCCATCCACAGTCAGGACAGGCACCCAGCCAAACGGGGTTTCTGAAACATAAGGTTTTAGTCAGCAATGAAATAATGCATTGAGAATTTCATGTTCCCAGTGTGTCTTAAACACACATATTTGTGAGTATTGTGTGGGGATGTTTATGGTACATGATTCATTGAATCATTTAGAGTATGAATATAACACCGATCAGCCAGCGGTAGAAACCGCTAAAACCAAAGATTCCAGGAACATCATTTCATGGACTTCTGTTTTTAATTTCGGACACTCATACTAAACTCATTCACTCACTCACCCATACTACAAAATGTTTTGTAGCAAACGTAGTTCACTTCACAGTTTATGTAAATTGTCATGATCAATAAAAACTACAATAGTCCACATATGTCTTTAGGGCATTCATAGTAACAGTTATGAAAAGAGACAAGGTTAGGAATTACGAAAGGTGAATCGAACCGTATTTTATGTTTTTGCTATAGGCCATAATGGCTAGCGACAAATTGTGCAAATGTTACATTACTATAGCTCTCTACGTGCTTAACGGACCGATGACTAGTGTTTCTGATGGCGTTCCTTAACGCTTTGAACATCCATTGTCTTTGTCAGCGCTCATGTACCCTATGTATGTGTTGCTTTATTACCCACGTCGTCAACGATTTGATTGGATAACCGATGACCTCCCAGTTAACTCTCCTACCCAGAGTTCCATGCGGCAAGCCAGCATAGTACCTCTGCCACAGGCCAGAAAAATGTGACGATTCGTCACATCTTGCAATGACCATTCAATATAATGTACAGATTTCTTTTACTCTTTTATTTCTGACGGGTCTACACATCTAACTAAACATCTTTAATATAATGGTTTAGTTTCACTGAGAAAATATCCAAAAAACATGTAACACTATTTCGATTTGCGTATCGATCCTTTGTTTACATAGGTTGTACGGCTCCACGTGCTGTCATCGAAGCTGATGGAGAGCAAACGATGCAGCCAGTTTGATATCTAAATATGTACTGTCATAGACCTTACTGTCGCAGTTGTGGAAGAATATATATGTAACAATTTAAAACATTATGAAGAGAGCGCCGAAAAGCTTTCGTGAGTCCAGTCTCTTCTTATTATGAATATGCGCGTTTGATTCCAAACAAGAGAAAAGTCCGGTCACGTGATATGCAAATTAGCCTGTGGCAGTGATGTTATGTTAGTCATCGCTGTGCCGGAGTGTGCTCCCAGTTACGTCACGTTGTGACGGAACTACTTTCATAACGAAGACGTGAATTCATTCATTGAATCTACAACTTATATGCATTGTGGGAATGTAAACATTGCGAACGTTGCAGTATCGCTGTTTAATTGTGAGTCGAACTGAGACATTATATCCGTCGAAAAACATAAACGCAATGTTTCCACCAGGGATGTTAGCCGAGTGAAGCAATTGCAAACCAAGAAAAGGGGTGCTACGGAGTAGTTTACTGTAGGAGGATGTACGAGGCGATGACAACTGACATGCATCGTGACGTCGGTTACCAAGGGGGACAGACGAGAATGGCGTAGTGACGTCAATACAGTGTGACGTCATGCAAAAGTGACTACAGAACAAAATTCTTCCGCAACCTCTTTATGAAACCGGTTTCGGTTTGAAACCATAACAATAACAATTTAATGCATGTAAGACGTGGGTAATAAACAAAATACCACACTCGGTCGCATTACATACGAATTATACGAAACGAGTGTTCTTCCTATGGTATCTGAACTTTCGCTCGGTCAGATACCATAGGAAGAACACTCGTTTCGTATAACTCGTATGTAATGCGACCGAGTGTAGTATTCTCTATGTATCCATTCACAACCTCATGCTTGAACACGGCATCTATACCGACACGTCGCCATTGTACAATAAAGAAGTTGATCATCCACAAAGACTTGTCATTCCTATTAGACTAGTCATTTAGCTTCACCAGAATGTCCATGTCCTTTACTAAAAACAGCGCCAGCATCTTGACCAGCATTGAACACTGCATTGCTGTAACTCTCTAAGCATAAATTGTTCTGTTTTATATATATAAATCTACCATGTGACATATCCATTGTTTAACATATGTTCCTATGGACAAATCATTTTAAATTCTAAATGAATTGTGTTGCGTGACATTTGCATGGTGGGTGAGCCAGGCGCCAGGCTAGTGATCCAGGGAGCTTAAGGTGCCGGGATCGAGCCCACCTGTCATCGGGTGTAAAAAACCTTGGACTCAACTTTGTGTGCAGACTCTTTCAGTGTTGTCACAACCCCTAGTGTACAGTACACAACCCAACGAATCCGTTGGTATATGAATAGATGGTGGGCACATGAATACGTGCAAACACCTAGTTGCGGGTACAACAACGAGCAGTAAACTTGGACAAAGTACTGTGACTATGTCTCCCAGTCCACCCAGCTATGAATTGGTACCTCGTAAGCAAGAGAAAACCACATTAACTTGGTACGCCAAATGGCTGCAAGAGTTGTATGATCCTCAGGGAAATGAGATTGAAAATATGATGCACCCTAAGTTCTTGGATCCGTATCTGGGCCAGATGTAGAAAGGTTGTGTTTGTTTCTCTGTGATACAGGCTTGTGCTTGATTTTTTATGAACATTTGTCCTAAACACAAGCACACGCGGAGCTCTAGTCAACTAGTAAAACCATTCGACTGAGCTGAGTAGAACCTGACAACTGAGTATGAACAGTCAACAAAATAGAAGTAGTCAGCTTATCGGGCATTAGAAGAAGCAACCGAACGATGAGCTCTCGGCTGAGTAGAAACATCAAATAGAGAAGAAGCAGGCAGTTGAAAATTGCATAGAATCTGTCAATTGAAAATACACAGATAACTAAATAGCAGTCATCTAAATACGTAAAGAGGCAATAAACTAAATAGCAGTCATCTAAATACGTAAAGAGGCAATAAACTAAATAGCAGTCATCTAAATACGTAAAGAAGCAATCAACTAAATAGCAGTCATCTAAATACGTAAAGAGGCAATCAACTAAAGAAGCAATCAACTAAATAGCAGTCATCTAAATACGTAAAGAAGCAATCAACTAAATAGCAGTCATCTAAATATAATTAGAAGTAAACTAAACAGCATAAGTCAACTAAAACAAGTTTCTAAAAGAAGTCAACTAATTCGATTCAGTCAACTTAATAGACACACTCAGCTACATAGAGGCAGTCAACTTAATATTAGCAGTTGGGTATATAGAATCAGCCAACATAATAATAGCAGTTACTTGAATAGGTAAGTGAGTAAGTTGGGTTTTACGCTGCTTTAGCACTATTCCAGTAATATCAGGGCAGGGGGCACCGGAAATTGGCTTCACACATTGTACCCATTTGGGGAATCGAACCCGGGTCTTCGGCGTAACGTGCGAACGTTTTAACCACTGAGCTACTCCAACAACTAAATAGAAGTGGACTGAAGAAAAATGGAGAAGATGTAAACTAAATAGAAGCATCCAAGAAACTAAATGTTGGTTTAGTCAACTAAATCGAAGAGTGAGTGAGTGAGTGGATATGGTTTTAGGCCGCTTTAGCAATATTCCAGCAATATCACGACAGGGGACACCAGAAATGGGGGAATCGAACCCGGACCTTCAGCTTGAAGAGAAAACGATTTAACCACTAGGCTCCCCCGCCGCCCCACCTAATTTGAAGAAGTCGAAGCTGTCAACTATACAATAGATGAGCATCCATCTAGCATCTTTAGAAATACGTATTTCAGAAAAGTGAGTGAGTGAGTGAGTTTTACGTCGCTTTGAACAATACATCAATGCTGTGTCAAAAGTACATCTGTGTCAACAGTACATCAATGCTGTGTCAGCAGTACATCTGTGTCAACAGTACATCAATGCTGTGTCAACAGTACATCAATGCTGTGTCAAAAGTACATCTGTGTCAACAGTACATCAATGCTGTGTCAACAGTACATCAATGCTGTCAACAGTACATCAATGCTGTGTCAGCAGTACATCTGTGTCAACAGTACATCTGTGTCAACAGTACATCAATGCTGTGTCAACAGTACATCAATGCTGTGTCAAAAGTACATCTGTGTCAACAGTACATCAATGCTGTGTCAACAGTACATCTATGTCAACAGTACATCAATGCTGTGTCAACAGTACATCAATGCTGTGTCAAAAGTACATCAATGCTGTCAACAGTACATCTGTGTCAGCAGTACATCAATGCTGTGTCAACAGTACATCTGTGTCAACAGTACATCAATGCTGTGTCAGCAGTACATCAATGCTGGTTCAGCAGTGCATATGTGTGAGCAGTACATCTGTGTCAACAGTACATCAATGCTGTGTCAGCAGTACATCAATGCTGTCAACAGTACATCAATGCTGTGTCAACAGTACATCTGTGTCAACAGTACATTAATGCTGTCAACAGTACATCTGTGTCAGCAGTACATCAATGCTGTGTCAACAGTACATCAATGCTGTACATCAATGCTGTGTCAGCAGTACATCAATGCTGTGTCAACAGTACATCAATGCTGTGTCAACAGTACATCAATGCTGTGTCAGCAGTACATCAATGCTGTGTCAACAGTACATCAATGCTGTGTCAGCAGTACATCAATGCTGTGTCAGCAGTTACATCAATGCTGTGTCAACAGTACATCAATGCTGTGTCAGCAGTACATCAATGCTGTGTCAACAGTACATCAATGCTGTGTCAGTACATCATGCTGTGTCACAGTACATCAATGCTGTCAATGAATGCTGTACATCAATGCTGTCAACAGTACATCAATGCAGTACATCAATGCTGTGTCAACAGTACATCAATGCTGTGTCAACAGTACATCAATGCTGTTTCAGCAGTACATGAATGCTGTGTCAACAGTACATCAATGCTGTGTCAGCAGTACATCAATGCTGTGTCAGCAGTACATCAATGCTGTGTCAACAGTACATCACAGTACATCTGTGTCAGCAGTACATCAATGCTGTGTCAGCAGTACATCAATGCTGTGTCAGCAGTACATCAATGCTGTGTCAGCAGTACATCAATGCTGTGTCAACAGTACATCAATGCTGTACATCAGTGTCAGCAGTACATCAATGCTGTCAACAGTACATCAATGCTGTGTCAACAGTACATCAATGCTGTGTCAGCAGTACATCAATGCTGTGTCAACAGTACATCAATGCTGTGTCAACAGTACATCAATGCTGTTTCAGCAGTACATCAATGCTGTGTCAATGCAGGGGGAAGTTTGGCGAAACCCACGGGTAGTGGTATGGCAGTACCAAACCAAGACACATATTCAGGGCTAATCTGAGATTTGAACCCGTGCCTCCTACTGGAGTTTCAAAGAACCGGATCAAACAATCTGAATTATGATAGTACCTATTTGCAAAGGAAGATTAATCAGTTTGATTGGGACGAAAGAGCAGGCTTGTATCTAATGAACGTATTTTTAACTCAAACTCACTTGGCTTTTCTTTAGGCCAGTCTTCTCGTGGGAATCTGTAATCTTCGAAGTCCTGACCACCAAGGGCAAACATCAATCTGGTCAGTTCCCCCCCCTCGCCTTGAAATCAAAGTAGGTCAGCTTGTACTTTGAAGGCATTTTTGATTCAGTGTGGAGATCCGTGGATACTTTGTTGAATGACTGGGGACGGTGTTATGCAGCTCTATATAAACGCTCGGGCAGAAGTGCTGCGTCACAGAGTCCACAAACCGGTTATCTTGGCGAATACAGACTGGGGCCATCACGAGATGTCGATGTTGGCTTCACCTTAAGTGTTGTATGTAGTTGTGGTCGCAGCGGCGACCTGTGCAAACTATGATTAAGCAAAACGTTTGTATCGCTGCAGTTGAGAACGTTCGATGGCGAAGTATGTCACCGGGAAATTATGCAATAATGTATTTGTAGAACATATCTATATATACATATACATATACATAACAATTTGATCGGTTATTTTGATAGAAATAATAATTTAATAATTCTATTTAAGTCCAAAAGGAGCCTCTGTGAACATGAGGAAATCTGGCTTTATTAAGGGCTTTAATATTGCAGAAAGGGCGAGGATGTGGGGAAAATAATGCGGTACAAGGACTGTGAGACAGACTAAGGGGCGGTGGGGTAGCCCAGTGGTTGAAATGACCGTTTGTCACGCTGAAGACCCCGGTTCGATCCCCACATGGGTGCAATGTGTGGAGCCCATTTCTGGTGTCCCCCGCCGTGATATTGCTAGAATATTGCTAAAGATGGCGTAAAACCACTCTCACTCACTAACAGCCCGAAGGCAAACCTCTGGCATCTGTTCTCAGCGTATATACGCATATTAACAATCTTATCAAGGCAGGTTTCTACTTTGATTGCAATTTGGGAATTGAGAATGAGTTCGAGACAACGGAATCTCGACACATCCGATTTGACATATCAGAGGTCAAGTATTGATGGAGACAAAAGGAAATCACCTGGGCCCCATTTCACAAAGCGACCGTAACTCTACGACTGTCGTAAGTCATATACCATAACACTGGCTTATGACAATCGTAGCGTTATGATCGCGTTGTGAAACGGGGACCCAGGTGATTTCCTTTTGTCTCCACATTACTTGACCTCTGATACGCCAAATAGGATCGTAGCTAGGATGAGCGTAACTCCCATACTTTGACATCGACTTACGACAGTCGTAGCGCTACGATCGCGTTGTGGAACGGGGTCCTGGCTAGCTATTCTCGAACCGTTCGTAGCCCTACGAACTTCTTAAGCCCATTCTTAACGCATTGGCTACGATCAAAGTTAAAAATTCTTAGAGTTACGAACGTTTCCAGAATAAGGGACCGTGCAACTGATAATTCGACACAACCGTTTAAGATCTGCACCACTCTCGTCATGTCAAGATGACATAACGTATTTTTTAAACTGGAACTGCCTCACTCACTCGCTCTTTACGGGCCCATCGTAAACATGCAAACCAATAAAAATCATATATTTTCTCACCCTGACAAGTGTCTTAAGCATAATATTACCATCAACTACAAGCCATATTTGATGGCGATTCAAAAGTACATTTATGCAAGGAGTATTTCCAAGGACACGAGGCGTGGCTGTTTCCATGACTGGGTCATGTTTGAGAGTATTGACATGTACTGCTTCCCTCACAACTGACGGGTAACTATGCTGAGTCATCAAGGCTAATTATAACCGAGGAGTTATGAAAACATCGTCAACGCTGACTGTGTATAGAAGCGGGAATCAATGCATGTGTATGAAAGAAGGACGCGGTACATGCAAAACTGGGAACCGCTATTAAGCGGAATAAAATGTTAACGGGCTTGTGTTTGAAACAATCTGAAATGGTATAAATTAAACAAAATCACGTGAATATTATTGTGTTAAATACCAATGAATTAATAATCTATGATTTGTTTGTTTGTTTGTTTTACGCCGTTCTTAGCAATGTGGTGACATAAACTAGCCATGTTCCCAACGGCGGTTTGTAAATAATCAAGTGTGGACCAGTCAATCCAGTGACTTACGAAATTGCAATTGGGATACGATGGCATGCATAAACCAAGCAAGTAAGCCTGATAATAATCTGTGAAATTTAGCCTCGTTCAGTTGATTAAAAAACGATTGTGTATTGAAGCGAGATGAATACCTGCAGCTAATGGGAGTGTGTAAGACTACCATACAGCCTATGAATTCCATAATACACAAAACGTTCATACCTCTAAAGTGAAAACGATTCAAATACATTTTCCAGATGCTTCTAGAATTGTATTCATGTAAATCTAGAACAGATTTGTCTCCATGAAAGGAATATACTCCGCAGCTATGGTGAGGGACCACGAATGTGTGAGTTGGTTGGTATAATGTTTCTCTAGCAATACTCTCACCAGTTTAATGACAGAAACAGAATGTATTTACACTTTCTACCCATATTAGAGTGAGTGAGTATGGTTTTACGCCGCTTTAGCTATATTCTAGCAATGTCATGACGGTTTACCAGAAAAGGGCTTCACACACTGCACGAATGTGTGGAATCGAACCCAGGCCAAACGCTTTTGCCACTTGGTTACCCCAGGTCCCCTGAAATGTGTTAACAGTACCAATAGCAATGCATGGGTGTAATAATGGTGTTTGAAAGTCGCCAGTGCATTACAATAGGGAAGTTCCTTTTAGCTGTTACTTGCTATCAGATAGCAGCCTTCTGTTTGCAGCATAGAATATTGAATATCTGGATTAATTACACTGTGGTTTATCTGTGAAGCCCATTCTTCCTGAAATATTGCTAAAAGCGGCACTAAACTCAGTCAGTCAGTCCTTATTCACTCTTTGAAGCATTCACTCTTTGAAATATTAACTGATTCGTTTGTGGTTCTCTGAATTCTGGGAGACAGCGGACTGTTTTACAACTAGTGTCGGTCTACTATTCGAGCTTTATCACACACTAAAGGTTCTACTACACTAAATCAGAATCACTTGCTCCTAGAACCAGTGTCGTGTGTAAACTTCTGGCCAGATAGAGACATGTGACAGCTGTGATTGGATGAAATAGTGTAAGTAATGTTTGTATTTTAAAAGCACTTAGTTCCAGTAATTAAAACTGACCACAATTTTAAGCATTTAATGCAGTCATTTTTATCACCATGACCTATGCGTATTGTGTGTACAGATATTTTCAAGTAGGTGACATTTGATGCGGAACTGGGGTTGATGTGTTCAACTTCCTGTGCTCGGAAAATAGACAGGATAAGTTAGCCGGAAATTGTGTTTTTGTTTTAGTTTAAAGGCCAGACTGTACCCATGTGTACATAGAATGGCTGTTGACAGCCTGGGTGATTTTTATAAAAATATAACGTTACTATAGAAAACATTTAGTTTTGAGTAACCTGTGAGCTCAAACATTTGTGGGACAATTGACTGGTTTACAACTAGGGTCGGTCTTCTATTCGAGTTTTAACGCACACTGTAGGCTCAAACACTCGTGGGACAGTTGCAGCGTTTACCCTTAATCCTGAATAGTTGCAGGCACTTTAAGAGGACCCAGAACCATAAAAACGTTATGGGTCCTCAGCAGAATGTGTAGGCCTTATATTTTAGCTACAATATAAGTAATTCTTAGCAAACAAAAAATGTGATAACTAACAAACTGAGTTCAAGAGTTAAAGGATAACTTGTTCGAGATTAAAAGATCATATCTCAGTAATCTAAATTGCTTCCTCGAAAATGATGGTCGTTTCACTTACAGACAACAGCTGCTGATCGAGATAAAAACTAGAAATTACTGAATGATATTTTCTGAAAAACAATACTCTTAGTAATTCTGGATGAAAAAATTGTCGGCCATAAGGACCTGCAGAAAACAGAAGCTGTGGGTCCGAGTGGTTTTCAGTCGGCTTTGGGCCTAAGGACAGACGTTAATTTCGAACGGTGGACAGGTGGGTCAGTAACTGGTTTAGAACTGGGGACGGTCTAGTACTCAAGATAGAACACACACCGGGCGATCGTTCAAACGTTCAGTCGGCAGTCTGCGAACTACGTAGGTAGGCGTGCATGTATTAATCCAGTCACGGGTACGTGACAACAGTCATCCTGTCTGATCTCGAGAAGGGCCATGTCATTATGGCGAACACATTACCGTGTAAACTCAAACATAGGATAGAAGTTTTTATTTGCTTTTCAGGCGTGTCACTGGTTCGTACAACCCAAGTTTAGATCGAGTTATTTGATCCAGTGATTTCACATCAAACAAGGCTATTATCAGTGAATTATTTGATTCTCACCCTCCCGCTTTAAAACACTTACACGCATCTCACATCATTCTCTTAATGACCAAGGGAACGCATTGCGCCCTATGTTGTTTGTTGTTTAACGCCGCACTCAGCAATATTCCAGCTATATGGTCTGTAAATAATCGACATCGTCAGCATCGATCCACGCAATTGGGATATGATGACATGTGTCAACCAAGTCAGGGAGGCTGACCACCCGATCCCGTTAGTCGCCTCTTGAGACAAGCATGGGTTACTGAAGATACATTCTAAGCCTGATCTTCCCGGCTTTCTATGGAAGAGTGTGCGAGATTTTTGTTCAATCCAAGTTGAAAGCTGAATTCTGCTGCGTCATGGTACCTGCATCCAGGTACAGCAATCAATGATTGGCTGACTCAGCAGTTTCAATACAGTGATCAACATTATGAGCATATATCTACGCAATTGGGATGTTGACATGTGTCAACCAAGTCAGCGAGCCTGACCACCCAATCGCCTCTTGGTTAGTGAAGACCAGTTCTAATCCGGATCTTCATGGGTCCTCTCTGTTCGTGAGGTGAGGTGAGGTGAGGTGAGGTGAGGTGAGGTGAGGTGAGGTGAGGTGAGGTTAAATTGGGTTTAACGTCGTGCTTGAGAATATTTCGCTCATATGACGACGTGCATGCGTGTGTATGTGTATGTGCGGCTGCTTGTACTAGCCCAGACTTAAGCTGGTTTTATAGTGCTAGCCCACTGAGATACCATGCCGCAGTGAAGCATGAATACCCCACTCAGACACATTATACTGACTCTGAGCCGACCAGTCCTTGTTGTACCCATTACTGCCGAGCGCCAGGCAGGGACCATATTTTAACGTCTTTTGGTATGACGCGGTCGGGGATCGAACCCGCGACCTTCCGCTCTCCGGGCGGACACTCTAACCACTACACCACGGAGGCGGTCTCTCTGTTCGTTGCTCAATGGGACGGCGGAGGATAAAACTCGGGTTAAAGTTTGAGACAACAGCAGTCAGGGTTAATGGAGATGAGAGAAATACGATGGTAAGGGAGGGTTATATTGAATGCGCACTGGGACTGAGTGGTCAATGTTTCCACTGTGCAGACTCACTCTGTCGCATAAACACAGGCTTCAAGCCAGACGGCTAGTCGCCATTTGCGACGTAGTCGTTTCTGAGGCGTCGTCGCCACGACTAGCCGTATAATCCAGCTGCTCCTATTACTATTGGGTTGATCTTCTTCCGGTAACAGTCAGGTTTTATAACTGGAGGAAGTGCACGTTGCATATGTAGTGTGTGTGTGTGTGTGTGTGTGTGTGTGTGTGTGCGTGCGTGCGTGCGTGTGATTGTCTAATCCAGTCAAACGTCGGCTATTTAAACTTACATGCCACTGGCATACCGTGTATGCCACAGTTGTAACTCGACTACCCCTGAGACACGTATACTGACCCATCCCTTGTAATATCCACGTCATGATGCTTTGGTCCACGGCCATTAGATATCTGTGTTTAATAGTCCAGTCCTGTGTACGATTCCGGCCAAAATGCTTAAGTACGTGTTCGCAGCCCCCAATAATTTCTGGCTTTAGGTAAATCGCATATGTCAACCCTTTAATGTTCGCCTTAAAGATTTAAGTTACATATACATTATGAAAAGCCTCGAGTCTCATATAAATCTGGATGAAAACAAATAATCAAAGTAAAGTGACCAAGGGAGATTTTTTGACACGAAGTTATCTCGCTTTGAATGAGTAATGGAATATTCCAGACAAAGGTGAACAAATCGGTTAGGGTTTAAGGGATCAGTATTTTAAAATGAATATTTAATAAAAATACAGTCGAAAGTTATCATTCCATGCAGTTAAGAAAGAAAAACACAACATTGTGCAGCAAACCAAAGTTAAGACACGAGTTGATTCCTTAAATGGATTCAACATGTGGAAAGCATTCTTAGAGTGGACTGGTAATTGACTTGGTTGGTTTGTTGTTTAACGCCGAACTCGGCAATATTCCAGCTATATGGCGGCGGTCTGTAAAAATAATTCATTCTGGGACAGACAATCAAGTGAACAACAGCATGAGCATCGATCTATTACAATTGCCGCCGCCATATAGCTGGAATATTGCTGTGTGCGGCGTAAAACTAAACTCACTCACTCAAGGTGACATTCCTTAAAGTGCAAGTGTCATGAAGAATAGTAATAGAGCTTCTCAGTCAACACGCGTACGGAGACCGGGAAACATACTGTGAAATGTAAACATAGCACTGCTTTGCTTAACTATAAGTACGTATATTGAGGTCAAGCATTACTGACAAACAATAAACGAGTCTCAACACCGCTAAAGAGGAGGCCATATATGGACTGTTTGCAACTGATAGACAGGGTAAAATGTAAATGGATCTTTCTCACGCTCCGCTTTCGATGTTTCGATATAATAATAATAATAATATGGACATTTGTAGAGCGCAGTAGTAACTCCACACCTCAAAGGGCATGTCTATCGGATTTTGGAAGGATTTACGTAGCCATGAGACTTGCGCATGGAGGAAGTTTTATCGGTGCTTAAACAAGGCGTACAATTGCCAATATCAATTTCACCAATGCAACGTTCAGTCATTATTGCATAAACAAATGGTATGATTATGGACATATTGATTAAAAGTGAGTCAGTTTTACTCCGCTTTTAGCAATATTCCAGCAATATCACGGCGGCGGCCACCAGAAATGGGCTTCACACATTGTACCCATGTGGGGAATCGAACCCGGGTCTTCGGCGTGACGAGCGAACGCTTTAACCACTAGGCTACCCCACCTCCCCGTACGTGCTTTGAAAAGACTGGAACGTTTCAAACAAATGTACGAACACCAATGTCTACTGATCATGACATACATCGTTCAATAGCAATATCTTCAATAGTATGACATTTCCAAACAGCAGATATACAACTTGACAGATTGACGCGGTTTGGAATATTGTTGAGTAGCTTAGCATAACAAATGAACTGAATGTAAACGTTTTCAAACTGCACATACGAGCTCACATATATACACAAAGAACTTAGTTAAGCATCCCCTGATATATCTCACGACTGAATGAACCCCGATCTTAACCCTTTGGAGCATATCTGGGACATGATTAGTCGTCGTGTGCAACAAAGGGATCATCCTGTACAGAACCTGGCCCAATTTACAAGGAATGGTATAGATGCCCTTCAGAGGATCAGGAGGCTGACATAGGGTATGAGGAGGAGAGTGCTGGCTGTCATTCAGTCACATGGAGGCTACACCTTGACCTTGAATCGTGTAAGACACGCAAAATGACATTCTATCATAATAAAATCAACATGGAGTCCATCCAATCACTGTGTCGTTTTTCATGAGTCAAAGGATCATACGGGTCAGAAAGACTCATGTTTTTCCATTGTGCTCACCACGAGAAGTTTTTGTACGTGGTAGAAACCTTTCATTGCAAAAATACAGGGGGTGCTTAATTAAGTTTTGTGTGTGTTTGTGCCAGTGGTGATGAGTGAGTGATTAGTTTGATCTAGCACCGCTTTGAACAGTATTCTGAAGTTATATCACGGTGTGTCAGCTTAATTGGGGGAAATCCCGAAGTAAGGCAAGTCTTAGACCTTACCACCCGGTGAAACCCACTAATACAGGTTGAACTAAGAAGGGAATGGAAAGGGTTAATCTTGGATGAATTCAACCCTCTGCCACGGGTATTGACGCTTGTGACGTTCGAAATGACTGGGACACACCCCAGCAACGCAGGCCCACACCACAAATTAAAACATCTCAGTCGACTGGTCACCCGGTCCCCACTGTGCAGACTCACTCTGTCGCATAAACACAGGCTTCAAGCCAGACGGCTAGTCGCCATTTGCGACGTAGTCGTTTCTGAGGCGTCGTCGCCACGACTAGCCGTATAATCCAGCTGCTCCTATTACTATTGGGTTGATCTTCTTCCGGTAACAGTCAGGTTTTATAACTGGAGGAAGTGCACGTTGCATATGTAGTGTGTGTGTGTGTGTGTGTGTGTGTGTGTGTGTGCGCGTGCGTGCGTGCGTGTGATTGTCTAATCCAGTCAAACGTCGGCTATTTAAACTTACATGCCACTGGCATACCGTGTATGCCACAGTCTTAACTCGACTACCCCTGAGACACGTATACTGACCCATCCCTTGTAATATCCACGTCATGATACTTTGGTCCACGGCCATTAGATATCTGTGTTTAATAGTCCAGTCCTGTGTACGATTCCAGCCAAAATGCTTAAGTACGTGTTCGCAGCCCCCAATAATTCTGGCTTTAGGTAAATCGCATACGCCAACCTTTAATGTTCGCCTTAAAGATTTAGTTACATATACATTATGAAAAGCCTCGAGTCTCATATAAATCTGGATGAAAAACAAATAATCAAAGTAAAGTGACCAAGGAAGATTTTTTGCCACGAAGTTATCTCCTTTGAATGAGTAATGGAATATTCCAGACAAAGGTGAACAAGTCGGTTAGGGTTTAAGGGATCAGTATTTTAAAATGAATATTTAATAAAAATACAGTCGAAAGTTATCATTCCATGCAGTTAAGAAAGAAAAACCAACATTGTGCAGCAAACTGGCAAAGTTAAGACACGAGTTGATTCCTTAAATGGATTCAACATGTGGAAAGCATTCTTGGAGTGGACTGGTAATTGACTTGGTTGGTTTGTTGTTTAACGCCGAACTCGGCAATATTCCAGCTATATGGCGGCGGTCTGCAAATAATTCACCCCTTGCCAGACAATCAAGTGAACAACAGCATGAGCATCGATCTATTACAATTGCCGCCGCCATATAGCTGGAATATTGCTGTGTGCGGCGTAAAACTAAACTCACTCACTCACTCAAGGTGACATTCCTTAAAGTGCAAGTGTCATGAAGAATAGTAATAGAGCTTCTCAGTCAACACGCGTACGAAGACCGGGAAACATACTGTGAAATGTAAACATAGCACTGCTGTGCTTAACTATAAGTACGTATATTGAGGTCAAGCATTACTGACAAACAATAAACGAGTCTCAACACCGCTAAAGAGGAGGCCATATATGGACTCTTTGCAACTGATAGACAGGGTAAAATGTAAATAGATCTTTCTCACGCTCCGCTTTCGATGTTTCGATATAATAATAATAATAATATGGACATTTGTAGAGCGCAGTAGTAACTCCACACCTCAAGGGCATGTCTATCGGATTTTGGAAGGCTTTACGTAGCCATGAGACTTGCGCTTGGAGGAAGTTTTATCGGTGCTTAAACAAGGCGTACAATTGCCAATATCAATTTCACCAATGCAACGTTCAGTCATTATTGCATAAACAAATGGTATGATTATGGACATATTGATTAAAGAGTGAGTCAGTTTTTACTCCGCTTTTAGCAATATTCCAGCAATATCACGGCGGCGGCCACCAGAAATGGGCTTCACACATTGTACCCATGTGGGGAATCGAACCCGGGTCTTCGGCGTGACGAGCGAACGCTTTAACCACTAGGCTACCCCACCTCCCCGTACGTGCTTTGAAAAGACTGGAACGATTCAAACAAATGTACGAACACCAATGTCTACTGATCATGACATACATCGTTCAATAGCAATATCTTCAATAGTATGACATTTCCAAACAGCAGATATACAACTTGACAGATTGACGCGGTTTGGAATATTGTTGAGTAGCTTAGCATAACAAATGAACTGAATGTAAACGTTTTCAAACTGCACATACGAGCTCACATATATACACAAAGAACTTAGTTAAGCATCCCCTGATATATCTCACGACTGAATGAACCCCGATCTTAACCCTTTGGAGCATATCTGGGACATGATTAGTCGTCGTGTGCAACAAAGGGATCATCCTGTACAGAACCTGGCCCAATTTACACAAGGAATGGTATAGACTCGCCCTTCAGAGGATCAGGAGGCTGACATAGGGTATGAGGAGGAGAGTGCTGGCTGTCATTCAGTCACATGGAGGCTACACCTTGACCTTGAATCGTGTAAGACACGCAAAATGACATTCTATCATAATAAAATCAACATGGAGTCCATCCAATCACTGTGTCGTTTTTCATGAGTCAAAGGATCATAGGGTCAGAATGACTCATGTTTTTCCATTGTGCTCACCACGAGAAGTTTTTGTACGTGGTAGAAACCTTTCACTGCAAAAATACAGGGGGTGCTTAATTAAGTTTTGTGTGTGTTTGTGCCAGTGAGTGAGTGAGTGATTAGTTTGATCTAGCACCGCTTTGAACAGTATTCTAGTTATATCACGGTGTGTCAGCTTAATTGGGGAGGAAATCCCGAAGTAAGGCAAGTCTTAGACCTTTACCACCCGGTGAAACCCACTAATACAGGTTGAACTAAGAAAGGGAATGGAAAGGGTTAATCTTGGATGAATTCAACCCTCTGCCACGGGTATTGACGCTTGTGACGTTCGAAATGACTGGGACACACCCCAGCAACGCAGGCCCACACCACCAATTAAAACATCTCAGTCGACTCGTCACCCGGTCCCCACTTATGCGAGAGCAAGCATGTGATTGACATACCAGTTAACCTACAACACTGTTCCTACGGCCATCAGTGTTTAACATGGCCACGAACCACGCGGCTATGGAATGTCAGGGATTACACTATTCACTTGTGATTCCTGTTGTTTGTCATGTGTAAGGCCACATAAAATAATACTTTTGTTTCTCATCACTTTTTGTTTAAAAAATGGGTCAGGCGGGCGGATTTTATTTTTACATTTGATTTTATGTCCAAAACTCCTTGATTTTTGTGGAAATTTACACCTTTTCTCCGACAGAAAATCAAAACTTAGAAGAGTGAAAAATTCATGCACATTTTGAGAGTTGCATTTTCTCTAGTGTAAAATGTATAAAAAATGTTAGGGTCGGGACGAATTTTTGGGAGGGGCGGTAATGAGAAACAGGAATATTTTTATATAATATGGCCTAATCATGCATTCCTGCAAGCCGGGAAAAGGTCTGAAACGTTGAGATAAGAACATCATCCATTTCAGTACTTAATTACACACGTTTCAGCTGTAGGACATTACACGTGGCTAGCTCAACGTGCAAACCTTCATCATGGCAGTTGCAGCCTACGAACTACAAGTCTCCGTTATTGATCTGATTTTCAAGAGGCTATCCGTCGTATAGGCAAGCACCATCTGTTGTTCGTGAAGAACGGATCGATACAGAAACTGCTGAGTCAGCTAATCATTGATTGCTGTGCCTGGATTCAGGTACCATGACGCAGCAGTATTCAGCTTTCAACTTGGATTGAAAAAAATCTCGCACACTCTTTCATAGAAAGCCGGGAAGATCAGGCTTAGAATTTATCTTCAGTAACCCATGCTTGTCTTAAGAGGCGACTAACGGGATCGGGTGGTCAGGCTCCCTGACTTGGTTGACACATGTCATCGTATCCCAATTGCGTGGATCGATGCTCACGATATCGATTATTTGCAGACCGCCGCCATATAGCTGGAATATTGCTGAGTGCGGCGTCAAACAACAAACAAGCCGACCATTTACATATGTGGGTCAGTGGGTGAAAAGGGAGATAATTACTGGAGCATCTAACAATGCACTGATCGAACTTCTGGAGAGAAGAAAATATGCGCTTGAAAACTGGATTTGACTGAAATATTACAAACATTGTCGAGATTTACATAAGTTGAAAACTCTACAGCCCAAGCCAGCACTACGATAAATACACCACCATGGGATGCATATTTAGCCACCATAAAACACGGTATATATACGATACAGACCCGCTGTCTACATATTGTCTGTGCGCCAGTGTGGTATTGATTACTGTGCCGGTCCTTACCGATGTTGTTTGTAGGTTGCTAATGACTTGAGACTGGTTGTCATTTAAAACAGACCATTCTCTAGAATAGGAATCCAACTGACATGGATATTAGCCAAATGCATCGTTCCAGAAACAAAGCAGAGTTAGTTTGTGTTGATGTCTTTGTGATTTGATCCGTGTTGATCTGTGTTGAATGTGAGTTGATCCGTGTTGAATGTGATTTGATCCGTGTTGATCTGTGTTAAATGTGAGTTGATCCGTGTTGATCTGTGCTAAATGTGAGTTAATCTGTACCAAATGTGAGTTGATCTGTGTTAAATGCGAGTTGATCCGTTTTGAATGTGAGTTGATCCGTGTTGATATGTGTTAAATGTGAGTTGACCCGTGTTGATCTGTGCTAAAAGTGAGTTAATCTGTGCCAAATGTGAGTTGATCTGTTTTTAATGTAAGTTGATCCGTGTTAAATGTGAGTTGATGTGTGTTGAATGTGAGTTGATCCGTGCTGAATGTGAGTTAATCTGTGCCAAATGTGAGTTGTTCTGTGCTAAATGTGAGTTGATCCGTGCTAAATGTGAGTTGATCTGTGTTAAATGTGAGTTGATCTGTGTTAAATGTGAGTTGATCTGTGTTAAATGTGAGTTGATCCGTGTTAAATGTGAGTTGATCCGTGTTAAATGTGAGTTGATCCGTGTTGATCCGTGTTAAATGTGAGTTGATCTGTGCTAAATGTGAGTTGATCCGTGTTAAATGTGAGTTGATCTGTGTTAGATGTGAGTTGATCCGTGTTAAATGTGAGTTGATCGTGTTGATCTGTGTTAAATGTGAGATAATCTGTGTTAAATGTGAGTTGATCCGTGTTAAATATGAGTTGATCGTGTTAATCTGTGTTAAATGTGAGATGATCTGTGTTAAATGTGAGTTGATCCGTGCTAAATGTGAGTTGATCTGTGTTAAATGTGAGTTGATCCGTGTTGAATATGAGTTGATCCGTGTTGATCCGTGTTAAATGTGAGTTGATTCGAGTTAAATGTGAGTTAATCTGTGCCGAATGTGAGTTGATCTGTGTTAAATGTGAGTTGATATGTGTTGATCTGTGTTGAATGTGAGTTGATCCATGTTAAAAGTGAGTTGAAACGTGTTGATCTGTGTTAAATGTGAATTGATCCGTGTTGCATGTGAGTTGATCCGTGTTGATCTGTGTTAAATTTGAGTTGATCTGTGTTAAATTTGAGTTGATCTGTGTTAAATGTGAATTGATCCGTGTTAAATGTGAGTTGATCTGTGTTAAATGTGAGTTAATCTGTGTTAAATGTGAGATGATCTGTGTTAAATGTGAGTTGATCTGTGCTAAATGTGAGTTGATCCGTGTTGAATGTGAGAATATCTGTGTTAAATGTGAGTTGATCCGTGTTACATATGAGTTGGTCCATGTTGATCCGTGCTAAATGTGAGTTGATCCGTGTTGAATGTGAGTTGATCCGTGTTGAATGTGAGTTGATCCGTGTTACATATGAGTTGGTCCATGTTGATCCGTGCTAAATGTGAGTTGATCCGTGTTGAATGTGAGTTGATCCGTGTTGATCCGTGCTAAATGTGAGTTTATCTGTGTTACATATGAGTTGATCTGTGTTTTAAATGTGAGTTGATCTATATCAAATGTGAGTTGATCCGTGTTGATCTGTATTATAATTTAAAATGTTGATCTGTAGTAAAGGCACCTCCCCTTTTGTCCTGAAAGTTTATAAAATGACCAATGAAACTCTCGTGAAAACGGGTGAAAATGAACTGTGCACCCCCCTTTCTCAAAAAGCTCTATCTGCCCCTGCATTGATGCTGTTCCTTGATACAGATTTCACCTCATCACTCTAATCAATGGCGTTTTAGCAAATCAGTCACAATGCAGTTTTGGCCTGTTGCCGTTTTAGCCGTTCCAGACGCTCTTGACCCACATGACTCAGCATCGCGTAGATTAAACAAACAGAACCCAGCCGGCCTCAGTTCAATTGCCCCGTTACATTTTAGCCGGCGTAACCCACAAAGTAACTTGGAAATAACACCACCTGCTACAATGCCTGTCTATGTGCTGAGACATTTCCGAGCTGAGATAATCCGACTCCTGTTCGTATTAAAAGGACAGGAATTCGAAGACAAGTTATATACGTTTGACCAGGGAGACTCTATAAGGGGGAGTGGTCACTCCTCGGAAAGCTCCTAAGCTATGCCTCGGCTCGTCACGTGACCAGTGTAGCCAATATGGCGGCAGCGTGGTTTTTAAGATTGAGCCCGGTTTATTTTCAACAGCTGATTACATACGCTGAGTGTTGTGACAACTGAAAACCTACATGTAGAAGATAAGTTACCTATTCTGTCACTTCATTTCAAGTCAAATAATTGTTATTAGTGTCAGTATAAGTACAGTAGCTTTGTAGTAAAGTTTCAAGTGGGCATGTTGTAGCTCACTGGCTTCAATTCTCAGTACACAGCGAAGAAAGACTAAATTATATCGCTAAAACTTCTTTCACATATTCGTTTAATTTTTAGAAGGGAAATATACCTTTAGTTGAAAGGTGTTTGCAAGTAATAGTGATAGTTTTATAACTAAAAAATTTTGTTAGGGTGTATTTGAGGTGTGTGAAAAATATGACATATCGCCGATCTGCCATTGAAATACTACAGGGCGTTGTTTGAGTGTTTCTAGTTAGTGTTCAAAAACATCTTTCACATACACCTTCAATTTTTATGAGGGGAATATACCATCAGGTGAAAGGTGTTTGCAAGTAATAGTAATAGTTTTATAATTTAAAAAAAATTGTTAGTGTGTATTTGAGGTGTGTGAAAAATATGACATATCGCCGATCTGCCATTGAAATACTGCAGGGCGTTGTTTGAGTGTTTCTAGTTAGTGTTCAAAAACATCTTTCACATACACCTTCAATTTTTATGAGGGGAATATACCATCACGTGAAAGGTGTTTGCAAGTAATAGTGATAGTTTTATAATTTAAAAAAAATTGTTAGTGTGTATTTGAGGTGTGTGAAAAATATGACATATCGCCGATCTGCCATTGAAATACTACAGGGCGTTGTTTGAGTGTTTCTAGTTAGTGTTCTTAAACATCTTTCACATACACCTTAAATTTTTATGAGGGGAATATACCATCAGGTGAAAGGTTTTTGCAAGTAACATTGATACTTTTTTTCTTTTTTTTTTGTTAGTGTGTATTTGAGGTGTGTGAAAAATATGACATATCGCCATTGGTGCTTGTGATGCTTGAGTGTTATAGTTCTAAAACTTCTTTCTTTCTTGTTGATCTTAGTATTTGACAAAACTGGAAAGGTGTTTACAGCGCTTTGTGATAGTTCTAAACTTTCTGTTCTTGAGGGGTCTGTGACCGTGTCAGTTAACATTCTGTCAATGCCCATGTCATTCCACACATGCAATAAGATATCTGAATTAGTTACTAATGTAAAAACATGTTTCAAAGTAATTTTATTTTTGAAAATGGACAGCTGATGTTAACATATGTGTTCTACCGATAGTTTTGTGTTCTTTAACATGTTTGGGGAGGGATGGCCGTGGTGTATCATTTATTCTTTCATTCATTCACATATGTTCTTTTTCTTTTGTTCTTTTTCTTAATTTCTTTCATTCATTCACATAAAATTCTTGCTCTTAATTAATTCATTCATTCATTGTAAAATTCCGACTGATACAATACACTGGCTGAAGTACTGTTAAACGCAGCCGAAGTTGCGCTGGGACCGAACCAAGTCACTGTGTGCGTTGGAGCATGACGAGGCACACGTTAATTAGTACAAATGGTAAAGAAAGCAAGCGAGTGACCTATCCCTGTTGTAGAGTATCCCTGGTTTGACACATGGCCAGCCGAGAAGCCAAGTAAGCTACCTTCGTTGTCCACCCATGTGTGTATTTGGTGATAAGCGTAGACTAACAACTAGTCTCTGAAATGAACATATTTTACTGAAAAAAGTTCATAGTAAAAAAATATAAAATATAATGAAAAGGAGCCCTGAGACCTTTTTAGCTGAGGAAATCTAGACTTGCCACATTTTCTAGACTTGTGTGGGCTTTCTTGGATATATTTGCTTCAGGGTCTGTACTAGAGACTATGATAAGCGCAGTGAGCGTTTGTACTTGGCGTGTCCCGGAATGACCCGAGATAATGACGAGTGTATGTTCATTGAACAAAGATGGGAGGTAACTCTTATTGGGAATGACAACTAATGACCTTAAACTGGTCCCACTATTGTTAAGCGCTGCGCTTTAAATCGTTTCGGCAGACAGGAGCTCAGCTATTGTGAATTTCAATATGATTGACGTTGTGTACATTAGATTTAAGTTTACTTTCATAGATTTATAACCTAGTAAATAGTTCCTAGAATTACAAAGCCAGGGTAACATACTGTTATTACGATTCTCAGAGGTACAATTCAATTATAACATTCTCAGATATTACGATTTCCAGTGTTACATATCCACCGTAACATACTGATATTAGGAATCAAAGGGTTACAAATCTACCGTAACATACTGATATTAGGAATCAAAGGGTTACAAATCTACCGTAACATACTGATATTAGGAATCAAAGGGTTACAAATCTACCGTAACATACTGATATTAGGAATCAAAGGGTTACAAATCTACCGTAACATACTGATATTAGGAACCCCAGTTTTACAAATTCACCATCACACTTTATCATATAGATTTTTTCATATATTAGAATATATGTGTAAATTTACGAAATGGAAACACAAAGACTATAATATTTACATCAAGTAAATTCTGTTTAAAATGATGATACCACCTACGAATTATTTTATTCATGAATTGTCCACTTTATCACATCGATTCTATCAAATTCCTCAACATATGCTTGTTGCCATGTTTGGGTGAAACCCCCATTCAAGCGATACTCATGCTGTTGATCACTGGCTTGTCAGGTCCAACGCGATTATTTAGAGAGACCGCCGCCATATAGATGGAATATTGCTGAGTGCGGCCTTTAACAATAAACCAAACAACCCATCCAAACATACTGGGAACGAATCTGTGGCCCAATGAGAAAAAAGGCATCGCACTGATATATTGGCCTTGAAAGTAGTTCCTGCAAGGCGACTTCATTCGCATATTTATAGGATCCTGATAGTAACTTTTTCGTACTGGTTTACTGCATCAACAACGCTAACAACACCATAATTACGTCAGTCAGTATTTAACGATGTCCATTCAAGGGTATTTCGTCTTGAATATCCACTGCCGGTAAACAGCGTTACCGTTTGTTTGTTTTTAATTAGTGACATATATTATTATCAAAAACAGTTCCAAATAAGTAAAGACTGTAAAATTTTCGAATATTTTAACTTGGATAGGAAGTATAAGCGTTAACACACTGTTCAAAGACAGACATCTTATGAAAGCACTACTACTCTTTTTCTATTCACTACTACTCTTTATCTATTCACTACTACTCTTCTTTATCTATTGACTGCTACTCTTTATCTATTCACTACTACTCTTTATCTATTCACTACTACTCTTTATCTATTCACTACTACTCTTTATCTATTCACTACTACTATTTACCATTCATTTTGAGAATAAAACAAGAAGTTACAATCCCTATATAGGGTAAAGCCCACCCAAAAACAATTGACAGTCATCTTGCATCACACAGTTGTGAGTGTTTGTTTCTAGGCGTTATTTTTGTTGAAATTGAAATTCCTACAAATGCAAATTTCACGTCATACACCAATCATCTTTCAAGAGCAATTACTGTACAAACAACTATGGTCATAAGGAAGTGCAAGTGGTGATGCACTCTCAAAATATTCATTATTATAATATCAACATTGATTGACTACGATATATCTCCCATTTGTTTCAATCGTAAGAATGAATTTCCATTACTGTTTTTGAAGAGTATGCATGTCTTTCAGATACACCTTTCGGGCAGCTTCCTGTTCTGACAGTCGACGGAAAGGACTACACAGAATACATGGCAATAAACAGATTCCTCGCCAGAGAATTCGGTAAACATTAAATGTATCACTCCTATGCATAAAACTCAACCTCCCGTTTGTCCCAAGTAACTCATATTTGGTGAACACACATAGACATATAGACTAACGCTTAGTCTCTAAAATATATAATTTTGATAAAAGCCAAAATTAATTTGAAAGGAGCCTCGGTGATGTAACATTCAGGACCTGATGACAATCTTCACTTGTATTATTCAAGGATTTTGCATTGCAGAATGATCAGGTTGAAACGAAAATAACATGGTTCAGGGTCTGTGAGAAACACTGCTTCAAACACCAAGAACTTCATATTCATATTTGCTACCCGAAACATGCGCAAAAGCATGTTCTTGTCAACCTGAATTATGGCAGATAGGTCCAAAGACCCCATGCCTGTCTTAAATTTCGACTGCTGTGGATAGGATGGGTTACGTTGTGTGACCTGATTGTTACTCATTGTCCATTGACCCATTTGTCGGCCTGGCAAATAACAATTTACAATTGACCTACTGATAAAAGCGTCTTAATCCCAACCCACTCAGTCGTTCTCTTGAAACGTACATTGTTAACTGAGGACACAGGGCATTATATAAAATGACAATATATAGACAATATGTAAACAGTTAAGCGACAACACCAGTTCCGAAATCATAAGAAATCGCCGCCTACTTTTAGAATTCCTCTCGGGTGCTCTCATCTCACGCAAAGCGATATCAACAGTTTTCAACATTTGAAACATTTTCAGCTAGCTACCTTCATTATGTTTTCAACTTAAGTCATGAGACTAAAGGAATTAAAAATTAAAACGAATATACTTATACTATTTTTCTGTAATTCAACTACCCGAAGAGTCCATTGTATATATAAGACTATAAAAGACCAAAGGTCGTTTTTGCGAATCACGAGTTTATTTATGATGGTAGCAGGTGACTTCAAACACGTGGGCGTATCCTGCCTTTACCCATCACTTATAAGCAAATTCTGAATAAAAACAACAGATTGATGGTATTTGAATCTGGACTTGCTTCGAACATGATGTTTGTCACAAATGCTTTATTTTAGAAATGTTCTCGACTTGTTTCAATTAAAACGTGTGAGAAATGCACTGAGGCCTTTCAACCCTGCTCAAACCCGTTTGACGGATGGAGTTAGGTTTTTACACCACTTTTAGCGATATTCCAGCAACTTCACGGCGGGCAACACAAAAATTGGCTTCACATATTGTATTGTGCATATGTGGGGATTCGAACCCGGGTTTTCGGCGCAACGAGTAAACTCTTTAACCGATAGGTTACTCCACCGCCCCCAGAAGCCTTCTGTGGAACATCCGTTTGACATTCTTTGAAGTCAACTTTGCCATAGCATGCTCGATTATACCGTCAGGTCTAAAATGACACCAACGGTTGGAGCATCTTATCCTTGCAGGGCTGATGGGAGCAAACAGCCAGGAAGAGTATGAGATAGACCGAGTTATAAGCCTGAGCAATGACGTTTCTTCAGAAAGAATCAAGGTCTTCCACGAGAAGGACAACGACAAGAAGGTAAGCATCCCCAAGATCGAGTGTTCTGTCCAAGAACAGCTCTCCGCTGTGACGTAGCTGACAGGCACGGTGAAGGTCGGTGATACGGTCCCCTAGCCACGTCATACTAAATGACGTTAACGTAACGCTCTTGTTGTTTGCATATGTCTTGGCGCTCGACTTAAAGGAGTAAAACAAGGAATGGTAACTCAGACTCCGTATATGTGTTAGAGTGCTATCCATGTAGAACTGGGTTATGTTATCTCAGTGGGCTAGAACTGTTAAACAACATTCGTCGTGCGCACACACAAGTGAAATATGAGAGAAATCAAATGCTCAAATTGTGTGTTATTGCTGAATGCCCGTCATCTATCTTACCATGATGGTATATGCCCATACCTTCAATCACTGGAGCTTTACTGGCCGCCTTGCTAGAGTTTCAATATTGCTAACTCTGCAGGAACCACCAAGCAATATAGCAACGCTGGACTACTTTGTTTATTTGATTGTTGATTTACGCTGCACTCAGCAATATTCCAGCTATATGGCGGCGGTCTGTAAAATTAATAATCGAGTCTGGACCAGACAGTCTAGTGATCAACAGCACGAGCATCAGTCTACTCGACTGGTACACGATGACATGTGTCAACCAAGTCAGCGAGCCTGACCACTGTATCCCGTTAGTCGCCTCTTACGACAAGCATGCATGGGTTGCTGAAGACCAATTTAAACCCACATAACGTTGGGTTCACGGACGCGCGATTGTGCTTTTATATCATAACACTTGTATTGTTATAACGCTTCTTGTAAGGGATGATAATTTATTTGTTTTAGGCACAACTTGAAAAGGGTCTTAGAGAAAAGGTGATACCAAATTTCATGGGTAAACTTCAGCAGTTAGCGGGTTCAAAAGGAACGGGCTTCACCGTTGGAAATAAGGTGAGCTTACAGCAGGAATGTCTGTTTTTGTTGACAACGACTTAGGGTTATGATGTTGATGATGATGATGATGATGATGATGGTGATGGTGATGATGATGATGATGATGATGATGATGATGATGATGATGATGTTGATGAACATTATATTTACGTTTATGTTCGTTGCATATAATTCTGCATTTTACACATATCCTGCTCGTGGTCGATATCTCTCAAAACAACAACCTCATTGATTATTTTACACCTAGATTGATTGTTTTACACCTAGATTGATTATTTTACACCTAGATTGATTGTTTTATTGATTCAGCTGGGTCTGGGCGATCTCATCATCTTTGACACAATTGACGGCAAAACAGACGACGCCACCATGGACAAGTATCCCAATGTCAAGGCCATCATGCACAACGTCAGGTCTAACGAGAGAATGAAAGCATACCTGGCAGCAAGAGCTCCGACACCTTTTGATTAAAACAGATATGTGGCTTGTATGTACCTTCCACTCTACCTCAAGGCAACACAGACCTTCAGTGAAGAGACACTGCTGATGTTTATTGATTATTGAACGCACCGTCAGGGACTAGTCAAATATTATATTTAGTGTGATTAAGCGTGTATGTAAGCAGTACACCAAATTAGAACATGTGTACGAATGACAAATAACGTGAGACACAAATAGTGCTGTATCGAATATAGTATGTATTTACCATAAATTGTTAAATAAATATATTCAAAGACATGTTTTACTCTTTTTGAATCTATTTCGGGACTCCATGTGGTACTGCTCACTGGTTGACAGAATCCTGGTTATTTCTACCAGCCTGTTACATGATATCATAACCGATAGCATACTACCGAAGCAATATCCAAGTACTAAATACTAAAGTGAAACAAACCGAACAGCTAAAGTTCAAACTTTGTTTTCACAACGAAATGATATCTCTACATGTGCGAATGTTCAACAGTATGCTCTTCATTACCAATGGTGATTTGAAACAAACTGTCTCACATTCTGGATAACATTCTTACAGAGAAGTTTTCCTCTTTATTCAATTTCACAAGAGGTTTGTTACCATAGGCCCTCGTGTCTTTGCGAGGATTAGAGATTAAATAAGTATTGTTTTTGAGATGATCCCCGACTCGAAATGTTTCACAGTACGATACATCATAATATATAATTGTAATGTGAAGCATTTCGAGTCGGGGGGTCGTCTCAAATTTATATATATTTTTAAAAATCTTTAATCCTCGCAGAGACACGAGGGTCTGTGTTTGTTAAAACATTTACCAGATGTGCCTTTTAGGATCAGCCCGCGCGCTGTCTGCAGAATGAGATGCACTGGAAGCACTGAATATGATGCTAATCTCGTGGTATGACTCTTGTTGGTGTCCATGCCTGTACGACTGTGACCATCTTTTCATCTATCCCATGGGATCCTAGCATGGGGTGTAATTGATCTGACTAACAATCTATCATTTGAACCACATTTTTTGTTCCTTGCAACATAATCATATAGACCTTCATCGGACATGCATCCTCCTATCTGGACATGAGCCGTGGCAAAAACCTCTGAATATTCTTTAATCAACCAAGATTGTTTGATGTGATGAAAAGTCATCTTCGAACATTTTTGTGAACTATCCATGGGATTCTAGACAGTTGCCACTGATAACAATACCACAAGCTCTATAGTACTGTCAACAAACGATAATACTTGCACTGGTGTTGACATACGCAGGTAACCTTACAACATTGTCATCCAAAATATCTGAATATCGATTGACTTAATGAGATACGATGACACAGCATGTGATTAGGAGTCGCTATGGAAAAGAAATGAGATATTCAGATGATTTTAAATTAGATAAAAAATCGTAGGAAAGGAACCATTACGTCCCCCTCTCAACACGACGATTCATGTTGTATTTAAACTGAATACTATCCCCGGACAATTCTGCAATACATTTTACTTTCAATGAATTGATTAATTTTAGTTTTTTTCTTGACAACTAAATATCTATTGCTGGGGTTGTCAATATAATCGGGCTTACTCCAGACCCAATAATTTATGATTGTTTGATCATAATTCACTGAGGGAATATTGCAAATGATCTATATGGAGTTTCCTCAAATCCAGTGCAGACTCGCCTACCTCTTGGTCCATATCCTCTGATCTGGTAAGAGGGACATGTACGTATCCGCCCACTTTCTCTGGTATCCTGTATCCGATTCTCTGTACCCTGGGTTTGCAGAATTACATGTGAATAAGTGGGAGAGGGACACCTTCTTATCCCTCTACTTTCTCTGATCAGGTATCCTGTATCCGAGTCTCTGTATCCTTGGTTTGCAGACACACATTTGAATAAGTGGGAGAGGGACGGGTACATACATTTTTGAATGCAATTCCTGTACCCTGGGTTTGCAGACACACATTTGAATAAGTGGGAGAGGGACGGGTACATATCCTTCCACTTTCTCTGATCAGGTATCCTGTATCTAAGTCTCTGTACCCTGGGTTTGCAGACACACGTTTGAATACGTGGCGGAGGGACGGGTACATATCCTTCCCATTTCTCTGATCAGGTATCCTGCATCCGATTCCCTGTACCCTGGGTTTGCAGACACAAATTTGAATAAGTGGGAGAGGGACGGGTACATATCCTTCCACTTTCTCTGATCAGGTATCCTGTATCCGATTCTCTGTACCCTGAAAATAGGGGTTTGCAGACACACGTGATTATCCATCTCATGAAGATATTTGAATGTGAACTCTCCCTCTGCTACGGAGAGAGTATCCATATGGTCGAAACTGAGCACTTGGTTTTATTCCTGGAATCTTACAGATTTCCTTTCCTACGCGACACACAAACCCTACACCCTTATCACCGCGTCCTCACCGAACAGCAATCCTGGCGTTGAACAGTATGCTTGTGAACACAAAGCTCTGAATTCCGGCTTGATATCAAAGCGAAAAAAACTGGTATAATCCGCGAAATTCTAATCGTCACCTAAGACCAAGAACCTGATCGTGTTTATAGCAGAGCAGTCCTAAATAAAAAAACACCCAAAAACCATAAAACAACACCCCCCAAAAAACAAACAAACAAAAAAAACCCCCAAAACAACAACAAAAAATCCCAAAACATTTGTGCTCGGCCCACCAGCCTTTGCAGTTTCTACATTTCTGTTCACTTTGCCGAGACCGTGTTGTGTTCTCACATCCATTGGAGATCTGGCATCTTTCCACGTTGAATATTTGCCTCAGAAACTGTGCTGCGAGTATCTTGTTTTTCTTTATTCGCGAATTTTTAGCCATTTGAAGTCCCGTCAGAACAGAAGCTATTGCGTCCGCCATTTGTTTGGTGTGCGACCGATGGGATGATTCGGGCAGTCGGTTAAGAGAACCGAAAATATGAAGAACCAATGTTACGACGCCGTAGGTCGGATAGTTTTGTGAGGAAACGGTAAGTAACGGCATTATGTGGTCACTTTCTTTTTGCTACAGACGCACCAGGTATGAGTATTTATTTCCTCTCACATGCGACCCCACGTCTTCCGTCGGCGCAAGACCCAACACCTCTGCCTTGACGCATGCGCACTAGCCATTTCGTGTGCTCTTCAGCGTGTGATTGGTTGGTGTGATATATGTTCCACGAGGCATCCGCGTGAAACTATGGCGGGGTATGTCATTATGTTAGCTCCAAAATACAGACATATATATCCGTGCGCACGTTTGACGATAACGAGAACAATCGCAAGCAGCAATGACGCTGCGAATATAATTCGCCGACTCATCCATCGTTTGCAAAACGTGAAACCTATTAATCAATTGATAACAAAATGTTATTTTTTCATAACAGTAGCACGTGCCTCAACGAAACTATTTCATTGAACTGTTAAAAAAAACACACACAAGAATATTATACATGTACACAGTTGTCCTCCAGAGTACACGTGTAGATAGCGACGGAGAAGCCTATTTGTTACAGCATTCGCTCGTTACACGTGTTGTGTTCCACACATTGGTGCAATGTGTGAAGTCCGTCCTTGGAATATTTCCTGAAACAATAATCGTCCAATATCTCGAACACAAATCACGAAGCATTCACATCCAGTGTAAAGGTCTCCGAAGGGCTAAAATGACAATTCTAGCTGTAGATCTAGGGTATGCCCGTCACTGTAAACACGCTAAACCAATCGAAATGCCGTATTTCCGTGATACTTTCAGATAATCGCAGAAAGTTGCAGTCTCATCGTTCAAAGTCTTGGTTGCCATAACCCCGTGGAATAGAACACCATGACAAGGCAAAAATGGACTCCATAAATGTTTATACTATTCAGATCATGGTTTCATTGTAACTTGCATTGATCAATGCTCCCACAGTTTCGATGACTCAGCAGATCAGACATATATTACCCTTTGCCGGGACAGTCTATGGTCAAACTCTGGCCACTCTGAAGATGCTGCCATACATGTTACCATACCCTAATGACCGTGGGCGTGGATTGCCGCGTTGTCTTATGTTTGGATTCAAATTTAAGGAATATAGAAATACAGGAATGCTAACAACTGAATAAGGAAATCTGGACAAAGAAAAAACCCAGGTAGGATGTTACATTGTTTGGAGGGCAGTCAAAGACTCGGGTTCGATTCCAATCTGGGTTGATTACATTAACTTCATTATTGGTGTTACTCGTCCTTATAATTATTTATTATTTTCTTTGCTTGTTTGTTGCTTACCACCGCACCCAGCATTATGCCAACAACAACACTACGGTCGGTACATAATCGAGACCGGACAGTCAAGTGATTCACGTTGTGAGCATCGATTCACGTATTTGGGATACGACCGTAACGGTCCACACTAGTGTATCGATCAAGACATAATTCGCCGTTGGAGCAGAATTCGTTATTTACCCCAGTCACCGACATACTTGGTACATGGTCCTGTCAAAATTATTACATCTATTAAACAACTGCAACTGATATATAGAACCATTTACAGCTACAAGTTGGTGCAGACTATGCTGGTATAAAACATATATCAAATTAACATTAGAAGTTAAGGGCAACTGCCTGTTAAATAACAATAGAATTATTATTACAAGTTATAAAACACTAGAAAAATGGCAACTGACTGCTCAGTTACAACAGAATTAACATCACAAATTACAAAACACAAGATCAATGGCAACTGTCTGTTAAATAACAATAGAATTATTATTACAAGTTATAAAACACTAGGGAAATGGCAACTGACTGCTCAGTTACAACAGTTTCAAAACACAAGATTAATGGCAACTGCCTGTTAAATAACAATAGAATTATTATTACAAGTTATAAAACACTAGAAAATGGCAACTGACTGCTCAGTTACAACAGAATTAACATCACAAATTACAAAACACAAGATCAATGGCAACTGTCTGTTAAATAACAATAGAATTATTATTACAAGTTATAAAACACTAGGTAAATGGTAACTACCTGCTAAATAACTATAGAATTAACATCACAAGTTACAAAACACTAGGTAAATGGCAACTGTCCGCTGAATAACAATAGAATTAATATGAGAAGCTAAATCACAATAGAATTATTATTACAAGTTATAAAACACAAGGTAAATAACAACTGACTGCTCAATCACAATAGAATTATTATTACAGGTTACAAAACTGAGCAATTGTAATGAAAACATCTCAATTACGGCAGACAAGTGGGTGACATATTTTAAGAGCTTGTTAAACCAATGTTGAGTTTAATGAGAATGTTGACGAATTTTTGACACAGCATGATTACTGTGCGGAGTGTAGCAACACTGACTTTCTATCTGAACCAATTACCAGTGCAGAAATAGAAAATGCAATCAAAGTGTTGAAATCTGGTAAATCCCCAGGTATTGATGGAATAACCACCTGAATTTTTCAAACATGCTCAATGCATACTTCCCTATCTAGAAATACTGTTTAATGCTGTACTAGACAGTGGCACATGACATTTTGCCATTGAAAAGTGCACTCATCAGTAATTACTGATAAAAAATTTAAAGAGACAAAAATCAGAATATTTGTGATATGTTTCAATGGTCTGTGGTTACTTATTGCGCAAAATATGTAAAATAAGACACCGCCCCTATTTTTATGTTATTTTAAAAAAACAAACCAATGATGTTAGTGTCAGAATTTGAGAGACTTTTGACAGACATTGGCAACATTTAGGTCTGTCATATATATGACATTAGCAACAATACCGGTACATTTAAAAATCTTGGCTTTAAAAGCATTAGCTGGAATTTTAAGAAATTATCCCAGTGTGGTAGATATGTTGCTAATTTAATGCACATATATAAATTCCTAATATTTCTATTAAATTGTCATATGAATATTGTTGCTAATGTCGCATTTATCACCCTCCTAAATGTTGCTAACGGACACAGCTGACATTAGCACTCACAATAAAGTGTGATATTTTCTGAAATATACATTGAATTCTTAAAAATTATTTTAGTCTAAAATTTAGAGTTACATTTATTTACGATAACAATCATAAATGAAAAAAAACAACCCCAAAGTAACAGTATTTTGTTTTCATTTTATTTGTAAACATCACGTCTGGCAAACAGTGTGCACTTTTCAATGGAATATGTCATATTTCAGGTTAGATGGAATGTTGGCTGGATCATTCCACTATATAAAAAAGATAGCACTCATGATCCAAATAACGGTATCTTCCCATAAGACAGACCTCCCAAAAGACAGACCGCTTAAAACAACACATTTTATGGTTGGTTGCATAAGGCTTAATTAAGCTGTACCCTTGATAATAATGGTATGTGACCAGATAAAAAAGACAACATTAGGTATTAACTATAGTTTTATCAATTCATGCAATGAGTTATGATTTTTAAATGAAGACATATTGCATCAACATATATGTACATCAACATATATTTGCCAGATCACATTTACTTGTGAATATTATCAAAAACAATGATTTATATACATGTACCTATCAAACATATGAGACCAAGCACCATATTATTTTACATCACATGTTTGTCAGTGCACAGATAACACTTATTAGAAAGTCACTTGAACATCATCATTTTCTCCTTTCACCTTGCTCTTGGCATACAGGTCTAGAAGGGTGATCGGAAAAGGTCATGGGAAAATAACTATTATAAAACATCCTGTTCTCCAGTTATATACTTTGTTTGATACTGAATTTTATAAATACTATTTCACTTTAATCTTCAGTAATAAAAACATCCTGTTCTCCAGTTATTTTTGCAAAAAACTAATTCAACAACTGTTATAAAAACATCCTATTCTCCAGGTATTTATACTTGTATGATCTTGAGTGTTTTCATTATGAACGTGATGTAACTGGCCTCGAACATGTAAATAAGCTTATTGAGGCCCAGTTTGGTATCTTTATGAAATTGTTGATATTACTTTACGCTGACGAGACTGTCATATTAGCTGAAACAAGGGATGGATTGCAAAAATCTTTGAATGTGTTTTACCAGTTTTTTAAAAATGGAAACAGTGTGAATTTAGATGTCTGTGATGAACTTCATTTTTTATTATACTGTCCAGCACAAAATGCCCTCAGAAATCAATTTCTTCCCCAATATTTCTGTAAACATCTTACTATTGCTAAATTTGTTTATCTAATGAAATGTGATTAATCACCACTTAACTCTAAATTTACCAAAACTTGACTTTGTTCAATGTTTTAGTTTTTATCAGTATGCTGTTTGTTTTCTGCGTCACTTTATTTGATTTTTTAGAATAAAATTTCGGTTCTATTTTGTTCTGTTCAGTAAAAGGATTAGTAATATGTTTTGACAAGGGCACAGGACATAGTGTGTGGTTACTATATTCTATAGTGACTCTGGGTCAGCTCATTAATTAAATACGGGTGGACAGCATGGCTCAGTTATTAAGGGTACTCATTGAGTCTGTCTAATGGGAGGTCTGTCTTTTGGGAGTGAAACCAAATAACTATCATGGAATCACTTTGCTGAATGTAATGGGGGAAACTATTCACTTCTAATGTCGAAGCTAGAATACGTATCTGGTTAGATTTAAATGAAATATTACATGAATGTGAAGCAGTGTTTAGGCCCGATTACTTGACAGCTGATAATATGTTCGTTCTACAAACCCCATGCCAAAAGTATTTAAGAAACCTAAACATCGGTTTTACGCAGCTTTCATTGACTTTCAGAAAACCTTTGATTATATAGACAGAAACAAGCTTTCATATGCTCTTATCTCCAACTTAAGGTATACATGGGAAAATAGTACAATCCTAAAAAACATGTTTGATAAAGTATTTCTGCTTGTGTGAAACAAAGCAGTGTACGTACAGAAGTATTTTCGACAATATCTGGACTACGACAAGGGTGCATTCTCAGTCCTGTTCTTTTCATTTTCTTTATTAAGGAATTAGTAGATGAAATGAATGCATGTCACCTACGAGGAATATTCGTGAAAAATGGTATGAATAATATACCTTTATTGTTAGTCGCAGATGACGCCTGGATACGTTAAAAGCATTCTGTATCAATTGGGGTCTAGAACTTAACATAGATACATCCTGCATTATTGTTTTCAGGAATGGTGGCTACCTTCGAAATAAACGGCTTTATGGTGGTACAGACATGAATGTTTTATTTAATTATAAATATCTTGGTATTGTTTTCACATCAACATTGTACTTGTCCAAAGCATGTACAACATTAACTTTACAAGCCAGTAAGGCTTCATTTCCAATATTTTCTCTTTTCAAATTTTTCAAAATATATACTTGAATGTGGCATCTACCATATTCAATAGTACAATTGCACCGGTTCTGCTTTATGGTACAGAAATATGGGATTTTACCTGTCGTGCAAGTAGTGAAAAATGCAAAGTTATTATTTCAAAAGATATCTTCGTGTTAGCAAATATGTATCTTCAAATATTGTACTCTGAGGAACGGGTAGAAGCCATCTTTGTGTACAGTATTTCACCCGTTGTATATAATACAGGTGCAGACTTCTGAATATGGAAAGTTATCGTATTCCAAAGGCATGCTATGACATGTTAAAACATAAGACGAGAATGGTTGTCGCATTTATCATTTCTTGCTCGTATGTCCATTTTATTCACAACAGCGCTCTTTGTACATTCATGATTTTATACTATATGTCTGCAGTCAGATCAAAGTTGAATCAGTTGCTTGCAACAAAGTATGTAAAATAGATTGCAATTTATCTTAAACTAAATTTACCTGTATAAATTGTAATCTTTTTCACCTGTCCATGTGCTATACTTTGTTAATTGAATTGTACTCTTGATCATGTGACCATAAATACTGAATACAGCTCTTCTTCTTCAAAACACAAGGTAAATGGTAACTGGCTGCACAATCACAATAGACTTATTATTACAAGTAACAAAACACAAGATAAATGGCAACTGGCTGCTAAATCATAATAGAAATATTGGCAAAACGCCTTTTTATATTGACTTTACTATATTATAAATCAAATGACTCAAATATATACAACACCTAATTAGTACCAACTATGGACTGAACCACACCTTCACGAGCAGGTATTGACCTGGTCACCCTTTCACATTAATCCAATAAACTGTTATATTGACAAAACTGCCAAGGACAGACAGACAGACAGATTATATTGGTATATATGGCCCGGAGGCCAACAGTACAATGCAAATATATTGTAATGTACACAGTGACAGCGCTACCATGCAATACGACGTAAATAGCATACCATAGATAGGCAATGTTAAGTGAAATATACAGTTATTGCCGATTTGATCTATTACGATTTATATGGTATAGTAATAAGGCTAACTTGTACAGTAGTTGCACGTCAATAAACTTTTCTTTTGATAGTTGTCTACATAGATATAAAGGCAAGTATTTATATCTTAAACATGATATGGTCTTCATCCTCTGTGAGGTTACAATGATCACAAGTGGTAATTTGATCATACGGGTGTTTAGAAAACCTTGCAGCTTTTATCTTAAAATCATGGCCATTACATCTGAACATAGTTACAATTCTGCGTAGATGGATAGATGTTTGAGACGATAGATATAATTAAGGTTTGATAAAGGATTTAAACTCAGCATTATAACTAAATACTACTTGAAGAACTACTTGATGGAACCATTCGTGCTGGTAAATATCTTTCTATCGTTGTTTGAACATTTTTAAAAAGAATTCCCGTCGCCAACATCTTGTGCGATCCATAAATGACCAAATCCACATTGAAACAATAATTCACGTACAGATGAGACCCAGTTTTTATCTCCCGTACCATCTAATTTCATAACTGCTTCTGGATATTCTGTTAAGAGACTGTCAAGGGTTTACCATCAACAGTTATTTTGTACACAACTACACACTTGAAATGTGTTATGTCATTACCAAATTGCATGAATAATTAAACTACTATTACATAGTCTAAAACAATATATCAACCACTTTTATTCGTATTTCATACTTTTGGTTTTAAAACAACCTTTCCAAAACAAATGAAACTATCTGAATTATCATTTTCACATTCCCAGAAAAAATGGTCCAATTCCTGTTTACTAACCCTATGTTCACGGACGTAACCTGCCCACAGGCGTTACCAAACCAATCAAACTGACCCCACTTCACACAAACCTTAAACCAAACAAATCTGATGACAGATTTTCTTGTTTACAAATGACCCTGTACAAATAGCTATGATACGTTCTATGGATTAGGGCCGCTTACTGGGTTGTGGTAGGCATTCGTGTATCTTGAGAATGCTAAATTAATATTCTTAACTTAACTTAAAACCTACCACCGAATAGCTTCAAATATCCCTTAATTCTCAACTCTGCTGCACAGCGACATCTATCAATCAGGTCAACGTGTCTGACCACCCAGTAGCCGTCTCTAGGTTGCATACATTGCTAGGGAACCATATACGTACTTGAATCTTTTTCGGTTTCTATAAACAGAATTTGATTTCTGACATATTTTATATAACTTGAAAATTACTCTTATACATAATACGGCTTGCCAGTTTCGCACATGAAATTGTGTCTTTGTCACAACTGGATATAGCCACCATGCAATTGTCCATATTCCTTTAAACACCAGATTTATGATATGGTGTTTAAAATATTTTGCTTGACTAATTATTTTAAAGGGCGTATTGTTAAGGGAGTATGCCTATTTGCTTGCTGTTTTACGCCGCTCTTTGCAATTTACAACTTATAAGGCGGCGGTCTGTAAATACTCGAGTCTGGACTAGACAGTCACGTGATCAACAGCATGAGCATCGATCTGCGCAACTGTTGTATGATGACATGTGTCAACCAAGCCAGCGGGTCTGACCACCCAATCCCTTTAGTCGCCACTTACGACATGCATGGGTTACTGAAGATCAATTCTAACCCTAGACTTCACGGGTAAGGCAAGGAGTAAGGGCCAGATGTTCATGACATTCACATAAAGGTGCACGTTCAGACAAGAAATAACGCAACACAGGTTCATACTCACATACTTTACTACCCAATAGTCCATCTCTCAAAACAAAGCTACTTTGACATAACAGATTGGAGAGCTTGTCACAGAGTAGGCACCTGGAACGAGCAAGGTTCGACTCGATCCGCTGACTTCCACTTCCACACTACTAATATTGAAACTTTCTTTTATGTTCGAGGTGACCCATGTCAGTCCTGACATTGGCTTGATTAAAAAACATCAGACCATGAAATTATGTTTGTGTGACCATGGGGATATCCCATCTCTGGTGTCCCCCGCCGTGGTATTGCTGGAATACTGCTACAAGCTGCCTAAAACCATACTCTCACTCACTCACTCACTCATGGAAATGTCTCGCCGAAGACCCTGGTTCGATTCCCCACATGGGTACAATGTGTGAAGTCCATTTCTGGTGTCCCCCGCCGTGATGTTGCTGGAGTATTGCTAAAAGAGGCGTAAAACCTCACTCACTCATGGAAAGACTGACCACCTCATAGCCGCCTCTAGGTTGCATACCTTCTACGGAACCATATTCTTACTCGAATCCCTTCGGTTCCTATGCATAGTGTCTCATTTTGGTTGAATGGTTTGTTGTTTAACGTCGCACTTTTCCATTTGTGGGGCTGCGGTCTGTAAATATTCAAGTCTGGACCAGACAATCAAAGTGATCAACAGCATGAGCATTGGTCTACGATGACATGCATCAGCGAAGTTAACAAAGCTCACCACCCGATCCCGTTAGTCGCCTTTTACGAGAAGCATGGGTTGCTGAAGACCAATTCTAACCCGGATGTTCACGGGTAAGGCAAGGCGTGAGGGGTCGGACGACCAGTGAGCCTAAGTACCTTCATATCATTTTTATCTTGCCTCACACATAAATGTCGTTTTCTGATTGGCTGAGCGCTCTTCTATTATTTTCAATGTACCGCGCTTACAAGCGAATAACATTTTCTATGTACCCCGCTGTGAAAGCCGAACTTATTTGGTACTTCGTAGTAGTAATTCTTTATCGCGAATAACATTGAATCACGTATGATGTAAGGAAATTAACGATGTTTCGCGAATGCAGATGTGTTTTTCTTGTCGTCTTATACTCCATACTATGATCCGATAGCCGTGCCTCTAACAGTTCAAAATTACCATTGACGTGTTCGGTAAGATAAATGCGTTGTCCACTGGTCCCTCGGGGCCCATGGGTTGATGTACCCTCGCTGTTTCTTTATGTTCCCCTCGCCGTTCGGGCTCAGTGAATATATACAAACATCGAGGGTACATCAGCCCTTGTGCCCTCGAGACCAGTGAACAACTTATAATGTACCGGTGAACATTCATAGAAGAAATAACGCTGGACAGGTTCATACTCAATAACTTTACTACCCAAAATGCCATCTCTCAATACAAAGCTACTTGGACATACGCAGACAGGACAGTGGGTTGTCAGTGGGCAACTGGAACGAGCGAGATTCGATTCAGTCCGCTTAATATCAAAGCCACGCTACTCTACTAATATTGAAACTTTCTTTCACTGTCCCACTTCAGTCACATGACCCGATACACCGTTTTGATTCGTTAAAACATGTCAGACCAGGAACCCATGTTTATGTCGAAATGGAAACATACCGGAATCTATTGACCGGTTAACCATCTCTCTGTTGGTTCTTTGCCCGTTTAAAGGCCGGTGTAGCCTAGTATTAAAAGCGTTGGCGAACACCCAGGTTCGATTCCCTACATGGGCACAATGTGTGAAGCCAATTTCAGGTGTTCATCCACCGTGATGTTGCTGGAATATTGCTAAAAGCGGCGTAAAACTATACTTACTCACTTATTCTTTGTTTAATGTGTTCTGTTTCTCATGCTTAACCTGTCCGTTAAATGGCTACAATGACATCGAAGTAATCATGAAAGTAATCTCTCATCGAAATAATGAATTAAAATTTTGTTGTAAAAATGTTGTTTTGGAATACATGTCCGAATTATGTGGTACGTTATTCTCATCCATTCTTCCTGCAAGAAGTGCGAGTTGTGCAAATGTCCGTATGGCCTATATGTGGTTAGCGTTGCCTCTTTGCCACCTTTGATAATCGAAAGAAAGTGTTGTGATGAAACGGATCTAGGTGCCGATTTACTGTTAGATTTCACCTGAACCACCAGCAGGTGAGATATCCGCGTGTAAGATATATAGCAACTGCTCCCCACGTAATCTCACGTCGGTAGACAAGCTATCTTCCATCTCGATGACGTCATTGACAATGGAAGACGTTTCATGGTTAAATGGCAACAGACCAGAGACAGCCTTGTAAAATACCAGGTTCTCTGCCCAATTCAAATCAATATGTAATAAATACGATTTATTACTCACCCGTTAAAGATATGACTGTTTAATAAATCTACAATGTCATTACACATTATGTAATAACATCGCGTGCAGCCGGAACTATTTGCAATCGGTCACATGACCGAGTATACGCGTGACCCAGTTTGCTGGCGTAATGTTGAATTCTAAGGAAAGAAGTTTTAACTGTTCCAGCTTTGCTCGGTTGCGTGTAATAGCATTTATATTAAAAAAAATAACATGTTGGTTGAAGTTATCTGGTCCCCATTTCATACCCCTTGTTTATTAAACAACAAGTTCAAATTAAATATACTAATGTTGACACTAATAAATGACGGCGTAATACGTTCGTTCCGTGAGTTGGATTCTGAGATATTATTGCTAATGTTGGGTGAGTAATAAATATAATACAAAACGATATCCCGTGTAAAACCATATTTATGAAACTCGTTACACGGGACATCATTTAGTATTCTCTATATACATGGCTCCATGTCAGATGTCAAGTAAATCGTGTCTGAGAAATAGGAAAAACAATTCCCCTTGTCTCATTTTACACCCTTTTGCAAACAATGAGAATCCATTACATGATATAATTTAATAATATAATTGTGCTGTGTACATCTGTTACAGATAGTCGGTGTAATGAAGCCTAAATCAGATATACATTAGAGTTTTGTGTTTACAGGGTTCATGCCCTGCTACAGCTTGTTCAGCTTGACCTGAGCTACTCTACATATGCATGACCCGGGAGGTCAAATAGCACAAACGGCAGATTGGGTTATCTTAATTAAATAGGGTTGCAGAGGATGTTATTAATGTTGCGTTCGTGCGAAGCATGCATACATAGATTCGTTACAGAATTTGTCCCGGAAAACAACACTTCTGAAAAACCCCAATGATGTCATATTTTAATTGAATTGTTTATACAGTCATATGCTATCTAGTTTGTTTTGCTAACTTTACAACTTGCAGACGTCAGGTATTTTTCCACAATCCGATTCACTCTCGCTATCACTCTCTACACCCAGTTCAATTATCACTTTTTCTATTTCTTGTTCAACTGCAATATTTCTGAGCCAGTAGTCGCTTTCCAAATTTTCAACATGGGCACAACAATCAGTCCACTCGTTTACACCAATCATCTGACACAGGTGCACCCCTTCACAATAATAGACCCAACCAGTTGTGACACGGTGATGCAATTCATCAGGTCAAGCTGACTGACTGAGTTTTGGTTTTACGCCGCTTTTAGCAATACTCCAGCAACATCACGGCGGGGGACCCAGAAATGGGCTTCACACGTTGTGCCCATGTCGGGATTCGAACCCGGGTCTACGGCGTGACGAGCCAACGCTTTAACCACTAGGCTACTCCACCGCCCCAGGTCAAGCTGAACAAGCTGTAGTATAGGAGATACTGTAGCAGTACGGCTAGTCTGTCTCTCAGTCCCTGAACAGCATTATCACCCACCCCCCCCCCCAAGCCCTTTCTGCAATTCTAAAGCCCTTAGTGAAGCATGTCTAATTTTCCTCAGGTTCAGTTCTGAATCCCCAATCTCACTAGCGGTCCTTTTCAATTTAAAATTAAATTTAAAATGTTTATGTCGAAATAGTACAAATTATATTCAGAAACTAAGTGAAAGTCTACGCTACAGTCAGAGTATTGAGTTGTCGCCCTTCATCGCCAGGTAGTCTGGTACGTCTTTGCAGTAGTACCGTGCAGTATTTTGTCCATATATAATGTATTTATCCATCAGCGATGCAGCTCTTTCATCAACAAGATTTGTCCACACATTAAGCTAACACACGTGATATAGCTGAAACATAATCGATCCATGAAAGATATAGCATCGAAAAACCGAATCATTAGCACATTCAATCCTGAACAGTGTACCTACTTATCTGTTTATGTTATTGATTTCACGCTTCTTGTTTACAGGTTTCCATGGTAATGTCCACAATGAAATACTGGCGGTAGACGGAGACTGTCGGGGACAGATTTCAGACCTGAAACGAGAATGGAAAAGTTTGTCCCAAGGGAGACCACTTTCATTCAAGCACATGTACACACATGCACTTGTGAGTGCTCACGAACAGATACGTAGAATTGTGTGTGTGTGTGTGTGCGTGCGTGCGTGGGCACACACACATTTTCAGGCATGTGTCTATATGTGTGTATATATATGCATACATACATACATACATACATACATACATACATACATACATACATACATACATACATACATACATACATACATACATACATACATACATACACACACACACACACATACACACATACACACAAAATACTCCAAAAAGTCCCAAACCACACACACCGCCAACAAATTCTCTCTCTCACACACACACACACACACACACACACACACACACACACACACACGCACACACACACACACACACACACACACACACACAGATACAGAATCTTTTTCAGTTTTAATAAAATTATTTGTTTCCATCAAAATTATATACATTCAGAGACTAAGCATCAGTCTGGTCTGATACCTACACCACTTCAGGCGGACCCCCCACATTTAGCTCGCTCGCTGTTATAGAGTAGGAATGTTGTTCCAAGCGGTGTTAGATCTCACTCACTCACTCGTTGCATTGTATGTCATGTTCTTCTCAAAAGAATACCCTCCTTCATATACTTAATGAGACAGAACATGCAACTTATATTATTACACTCAGGGGGTGGTGGGGTAGCCCAGTGGTTAAAGCGGTCGCTCGTCAAGCCGAAGACCCGGGTTCTATTCCCAAAATGGGTACAATGTGTGAAGCCCATTTTCACTTGTCCCTTGCCGTGATATTGCTGGAATCTTGCTAAAAGCTGCGTAAAACCATACTCACGCATTCATTACACTGCAATATTATGAGTGCGTAATTCAGGTGGAAATACATGTATTGAAAGAATACGAGGAGAACCTCCTTCAGTGTTTGGCGTTTGATATTTGGACTGACTGAGTTAAGTGTTAAGATGGTTTTTGCAATATTCCAGCAATATCACGGCGGGGAACACCAGAATGATATTTAGAAATAGGGTAAGAGGTCCTATCATGATCCTTTAAATGGCCAAAGTGGCAAAGGTCCCCAACACCTAAAACACTAAAATGTGACAATGATGTTGAGAACCGTTAACACCCTTGTTAACCGTTAAACATTCTCGCTGATGTCAACAGCTTTTTAAACATAATGTTCACTTATTAGTGTTTGCACTTAATGTATACCTATGGTTGTGGTGTCCGGTAACAGATATTTTGACACAGTGATAAAGAGTGTCTATTCTCCTTAAAGTTTTAAGCACATAAAGATTGGCGAACTCGGTCCAATTTGAGGAACGTATTAATACGTTTAGAAATTTATCTCTGCAATTTTATCCTTTATTTACATATTTTCAACATCTGTTTTTGATATAAACAACTGGCCATGGATCTCTGCACGTGTTTATAAAAAAACCACACGTGTCCATTACGCGATTTTCAAACATTGCTCTTTGGGTTTTGTTTCAACAAAATCAGTAAATCGTGTCACTGCATTGTCTGGACCATCACTTGATTGTCTGGTCTGTTACCACGTTGCTGTCGCATTGCAGGTGAGGTGTGGGACAACTAGACTAAGGGTTAAAGCGTTTGCCACGCCGTTAACAATGATTTTCAGGCATCTTTACCTGACATTTTCACAGTTTTACAGCTGTAGGCTTAATAATAGGTGTAATTACCAAATCTGCTTTGATATCTATCCATGACTAGTAATTTTATAACGGCATATGCTTAACGCTTCTTGTGGGCTAACCAAGAATACACCCTTGCAATTCTTTCAGTTGTGTTTAAAATCAACATGTTAAAACGTCTTTGTGACTATATTCATTAATTTCAATAATAAGAACTAGTACATTCTTTGGCATTTCAAACAGTAACACTTCAAATGTTCCAAAGCGTATTTATCCTGAGCCCACCGTTAGGGGGCCTATGAAGGTACCAGCGAGAGTTATGTGCCCTTGATTGACACGACGTGTTTGAGCCCCTGTACTATCCTACACTTGCTACATATTGTTTTAATGCTTGTCGTAAGAGGCAACTAACGGGATCGGGTGGTCAGGCTCGCTGACTTGGTTGACACATGTCATTGGTTCCCAATTGCGCAGATCGATGATCATGCTGTTGATCACTGGATTGTCTGGTCAAGACTCGATTATTTACAGACCGCCGCGATATAGCTGGAATATTGCTGAGTGCGGCGTAAAACTAAACTCACTCACTCGCATATTATTTTGATTTAAGATGAAAATATAAACAACTTTCAACAATAATCCAAGCAGTCATAGTTCTTGTTTGAAACACACAGTGTTCGAAATTAACGTCCGTCCTTAGGTCCGAAGCCGACTGAAAACCATTCCGACTCACAGCACTCGTTTTCTGCAGGTCCTTATGGCCGACAGCTTTTTCTACCCCAATAACTAAGAGTATTATTTTACAGAAAATATCATTCAGTAATTTATCGATTTTATCTCGATCAGCATATCTTTTCTGTAAGTGAAACGACTATCATTTTGGAGGAAGCAATTTAGATTACTGATATATGATCTTTTTTTTAACTCAGTTTGTTGGTTGTTACATTTTTTATTTACTGGGAATTACTTATATTGTAGCTAAAAAATAGTGCCTACAAGTTCTGATCAGGACCCACAACTTGATATGGTTCTGGGTCCTTAGGGCCTGCAGCTTTTCAGGGTTAAGGGCAGACACTGACACTATACAATATAAAATCATGAGGGCATTGTCACACAATACAAGCAAATGACCTGCCTCTCCCTGATGTTGACCTAACATTTTGTTAGTAGATTGCGGTTGTCCTTTGGATGTCATTCCACCACTAGTTATCAGGGTGTTATTCGGAGTGTCGTTATCCCATTTGAAAACCGCACCCACTTGTTTTGTTGTTTATTGTTTAAAGCCGCATATTCCAGTTGTATTGTTTGCAAATAATCGAGTCTTTGCCAGACAATCCAGTGATCAACATCACGGGCATCGATCTACCATCTGATCCTGTTAATCGCCTCTTACGACACGTATGGGTTGCTGACGACTAACCCGGATCTTCACGGGTATTTAAGAAAAACACACATATTACTTACAAATATTGGGGCTGGGTTTTATTGATTATGACGTCACTCTTCCAGACTACCAAAAGCATAATATTGCCCATTCTGGTGCCAGTCACATTTGAACCATTCGCCTACATAGCTTCGTCGGACGAAGCTGAAACTGAAGGTTATACAAAACAAACCACTTTCCCATTGACCTCTATATTTACGTTATATTTTCCTAAAAATTAACTAACCCATCAACAGCTATTCATGTACATGTGTGTAGTCTGGCCTTAAAGAAACACGGACAATATAAAAAATGACCATCACAGCCAGCTCCGAGTACAGGAAGCTAAACAGACCAACCCCAGCTCCGCACAAAAGTTATGCTTGAAAATTATGAGGGGGAGGGGGTAATTGCTTTTGTACTTGACGTGCGGGGGTTGGGGGGTTGGGGTGTTACTTACTTTGTACATAAATTTTAGGGGAGGATCATTCACATTGTACATTCTTCTCCATAAAAAATCATCATCACACACCCCAGCCAGAGATTACGAACGGTCCCTTATGGGCTCAGCATTCAGTACAGCCTTGGAGCAAGGCTAGAGGGGGTCATATACAGATACATAATACAAAGCCTTGCAGCTCCCTGCCTCATTCTGTTCGCGCACCACCAGTCAGGTCCGCCATGACTTCCTACTCGCTGCTGTACTTTAATGGGAGGGGTCGGGCGGAGGTGATCCGACTCTTGTTCACACTGCAAGGACAGAAATTTGAAGACAAGAGAGTCACGCATGAAACATGGCATGCCATAAAACCCAGTGAGTGTTGTTCCTTTACTGTATCCTGTATCATATGTTGCACGTTACTGTATCAGTGATGGCGGGATGCACACTGCTGCATCAAGATCACTGACGTTCAGCGATTCAGTCGCTTAATTCATAACAGCTATTTTGGATGTTTAGCGAATCGGAACCACTTTCCACGGATGATCCATGCGTCATATATCTATATAGTTAATTCCGATTCGATGATCATGAACATTTGAATGATCTGTTAGCCTCGGGTCGCGGTAGCAGCTTGTACCGAATATCGACTGAATGAAATTTGACGCCGCTTTTAGTCATATAGCAGGGACAGATCGGCCTTGGGCACAAATGGCGTCGTGCGGTGTACCAATTTGAGAATGGATCCTTGGCCTTCGGCTAGTCGAGTCGACGTTTACCACAAGGTTGCACAAGAGACTATTTTCATAACATGTTTACTTCACTGAATTGTGTCTCACATTGCAATGCGGTAATATATATTCTTTGCTGGCAGGGGCGGTGGGGTAGCCTTGTGGTTGGCGTTGGCTCCTCACGCCGAAGACCCGGGTTCGATTCTCCACATGGGTATAATGTGTGAAATCCATTTCTGGTGTCTGGTGATATTGCTGGAATATTGCTAAAAACGGCGTAAAACTAAAACTCACTCACTCACTCTTCGCTATCAACTCATACATTTTAACAATCAATCCACTTGTCTGGCCCTGATTATATTATTTACAGACCGCCACCATATAGCTGGAATATTGCTGAGTGCGGCGTTAAACAACCAACCAACACCTTTTTTGAATGTTATTTAAACGATGCGGTAAACATACCCTGATATAGCCGTACTTTAGGCTACAATGATATCTTTCTGGGATAAATGTACAGGATGGTCTCGGATCTATGAAATCTATACCTGTTAAAGCCGATGTTGGTGTCCGGTGACGGTCAGTGTTTATGGACAAAGGTCAATGGGAAATCAGGCCACCACGGCTATCGACATACCAGACATTCCTATATTGGGCGCTTGTATCGACACATCTCGCGGTTGAAACTTGCCAGCGGTAATGCTGCTGCCGTTGTTACCGTGGGCACCTGTAGTCGTCGTCACCACGTTGCTGCAGCTGATGTTGATGCTGTCAAGTCCTGGGATATCGTTTATTCCATGTAACTACTTAAAAAATTACATACCAATCATTAATCACTTACCTCCAAAAAGCACGCTTTGTAACATGGAAAGATGGCGCCTCTTTGGAACCGATGTTTGTTTTAACTCATTCAAAGATGTTGTTCCATGCAGGCCAGTGCAATCAGATTACAGAAATATCGAGATATATCACATTAGTGAGTGAGGGAGTTTAGTTTTACGCCGCACTCAGCAGTATTCCAGCTATATGGCGGCGGTCTGAAAATAATCGAGTCTGGACCAGACAATCCAGTGATCAACAGCATGAGCATCGATCTGCGCAACTGGGAACCGATGACATGTGTCAACTAATTCAGCGAGCCTGACCACCCGATCCCGTTTAGTCGCCTCTTACGACAAGCATTGTCGCCTTTTGTGGCAAGCATGGGTTGCTGAAGACCTATTCTACCCCGGATCTTCACGGGTCTATATCACAGTAAGCATGCATGGTGTTTACGTGGCATGTCTCTGATGGTAACTTCATTGTCTTTGTTGATGTCCAGTTGATGTCTAGCCTGTATTTACATTATTGTGAGTACAGCGTAAGTCGTGGCTTTGGTGAAAACGTGCACAAATATGTCATAATCATAAATCTTACAGCTGACTTCGGAATGAACATGTACAGCTGAATACATGATGGAACATGTACAGCTGAATACGGGATGAACATATACAGCTGAATACGGGATGAGCGAACGCTTTAAACACTAGGCTACCCCACCACCCTTTACGAGCTGAACCTTTACGTATACCCAACCCTCGACAGTCAGTTTTGTAAATTCCGTACAGCTCCTAAACTCCATGACACATTGTCAGTCACACGTGTTACTCGTAGTCATTAGATGATGTGAAATGAGAATGACTCATTCGTGAGTGTTTAATATTCAGCTAGGTTTTCAATAACATATTACCCAACATCTGGTGCCACGATCATGATCACATGGTTGGTATAATTTGCCTGATCGTTACTCGTGTCGACTCACAATATCCATTTCAAGGCCATCAGTTTGGTTATTACATTCAGAAACGTTTACTGCAGTTTCTTATGTGAAGTGTTACATTATTCATGTGAATAGGCTTCTGCAGGGTAGGATGCAAAAATGCAAAAGCAAATGGTTTTAGATTATTTTCTTAAAATAAATCAGATATAAAATGTTTCGTGATTTTGTCTTACGGTATTCACGGTGTAAGTTTTGATTGTTTATTGTGTAATACCGTACTTAGCAATGTAACAGCTGTATAGCGGCGGTCTGTAGGGGAGACCGGGGTCAATTGTAAAACATGTAATTCGATATTAGTCGACCGCTCACAAAGTTTATCGGTACTAACTAATACATTGGCTTCTTGGCTTTAAACCTCAGTGTCGTTTCAAGTTCACGATCATGTTGTTACAAAGTTATTACGTATCAAATGCAATGACTGCAAGTGTTACAATTGACCCCGAGCACGGGGCAATTGTAACAGGTGGATGGGGCAATTGTAACAAAGAAGGTTCGAATGTAAGAATCTGTTTATTTTCCAAATAAAATCAAAATGAAATGTGGAAAGATGTTACCTTGATCAATTGAGGTGGAAATGGATTAACATTAAACCATTGCCACCATCGACATTTAAAATGTTTTTAGTTTAAAATTCTTGTTTTCGTATGCACAAAATATAATACAAAGACTAACACCAAAAACTTTCACCCGAGGGCTGATACTATCAACATAAGACTGAAAATGTTCTACTATGATGAAACTAGTAAAGAACTAACATAACACCGACATCATAATTTGCTTCATTATCATAACATAAGGGAAAATTACATGGGGGCAGTTGTAACACAGTGTTACAATTGCCCCCGATGCTAGTAGCCATGTTTCTTGCCACGTCACATGTTAACAACTTTGGGCTTCTCAAATATATCTACCATAAAATAAGTCGTAATACCTCAATTTTACACTTGAAAAGTTAATTTCATACCAAGCAACATTTACTGCATTAAGAACGTTTTATTACGTTTTGTGAAAAATTTACTTTCTTATGTAAAAAAGGATTTTTCGTCTACTGTATCTCGTCATGAGCGAGCAGCTGAAAAACACCCGGATGTGTACCGTAGGAAAGCAAAGGGAAATAACTCTACTCACCTCAATGCTTGAGCGAAAACTTTTAGAGTAATCGCCCTTGTTACAATTGCCCCGTGTTACAATTGACCCTATATAATCGAATCTGAACCAGATTAGCTGGAGAACGCCATTTTTAGCTTCAAATCACGCAAGCTGGATTAAATGACATACATAACCCGAGTCACCGAGATAATTGGTCTTCAGCAACTCATACTTGCAAGAGGCGACGAACCGGGTCGGTTGGTTAGGCTCTCTGAATTTGGTGACAAGTCATCGCATCCCAATTGCGTAGATCGATGCTTATGCTGTTAACATGGGGTGACGACCAGCCCGTTGCTCCCGCTACTGACAAAACAAGCCCTATCCTAAGTGACGGTTTTGCCGTAGTGTCCCAGATCCAAAGATCCGAATCTTTGATTTGGGTAGGAAGAAGGCTCGTGTTGTCTCGTGTTGTGTGGATTGTCTGGTGCAGACTCAATTATTTACAGCCCATAGAGCTGGGATACTGCTGAGTGCGGCGTTAAAACCACTCAAACAAGTCACCGAGTGTGGACACCCTATCCATTATTCGCCACTTACGACCAACCTCCAAATTCCCCACCTGAATACGGTTTGAAATGAAAACATATTTCGAGTTCCTGTATTTATTCTCACAATATCTGATGGCAAATACCTGAACAGAGATAGTACATGTACAGATACATACATGTTTACCTTTTCATACTCACTAACAAAACACACTATTCAAATACGTATTTACCCCTCAATTTCAACAATATAGATAATAAATACCAATAATTAATATATGCTATATTTATATATTACACTGTTTCAGATACTCCCTTTGGCAAGATGCCGGTGCTGACAATCGATGGCAAAGAGTACACCGAGAGTCTGGCCATTGCCAAATTCCTTGCCAAAGAATTCGGTAATCCCTAAAATTGTACTTCTAACATTTACAAACCAATAATGATAATATAACGTACCATATTCATTAAGTACCGTTGGGGCGGTGGGGTAGCCTAATGGTTGAAGCGTTGGCTCTTCACGCCGAAGACCCGGGTTCGAATCCCAACATGGGCACAATGTGTGAAGCCCATTTCTGGTGTCCCCCGCCGTGATGTTGCTGGAATATTGCTAAAAGCGGCGTAAAACCAAACTCAGTCAGTCAGTCAGTCAGTCAGTTAAATACCGTTGTTATTGAAATAACAACATGAAAAGAACTAATGTTGATTTCAGTTCGATAAACTGAAAAAATACGAAATAGGAATTTAAAATCCCGATCGTCATATCAGTTCAAAAACTGAAGATCATCAGAAGTCACTGGTTCCTTCAAGAATTTGGAATTTACTTTCACTTTGTGCTCGTGATTAATAGATTTATACTTGCTGTTGACGTTTGGGAAAGGCCATTTCAGTTATATCATGGCATTTTATAATTTTATATTCATGCTGTTTGTTTTGTTTGTTTGTTTGTTTGTTGTTTAAGGCCGCACTCAGCAATATTCCAGGTATATGGCGGCGGTCTGTAAATAATCCAGACTGGATCCATCCTTTTGTGGGAGAGCAATCCGAAGTGATACAGTTCTGCAGGTTTTGGGGAAAATAAGCAAGGGGAGGATGCTGACAGACAAAGAACCATAATCTAGGAGGATGGAGGTCAAACCCCAATCATAGGCTTCCGACAAGGCTAAGAGGCCAAAGCCTGTACTGCGAACTGGAAAGCCAGTAGACGATAGGATAACCTGGTTTCTACTTTTACTTTTTTACTTTCTATCCCAATACAGGGTTTTATGGCTCCAACAACCAGGAGGAGTACGAAATAGACCAGATCACCGGCATGTGCCATGACCTCTTTCTAGAATTAGTCAAAGAGTTCTTTGAACAGGATAGTGACCGGAAGGTAAGAACACCATGCAGTTGCAAAAGTTGACAAAACCTGAAAAGCAAAGCGTGTTTGTTTGATGAAAAGTGTTCTATCATGTAGTACATGTATTATTAATGTTACTTTAAAACTATATATCTAAAAATCTTGTGTCAGATTAATATTTCAGGATTGAAATGACACGTAGTGCATGTTTTATTAATGTTATATGTGACTGTTAAACTACACATCTAAAACATGTTGTGTCAGATTGAAATGAGGCATAGAACATGTTTTATTAATGTTTTATAAGTAACTCTAAAACTATGCATCTCAAACGTGTTAAATTTCAGGATTGATATGACATCATGGACATGTTTTACTTATGTTTTATGAGTAACCGTACAACTATATAATTCGAACATTTTCTGTCAGATTATTATTTCATGACTGAAATGACACATAGAACATGTTTATTTATGTTTTACAAGTAACTGTAAACTTTATCTCTCAAACATGTTGTGTGAGATGGAAATGAGGCATAGAACATGTTTTATTAATGTTTTACAAGTAACTGTATACTATATATCTCAAACGTGTTAGATTTCAGGATTGCTATGACATCATGAACATGTTAAATTTATGTTTTATAAGTAACCATAAAACAACACAATAAAACAATATATATCTCAAACATGTTGTGTCAGATTTCATAATTGAAATGAGGCATACACGTAGAACGTTCTATTAATGCTTTTAAAGTAACTGTAAGTTATACATCTCAAACATGGCGTGTAAGGTTTCATGGTTCGTATGACATTATTAAAGTCATGAACTATTATACCAGGAATAATTGCGAAATATGCCACCTGGTTTAATTCATGCACTGTAAGGAGATATGACATGTAGTGGTTCGAATCCCAAATTTACTTTGATTCTCATCCATGGTTTTATGCCACTGTATCATTAGTCATGCATCCCACGAGATAGGGATTCCTCCATCACTTAGTTGAAACGCCATGATTCAAAAGAAATTCTTTTGCAGGCGACGTTCAACTTGTCAGAATATAAAACAAACATATATTTTATGTCATAGGCAGAAATACAGCGGAACCTGAAAGAAAAAACGAAACCAAGAATTGTCGGAAACCTCGAGAAAGTATTGTCTGCCAAGGGTAACGGTTATTGCATTGGCGAGACGGTAAGCTAAATCACTCAAATCAAATTTATATAATTCAGTAATAAACTGATGATGCACTATAATGATCATTACCATCATTACGACACACATGCCTATGACAAGGAGAACAGTTTTTGTGTGTTTTATGGTTACAAAAAGTAACAGTGCGATCTACTTCAGAAAGAAGTATTTAATGGTTGCACTTGTCCCTATTCACCGATGTTATTGGTTTGTAACGTCAGTCATTTCAAATAACGATCGGAACATGAAACTCTTACCAAAATATTCTTACTTACGATTCCCAATGACACTGGATGCGAAGTCTACCTAAGTGGTGTTGTCTTATCTCCAGGGATATTTTTGGTGTCAATTCCATTTTCTGAAAGCATTTGATTACTGCACGTTCTTCATGTTTGTCCATTTTTCAAACGTCACAAACACCTGATTGTTTTAACAAATGGTTTAAGCGAAACAATCTAGTCAACTGACGTAGGTGTCTGTGAATATATCTCTGTGGAAGGCCTGTAATATCCACACCAACAAATTCACACACACACACACACACACACACACACACACGCACGCACACACACGCACGCGCACGCACGCACACACACACACACACACACACACACACACACACACACACACATAAAAAATAAAATAACAATCAACCATCCATGGTTGTTGACTCAGAAGCGCAAATAATATGTAACTTGTAATATACTCATGCCCATAATGGTTGTCACCCCCTTCAATTTTTTTAATTGGATAGGGGGTGTGCGGTGGGGCTGTGAGGTGGGGGTGACAACCATTATTGACATGAGTATATTTAAGAAACGGTCTCAATCAGAGGATGTTTGGTAGGAGCTAGGAACGAGCTAGGATTTATTGTATATCTATTGCATATAAATGATATGAATGCAGTTGTTAACGACCCGTAAAGATGTGGGTTAGAATTGGACTTTTGCAAACCATGCTTGTCCTAAGAGGCGACTGAAGGGATCGGATGGTCATGATGTTGATCACTGGATTGTTTGGTTCAGACTCAAATATTTACAGACCGTCGCCAATACAGCTGGAATATTGTTAAGTGCGGCGTAAAACAACAAGCAAACAAAACAAACAATGCTTAAACTTCTTCGTCACATATTCTTTTTTTATCGAAATAAAATGTCCACTCGTGACAGATACGATAGCCACAATTCTTTTACTTTTTTATATTATTCAGCACATTAGCTTCTAACCTGCATTATTGAAAACCTTTCTTCTAACTTCCTCCATAGCACTATCTTCATATATACAGAAGCTCTTGCATAACCGATCGTTATAACAAGGTGCAACTATATATTTTAACAAATCTTTCAGTTGAGCCTCGGTGACCTTGTTATCTACGATACCCTTGACGGGAGGGTAGAAGATGACATCATCGACAAGAACCCCAATGTCAAGGCCGTCATGAACAACGTCAAATCCAACGACAGAATCGAGGCCTATCTGGCAGCAAGGGTCCCTACGGCCATGTAGCGGTGTTCTCAGTGGAATACGACTCTTGTGTCCACAGTTATCACTGGTTACCTAACAGAGATGTATATCCTCTTGCATAATCCATAATGGAAATTTATCATCGGATCACACACAGATTGGGAAATGGCAGCAAACGAACCATACATGTCACAGCCGTATATATGTTCATGTGTATTAAAAATCTTATATGAAAGGCATACTGACTTGTCTCATGAGTTCAGTAATAGACGTGGTGATAACAGGGGTGGATACAGCTTTTTTGAGAAAGGTGTGCGTGCGTGCGTGCGTGCGTGCGTGTGTGTGTGTGTGTGTTTGTGTGTGTGTGTGTGTGTGTCACATTATTTAGAAAAGGAGGGTTGCACACTTCATTTTCACCAGAGTTTCAATGGTCATTTAATAAACTTTCAGGACAAAAGGGGGTACCGCACCCTGGCGGCCCCCCTCTGGATCCGCCTATGGATAAGAAGGAGCGCTAACTTTCAGCCGCTTGTAATACACCAATCATTGGCTCAGGTTGCTCCGTTCTCAAACCTCCGCCCGGAGAGCGGAAGGTCGCGGGTTCGATCCCCGGTCGCGTCATACCAAAAGACGTTAAAATATGGTACTTGTTGGCCCTGCCTGGAGATCGGCATTAATGGGTATAACAAGGACTGGTCGGCTCGGAGTCAGTATAATGTATCTGAGTGGAGTATTCATGCTTAACTGCGGCGTGGTATCTCAGTGAGCTAGCACTATAAAACCAGCTTACGTCTGGGCTAGTACAAGCAGCCACACATACACACGCATGCACGTCGTTATATGAGCGAAATATTCTTTAGTAGGACGTTAAACCCCATTTCACTTCACCTCGTTCTCAAGCCAAAATGGCGGCTGAGGGATATTTGAATTCGACAGCCGGCTGGCTATTCTCAACCGTTCGTAGTATACGAACTTCTGAAGCCCATTTTTAACACATTACATTGACTAAGATCAAAGCTAAGAATTCTTAGGGCTACGAACGTTTCTAGAATAGAAACCTGAATATGTAATGACCTGAATACGTAATACCTATAGGAACTGTGTTACATTAGACACATCCATCTGATTAAAATGTATTGTTATATACTGAATAAATTCGGAGTGAGTGAGCGAGTTGAGTTTTACGCCGCACTCAGCAATATTCCAGCTATATGGCGGTGGTCTGTAAATAATCGAGTCTGGACCAGACAATCCAGTGATCAACAGCATGATCATCGACCTGCGCAATTGGGAACCGATGCCATGTGTCAACCAAGCCAGCGAGCCTGACCACTCGATCCCATTAGTTGCCTCTTACGACAAGCACGGGTTACTGAAGGTTCATTCTAACCCGGACCTTCACGGGTGGAATATTTTCGGAATTCTTGTGTCTGTCAAAATCTTTTTCAAAGTTCTGAAACATTTTAAAATAGTTATTAAAATACTGAAATATTTTAACGTAATATCTACACAAAGTTATGTTTTACTGCAACATATTATGTATGCACTTTCTTCGTAAATGGGCCAGTGGCCATACCACGAAGAATAGACTTGACTTTGCCATTCAAGTCCAAGTAGATCATACCAGACTATGCAGTCCGTGTAGGCCATGCTACAATATGCAATATTTAGTCTACTACACCAAGCAGTATTTAGTCTGGGTCGGTCACACTACAGTCTACAGTATTTACTGGATGGGTCATACTACAGGCTGGTCGGTGGGTCATACTACAATGCAGTATTTAGTCTGGGTGGGTCATACTACACTATGCGGTATTTAAAGGCTGGGTGGGTCATACTACATATGCGGTATTTAAGCTGGTATTTGGGTCATACTACACTATGCGGTATTTAAAGCTGGATGGGTCATACTACACTATGCGGTATTTAAAGCTGGGTGGGTCATACTACACTATGCGGTATTTAGTATTTAAAGTCTGGGTCAGGTCACACTACACTATGCGGTATTTAAGGCTAAGGGTAGGTCATACTACATACTACACTATGCGGTATTTAAGGCTGGAGTGGGTCATACTACACTATGCGGTATTTAAAGCTGGGTGGGTCATACTACACTATGCGGTATTTAAAGCTGGGTGGGTCATACTACACTATGCGGTATTTAAGGCTGGGTGGGTCATATCACACTATGCGGTATTTAAAGCTGGGTGGGTCATACTACACTATGCGGTATTTGCGGTATTTAAAGCTGGGTGGGTCATACTACACTATGCGGGTCATTTACACTAAGCTGCGGTATTTAAAGCTAGATGGGTCATACTACACTATGCGGTATTTAAAGCTGGGTGGGTCATACTACACTATGCGGTATTTAAAGCTGGGTGGGTCATACTACACTATGCGGTATTTAAAGCTGGGTGGGTCATACTACACTATGCGGTATTTAAAGCTGGGTGGGTCATACTACACTATGCGGTATTTAAAGCTGGGTGGGTCATACTACACTATGCGGTATTTGCTGGGTGGGTCATTACTACACTATGCGGTATTTAAAGGCTGGGTGGGTCATACTACACTATGCGGTATTTAAAGCTGGGTGGGTCATACTACACTATGCGGTATTTAAAGCTGGGTGGGTCATACTACACTATGCGGTATTTAAAGCTGGGTGGGTCATACTACACACTATGCTGGGTGGGTCATACTACTATTAAAGCTGGGTGGGTCATACTACACTATGCGGTATTTACTACTACACTATGCGGTATTTAAAGCTAAGGCTATTTAACGTTGGGTGGGTCATACTACACTATGCGGTATTTAAAGCTGGGTGGGTCATACTACACTATGCGGTATTTAAAGCTGGGTGGGTCATACTACACTATGCGGTATTTAAAGCTGGGTGGGTCATACTACACATTTAAATGTGGGTCATTCAAAGCTGGGTGGGTCATACTACACTATGCGGTATTTAAAGCTGGGTGGGTCATACTACACTATGCGGTATTTAAAGCTGGGTGGGTCATACTACACTATGCGGTATTTTGGCTGGGTGGGTCATACTACACTATGCGGTATTTAAGTCAGTGTGGGTTATGTCATACTAAGCCACCAGGCATTTACGTCAGGGTGGGTCACACCAGATGATGCAGTATTTACGTCAGGGTGGGTCACACCAGACAATGAAGTATTTACGTCAGGGTGGGTCACAACAGACAATGCTCTATTTACGTCAGGATGGGTCACAACAGATAATGCACTATTTACGTCATGGTGGGTCACAACAGACAATGAAGTATTTACGTCAGGGTGGGTCACACCAGACAATGAAGTATTTACGTCAGGGTGGGTCACATCAGATAATGTAGTATTTACGTCAGGGTGGGTCACACCAGACAATGTAGTATTTACGTCAGGGTGGGTCACACCAGACAATGCACTATTTACGTCAGGGTGGGTCACACCAGACAATGCAGTATTTACGTCAGGGTGGGTCACACCAGACAATGCAGTATTTACCACAGGACGGGCCATACTATAGTATGTAGCATTTAAGTCAGGGGAAGTCATACCAGACAATGTTGTATTCAACGCGGTGAGTGTGTAAAATTTAGGGAGTGGTTTTACTCTTCCACATCGGCAGAACCGCCATTCACTTAATTTGTATAATAAAGCTAGTTTAAACTCATATGACGTGATAGAGTACCAACACGTGATACACGAAAAGCTCATCATGACTTGTTTCCCGATTTGATTTAGCAACATGGTGGCGAGTAGATTGGGTATATTTGCTATAGTCTCCTCCAATACGAGCAGCGCTCCGTCGACCTTGACTAATGTAGTCCAGTCACGCTGAACGGGTAATCTATTTAAAGGGGAGACTGGTCCTTTTGCATCACTTGTGTCACCGCTGTGGAGAGAGCTAGTCGGAGCAAACATGCCTCAATACAAGCTGATTTACTTTGACTTCCGTGGACGTGGGGAGCTGTCGCGGCTGCTGTTCGTACTCGCGGGACAGGAATATGAAGACGTCAGAATCAAGATGAAAGACTGGCCAGCGCAGAAAGGCAGTGAGTAGGCTGAGTGGGCTTAGTGAGTGAGTGGCTGGGTGGTTTGGTGAGTGAGTGAGTGGGTGAGTGTGTGGTTGAGTGGTTAAGTGAGTGGTTGGTTGGGTGGTTGGTTGGGTGGATGGTTGGGTGACTGGTTAAGTGGTTGAGTGAGTGGTTGGTTGGGTGGATGGATGGGTGATTGGTTGAGTGAGTTGTTGTGTGAATGGTGGCATGGTTGGTTGAGTGAGTGGTTGACTGAATGGTTGCGTGAGTTATCTGTTCAGTGAATGGTTGAGTGAATGGTTGAGTGAGTGGTTGAGTGAGTGAGTGGTGTCTGCCGTGACAATATCTGCCGTGACAGGATCGTGGATTCCATTTAGCGTTTAACCGTGGAACGGTCATCTAATACGACGAATCGAAGAGTTTCATGCAGGGAAGAACATGGAATGCTACTATGACAACTGTTTAAACGATAAAACACAGCATGCAGGGTTTTAGTTTTGTTTCATTCCAGAGTACGTGTTCGGCAGACTTCCGGTGCTGGAGGTAGACGGAAAACAGTACGGGCAGAGCATGGCCATCGCAAATTTCCTGGCCCGGCGGTTTGGTGAGTCATGTGCCTTTCAGAAATAACCAATTAATTGTATGACAAGTCCTCTTTTATTTGTAATTTGATTTGTAATGGGAGGGGAGTGAGTGAGTTTAGTTTTACGCAGCCTTTTGCAATATTCCAGCAATATCACGGCGGATGTTTCACAATTTGCACCCATGCTTGGAATCGAACCCGGGTCTTCGGGGTGAAGAGCGAACGCTTTAACCACTAGGTCACTCCATCGTCCCTGACTTTTAAAGGTTTGGTGTATGAACAATGATAGTTCATCGCTGAAATAATGCCGATGTGATGTTAGCTGTTATCTCGAATTACTCTCAGTGGCCACTGGGACATCATAGGGAGAAGACAGCATCGATAACAGGTTTCTGGGTTGAGGTGAGGTGAAATCGGCTATTTGGACAATACGTGATCGTTTTGTAATAGCTTCTTTCTTACTTACAACACGACGCACATACGCGTAGAGGAGGCGTGGGATGAAAGACTGAGATGTACAGACTTCAAAAGGATTAAGTGGTATGTCTATGCAATAGATTAGTATTGAGAAGAATTTTGAGATACTAGATTAGTATTGAGATACTAATCTCCTGATCTCTGTACATCTCCATCCTTAATTCCATCTCACTGGCCTCCTGTACGCACTCTATATTCTGCTTGTAAGTCATATTTTGTCCATTCACCTCATGAAGTAAGAAGTAGTAGCCCAGTCATATAAGTCATATACACGTTGTAAATCCATACCATACGTTGTTATGTTACCATCCACCTTATAAGAGCATATCAAGCATGTGATACATAGAGAATCTCACCCAAGTGTCTTCTGATATCAATTATATCAACACGAGTTGATAAAGTTACAAATATCCGAGGCTTGCCGAGGATATTTTTTACTTTATCAACGAGTGTTGATATATTTGATATCAGAAGACACGAGGGTGAGATTCTATTTATCATCCAAAATCACTGTCCATTAATTTTCAATGAAAAAATGTACATCTTTGAACATGGTACTGCCATTAGACTTGCAGTGCAGCGATGTCACGGCATTGTGACGTCATCAAGTACATGACATCATAGCATTGTCAGGGCATTGTACAAAATCTACTGTCAAAACGATATCTCCTAGGAGATATCGTTTGATCTCACACAAGCGATATCTCCTGTGGAACACAGTTTTGGATGATAAATTCTGATCAGTGTGATATCCGATTTATTAACCAGGTCTCCACGGGAAAACGGACGTTGAAATACTGGAGGTTGACCAAGTCAATGGAATAGTAGCCGACATTCTTGCAGTCTTGGTTCCAGTCTTCCTGGAGAAGGATGAAGCCAAAAAAGGTGACGTTGCCTAGCAACATGTTACGTGTTATAATTCTCTGCACATCCTGAATTAAAGAGTCAGAAGGCTTTGAACAGAAAATATATATGAAGGATTTTTGGATATGCAGCAAACGTTTCCAACGAACACGCATGTAACCAAGTGGGTTTTTTCATCCAGATCACTTGCTTTGTACACTCTTCAAAAAGAAACGCATATGTGATTTTGAGAATATCGGACTCAAATTATTTTTTTTGATGTAAATGCTATTACGCGGAACCGAGCAAAGAACAGTTGAATATCGCGACTTCGAGATGTGTGGTGAATGACGGCTGACGTTTGGTTTTGATCACGTTACTTTGGTCATGTGCCCCATTGCAAATAGTTCAGGCAGCACGCGATGTAGATTCATTAAACAGTGAGTAATATCTTCAACGGGTGAGTAATAAAAAGGGAATAAAACATGGACCCGTCGCTCAGTATGTCAGTGTAGGATAGCCATTTTACATTGCGACATGGTACGTCAGTGTTCTGGCACAATCCGGCATAATCCGGCTGCGATGTCTGTATGCGCGTACGCACGTACGCACCGACGCACGCATACACAAATACAGGCCATATTTATCTTATCAAGTACATTAGTCTTCAAATGTGAAACAATTGATTTTACAACAGATAATTTCATGTGATGAAAATTCTTTAAACGTTTTACTTAGCTTGGTCGCCTTAGTATGTAGATCAATGTATTTTATGTGAGTAATTTTGCAATAACTGTCTATTGTTTATATTGATTTGTTTGCAGGCGGAGCTTGCAAAAGAAAACAATGAAACAAACATACCAAAGTTCCTGGGCTTCCTAGAGACTGTGCTGAAAAATAACAACACCGGATTCTTCGTGGGCAGCAAGGTATGGCAATCGACATAAACAGTTCGACAATTGGTAGTGTCAACATAAAATAAAAGATTTTATAAAGGTTTCGTTATCAAACGTTACTAGTCTCAAAACAGTCGTTGAAATATTGCAGACATAAGGTCTGCATCACGTCAATGATATCCCTATCAACTGCATCCCCATCAAATTACTGTTTCATGTTTGTTTCATCCAACTTGGGTGTATACTTTCATTTCCCGTATCTGTGAAGATCCGGGTTAAAATCGATCTTCAGTAAGTCATGCTTGTCTTAAGAGGCGACTAACCTGATCAGGTGGTTAGGCTCGCTGGCTTGGTTGACACATGTCATCATCGTATCCCAATTGTATAAACCGATGCTCATGCTGTTGATCACTGGACTGTCTGATCCAGACTCGATTATTTACAGCCCGCCGCCATGTAGCTGGAATATTGCTGAGTGCAGCGTAAAACTAAATTTACTTACTCACTCACTCACTCACTCAATCTTTCTCCGTCACATAAATATAACATGCTGAACGACATTGCTCAAATACATGTGATTTAAGCATACGAAAAGCACAAGGCAAGAAATTCAATGTATTCACATCATGTTTCAAAATTCAAGGACAGTTAGCTGGATATTGTCCATAGGCGGATCCAGAAATTTTCACCACCTTGGCTCCGCCATTGCAAAACATTAACTTTAATGTGGACTTTAGTCATTTTCAAAGGGGCCCCCCCTCCCCTCCCCTGTATCGCCACTGCAATAACTTGTTGTATACATATATTGTCTGTAACGAAATCACCAAGAACTTATTATCAATATTGAGCTGTCCCGAGTTCCCAATAAGTTATAAGTTTAGATAATCTTAACATGGTCAGTACTGACAGGTTTTACCAAAGTGATACGATTTTATAGTAAGCGAACCGTTTTGGTGAGTCTCCCAATAACAAGGTTGCAAGAATAAAACCAGCCATGTATACTACACACTAGACGTTATAAAACACCCGTTATTCTGAAGTTACTCATCTTTACCTTCTTTTGAGTAGTATACATACTCACTTCCAAAAGAAACGCGAATCATGTGAAACTGTGATAAGGTATTGAAAAAAAATGATTGATGTTTGCTTATGAAAACACTTCGTCTTGATTTATGTCTTATTTCATGTCATTCAGGCTCACTGACTTTGTTGACACATGTCATCGTTTTGCAATTGCGTAGATCGATGTTCATGCTGTTGATCATTGGATTGTCTGGTCCATACTCGATTATTTACAAACCGGCACCCTCTAGCTGGAATATTGCTGAGTGCGGCGTAAACCTAAACTCACTCATTAGTTCATGCAATTTGCAACATTTGTAATATTCGCGTTTGTTTTTGGTATTCAGTATATGTTAAAAACACGGATAAATGCTCAATATCACTATACCTTTGAGCGAGTTTCATGAGAAAATGGTAACCTTCTCAACATGTAAATATTGAAGCATTAACCTAAATGAGATGAAGAGCATATCTTTCTCTTTTGTGCGATTAATTTAAACGATTTTCAGCAAGTCATAATGAATTTTTATTTTGACAAGTCGTCAGTCATTTGCAAAGTACTGAGATCATATTTTAAAATGATCTTTCCAGATTGGATATGCCGATGTAGCTGTTTTCGATGTACTTGATGCTGCTGGCGCTTTGAAAGGCCTGGTAGATGGCTTCCCGTTGGTCAAGGCCAACGTAGAGAAGGTCAAGTCTAATGCAAGAATAGCCCAGTATTTAGCCAAACGACCGCAAACACCGATGTAGATGACAAATACCTGGAAGAAGAGCAACTATTTCTTTAATATATACTTTAATTGGCACGCATCATATCGACAACACATTTTTGTCGAAGAAAAGAATAAACGTGTGCCGTGGCTCCTACCTTTACTTGACATGGATTAGAATAAAAGTATAAACTGTAACCGTTTTGTATTATTTTTTGTTCTTTTGTAACGATACAGGCAAAGATGTTCCTGTCACTTAAGCATGTCATGAAGATATCGTTTTTGTAATTCTTAACAGTCGTTTCTTGTATGAGTGAGTGAGTGAGTTTAGTTTTACACCGTTTTAGCATTATTCCAGCAATATAACGGCGGGGACACCAGAAATGGGCTTCACGCATTGTATCCATGTGGGGAATCGAACCCGAGTCTTGGGCGTGACGAGCTAACGCTTTAACCACTAGGCTACCGCGTGCCCATTCTTGCATGAGAGATTAATTTTGAATAGTTTTCATTGTTGTTGTTGCAAGTTTCCTTGTCATTGTTTGAAATGAAGTTTTTGTGATTGTGATGAGAGTGTTTTGGTGCTTTAAAATGCATTTCATTAACTGAACTGAACTAAACTGAACTGAACAACAGTGCATGTTTGATGTGGGAGAAGCAAGAATGGTCGGCTGGATAAACTGACGCTCAAAAGAAAGTACACACCTGGTTTGGGGCGATTTTTTTCCAAGCAACAGCGGAAATATATTTAAACGTGTTTTGATTGTGAATGACAAAGTCACAAATATAGTTGCAAGCAACAATGAAGGCTCCTTGGCTTTAGTTCTATCTAGCCTATTGTGTCTGTCACATATCTGATGAAAGTAGTAATAGTTTTAGTTAATATGAATCATATCACTGCTAGTCGAATGCTCTCCGACTGGAAGTACTGGAAGGTCTCTAAGTTTCGATAAATTCGTCACAAAACCTTTCTTCTAAGATTAAAAATATCACTTGGGTATCACGACATTCAAAAACAGAAGAACCCTTAGTTCAAACAAGCTATCTTAATTACCTCTAACAATCATGAAGAAGATATGTTCCAAACGGTGATACTTTTCACATGCACCGAAGAACAGAAACTGATCAGCTAACGTTTGAGATACATACGGCTAACTTCCATTGTGTTCTCTAGAGAACCGATGAAGATAGCAACTAAAGTGTGGAAAATATAATTTCACTTGTCCCTCTGTTGTCTTTAGAGATACATTACTGCAATCGGTAGTTATAATCGACACTATAATAATAAGCCATTTATATAGCGCCTTTCCACGTCACAGGGATGTGCTCAAAGTGCTTCCTGAGCTAATAGCCCACTTATACAGGTACATTTTGGTCGAAATCGGACGGTTGGTTTCAGATTTGCGGGTGTTTGAACTGTATTTGAGGGCTAGAAATCGTCCAAAACGGAGAGCCAGAAGACGTTTTTGATAGGCGAGCGGATCTTCCAAATACAGCCGGGGTCACGGGGGTCATGTACCTTTTAAAAGGTTCTGGAGAAGAAATAGTTAAAAGGGTGTATCTCAGTTGTTCTTCGGTCTACGGTCAAAACAATTAGTGTTCTGGAATCACTAAGAGTTCATCTATCATCCTGGCAGAATTTGCATAATGCTTACTGGACATCAGTTTTGGAAAGTTTGGAATGTCTACAGCTGATGGTTCGAGCTCAGCACATTTTGGGAGCAAATTACTCAGAAGACTACTGATAAACATGGCCAAAAACTGAAAACAAAAATAACTGCCACTCGTAATCGCCAAAATGTGATTCTTAAAGAAAATATCAATATGAAATGTCGATTATGTATGAATTTACAGAAACTGTCAAACACCTTGTCAGTGGATGCCCTTCTTTGGCACAAACAGCATCTTAAACGACATGATGGCATGGCTCGTTGCTTTTACTACCGTCTCCGCCATGTCTGTGGCTTTGACTCCGAGGTCCATCCATGGTATGACCCTGAACAAGGGCGTCATGGAAAACGACAGCTTTAGATTTCTCTGGAACAGGCCCATATACAGCCTCAGAAGAATTCCATCCAACAAACCTGATCTTGCCCTTTTTGATAAAGCCAATGAATTTATATATATCATTGAATTTTCTGTCCCTTTTGACACCAATGTGATTGGCAAGATTCAGGAAAAGCATACTAAGTATGCGGACCTCGCCTTTGAAATGTCTCGCTTGCATCCCAAGTACACTTTCGTCAGGCTCCCCATTGTTCTCGGTGCCCTTGGTTTGGTACCTCCTGATCTCTTGGCGTAGATCAGGAGAGTGCCCGCGTTCTCCACCGGGAGCATAGCCCTTCTGACACTCTGGGTAATGCAGAAGGCTGCAGTGTTGGGGGGCCTTCACATTCTCTGGAAAGTTCTTGGTGGGTTCAACTAGGCAGCGTTTCCTGGGAGAAGTCCCATTCGCTGTCTGGGCTACGTGTAGAGGGGGCAAGGGCCCTGAGTTGATGATGAGCCTTACCAGCCTGAGTGTGCCAGGATCACCCGAATCGAACCCTCTCTGCTGCATTTTCATCTTTATCTGTAAAACATAATAATAATCCGACCGATTACAATAGGTCTCCTGCCTAGAGGCAAGGAGCCCTAAATACTGTAAATCATGAAATTAATGCGTCACGAATTTAATGCGAGTGCGAGGGTCTAGTCTAAAATGCGTCACGAAATTAATGCGAGCTCAGGAATCTGTTTTGATGATAAAATGTGACACCCTGAATCTTTGGTGTTGTTCTTTTTCTTTTCACACTTGTTATTTACCAAATAACCTGAGTTGAGCTTGTTAAGCAATGAATTGAAATGAGCTGACGATGTTTTGATTACGCTGCCATGTTTGATCACGTGATTGCTTGCTACTACTTGTCTTATGACAACATGTATAAACGTATTGAGTACCATAGTACCTGTTGTAGACTTTCTTTAGTAAGTCCGTATATATAACCCACGCATTGCATACATACAGTGGTATTGGCTGAGGTCTCTTGGGACTACATAGCACAGGCGTTGTTACGACGTAAATTGTCATTAAACGTAAATCGTAATACTTGCAGCATATTGTAAGAAGCCTTGACGTAAATTGTAATTAAAATTGATGTAAATTGTAATAAAAATTGACGTAAATTGCACGGAGCAAATTGTATTAAACATTTATGTAAATTGTAATTATTTTAGTTGTGGTAAAATGTAATAAATATTTATGATTATTCCTAAATACGCGTGTGTTCGTTTTTCGCTGCATTTCATATATCATATGATAACTCAAGAAAGAAATGATGGATTTTGTACAAATGTCGTACCAAGGTGTAGTGGCGAGATTCACCGACACCAGGTGAATTTAGTAACCTTGAGATAATTTGCAAGGTCACAGCGAAAATCTGAGGGTTTTACCAATATATAGATTGTTAGCGCGATAATTCAAGAAAGAATTGACAGATTTTGCTTAAAAATGGTACCAAGGTGCGTTTTGTTAACGCCAGTCGAATTCAGTGAGCTTCAGATAATTTTCAAGGTAACAGGGAGTATTTGTACGATATCTCAAAAACTAAAGGATGACATTTGGTATCAATCCGATGACCTTTACATAATTTTCAGGGTAACACAGAAGATAATTGCGACATTCAGATATCGACTTACTGGCCGGGTGGGGTGGGTTGGGGTGTGGGTTGGGGTGTGTGTGTGTGGGGGTGTTGGATGGGAAATAGCGTGTGACAAACACGTTTTCATTACGGATTTTCAAAATGTTGTTAGCATTTGTTTTCTATAATTTCATGACACGTCTTAAATATACCAGAGATTATTTGTGTATGTCTTGAATATTAAAGTTAATTGTTTTTCATTATGGAGCTATTTTCAATGATGACGCAAGGACACGTTTTATGAGCAATAGCTTTCAATAATTTAATGTTAATTCTATTACATTTTGAAGTTTTTTCTTCATGGCACATTAAAAAAAACCCCCAAGATATTGACATGTTTGTTTATGCTTTGAAAGTACGTTTATTCTTCTTCATTTTGGAATTATTTTCAATGTTTACGCAAGGACATGTCTGAAGTTAATTTGATGTTTTGATCATATGGGATTTATTATGATTTATGTTTCGATCATACTTTCATATATTACGTTGTCACAGTTTAACCTGGTTCGCATCATTTTCTTCATCATATTGCTATTCTTATGAGTGGGAAATTTATGTTATATATATACTCTCCAAAAAAAGAAACGCATCATGAAAATAGCATTTTCATGTAGCAATGAATTAAAACGTGATTCATTTTACAAAAGGTTTTTTCTGTTTATGAGTCCTATGGTGTTTATGTTTTGAAACATCACAACAAAACGCACCATCCGTAAAATACCCGTATTTAACAGCATGATTTTCAATTTCGGCGTGTAGTGTCACAGAATACACAATTCACATGCAATGCACGTGAAAGTTGGGGATCAGATAGTCTCAATGATGGGTATAAAGGTTGATCGCTGTCTGTCGATTATTCACTGTATTTGGAATATTGTTGATGAACGCAAAATGCCACGTCTAAGTGAAGCCAACCGTTGGTTTGCTTGAAGCTGGCCAGTCTCAACGTGCAGTTGCCCGACGCATGAATGTTCACCAAAGCACCATTTCACGGCTCTGGGAGAGATATCACCGGCAGAATGCGGCAGCAGATGCCCCTCGTAGTGGGCGACCTCAAGCGACCACTGCGGCGCAGGATCGCTACATCCGGGTACATCATCTGCGTCATCGAAGAGCTACGGCGACCAGTATCTCTCGACAAATACCCGGATTGAGGAGGCTTTCTGCACAGACCGTCAGGAACAGGTTGAGAGAGGCTGGTTTACGTGCCAGAAGACCTTATTTTGGCCCTGTGCTTCGACAACAACATCGTCGACATCGAGTTCAATGGTGCACCAACGTTTAGGCCTGGAACCTATCGAATTGGCGTAGACTCTGGTTCAGTGATAAATCACGATTTCTATTTGAACGACGCGATGGAAGAATGCGGGTGTACAGACGTCGACGTGAACGTTTCACCGACGCTTGCGTTCCCCAGGTGGACAGATTCGGCGGGGGAAGTGTTATGATGTGGGGGAGGGGGGGGGATCACCTGCCGTAGGAGAGGTGATTTGGTAATGATCCAAGGCAACCTCACAGGTCAACGGTGCTGTGACGAAATCCTACGCCCACACCTCCTTCCAATCATTGATCGCCAGAGGGAGTTGTTTCAACAGGACAATGCCAGGCCCCACACAGCACGTCACACTAGAGACTTCCTCCAGAACCACAACATCAATGTGCTCCCTTGGCCCTCAAGATCACCGGACTTAAACCCGATCGAACATCTGTGGGATGCCCTGGACAGACGGGTGCGACGCCGTAACCCTCAGCCCCAGACACTTCAGCAACTCGCACATGCACTACAGGCAGAGTGGGCTGCGATTGGGCAACACGAGATTCTGAGACTTATTCGTTCGATGCCGAGGCGATGCCGTGCAGTTCTGGATGCCCACGGTGGTCACACGAGGTATTGACTTCAGCGCCACCACACGTCTCAATGTGACACTCAAACTGACTTTCCTCGAGTTGGTGCCAAAGACGGATAAGTCTCCATTCCCAGTGTGCAATTTCGCTATATTTCATTGACTCATAAAGCCTACAAGATGTTTCAAAATAAACATAAAAATACAGTTGAAATTCATATATGCGTTTCTTTTTTGGGAGAGTATATTTACTAAGGTTATCATGAATCCATGGCGTCTGGTGATTCCTTGACTCGTGAAAGTCAATCTTTCTGGTCATTTGCTGTATTTTGATCTATGCATTTAATATAAAATGAAGAATTGTTATTGAATTGTATGATATGATTCAAGAAATCGATCATATGTGCTTGTTATCAAAGTAAAGTCAAACTTTCTATAAGGTATACAATGGAAGTGGACACCTTAATTGTTATAGTTTTATTGGAAAACCATTAGTTTCAAATACAAAAGCAGGTGGCAATCAACAGGTGGCATTAACTTCAAAGAATGATAATTACAATGCTTATAACGTACGAAGGCAAACATATCGGGAGTCAATTGTTTCCAAACGATATGCACGGGGTAAAATATCACGTTGTCATGGCGTCTTGACATCATGAACAATGTTACGCCGTCACGTTGCTTCTAAGAAGCTTCCTTCAAAATAGAGCAATGATGGGGAGCATGCCTTTGTTGGAAAGTAGATTAAGGCGTATTTTCCTCAACCAAGGTTATACTAAACCATGCAGTATTTAGTCTGTGTGGGTCGGTCATACTACACTATGCAGTATTTAAGGCTGGGTAGGTCATACTACACTATGAAGTATTTAAGGCTGTGTAGGTCATACTACACTATGAAGCATTTAAGGCTGGGTAGGTCATACTACACTATGAAGTATTTAAGGCTGGGTAGGTCATACTACATTATGAAGCGTTTAAGGCTGGGTAGGTCATACTACACTATGCAGTATTTAAAGCTGGGTGGGTCATACATTAGGCAGTATTTAAAGCTGGGTTGGTAATACTACATTATGCGGTATTTAAGGCTGGGTAGGTCATACTATATTATGGGGTATTTAAGGCTTGGTAGGTCATATTACATTATGCGGTATTTAAGGCTTGGTAGGTCATACTACACTATGCAGTATTTAAAGCTGGGTGGGTCATAGTACACTATGCAGTTTTTAAGGCTGGGTAGGTCATACTATACTATGAAGCATTTAAGGCTGGGTAGTCATACTATACACTATGAAGCATTTTAAGGCTGGGTAGGTCATACATTATGCAGTATTTAAAGCTGGGTTGGTATACTACAATGCAGTATTTAAGGCTGGGTGGGTGCAGGTCATAGTACACTATGCAGTATTTAAGGCTGGGTAGGTCATACTATACTATGAAGCATTTAAGGCTGGGTAGGTCATACTACACTATGAAGCATTTAAGGCTGGGTAGGTCATACTACACTATGCAGTATTTAAAGCTGGGTAGGTCATACTACACTATGCAGCATTTAAGGCTGGGTAGGTCATACTACACTATGCAGTATTTAAGGCTGGGTAGGTCATACTACACTATGCAGTATTTAAGGCTGGGTGGGTCATACATTATGCAGTATTTAAAGCTGGGTTGGTCATACTACACTATGCAGCATTTAAGGCTGGGTAGGTCATACTACACTATGAAGTATTTAAGGCTGGGTAGGTCATACTACATTATGCAGTATTTAAGGCTGGGTAGGTCATACTACATTATGCGGTATTTAAGGCTGGGTAGGTCATACTACATTATGCGGTATTTAAGGCTGGGTAGGTCATACTACATTATGCGGTATTTAAGGCTGGGTGGGTCATACTACATTATGCGGTATTTAAGGCTGGGTGAGTCATACTACATTATGCGGTATTTAAGGCTGGGTGGGTCATACTACATTATGCGGTATTTAAGCATGGGTAGGTCATACTATATTATTGGGTATATAGGCTTAAGGCTGCAGGTAGGTCATACTACATTATGCGGTATTTAAGGCTGGGTGGTCATACTACATTATGCGGTATTTAAGGCTGGGTGAGTCATACTATATTATGCGGTATTTAAGCATGGGTAGGTCATACTATATTATTGGGTATATAAGGCTTGGTAGGTCATACTACATTATGCGGTATTTAAGGCTGGGTGAGTCATACTACATTATGCGGTATTTAAGGCTGGGTGGGTCATGCTACATTATGCGGTATTTAAGGCTGGGTAGGTTATACTACACTATGAAGTATTTAAGGCTGGGTTGATCAGCTTCACAGTGCTCAATTTAGTCTGTGTGGTTAAATGCTGTACATGTATTTTCGTCAATGTGGGTCACACCAGATAATGCAGTATTTACGTTAGGGCGGGCGATACTATGCTATCTAGCATTTAAATTTAGGGAGTGCTTTTTTCTAGCCACATGAGCAGAACCACCATTCACATAATTTGCATAATAAAGACAGTTCAAGCTCATGTTTTAGTCTCAATTATGCCTCTGAAGAGAAGTACTGTCGAGTCTAAACATGTCAAACCCAGTAACGTGCTAGGGTGATCACTCCTGACACACGAAAAGGTCATCTTGACTTCTTCCCCTTGTGATTCAGCAACGTTGCGGCGAGTACATTGTGTACATTCGAGATTAGTCTCCTCCCATACGAGCAACGCTCCGTCGACCTTGACCTTGTCCTGCTGTACTAATTTAGTCTAGTCACGTTGAACGGGTAATCTATTTAAAGGGGAGACATGTCTTCTTGCATCACTTGTGTCACCGCTTTGGAGAGAGCTAGTCGGAGCAAACATGCCTCAATACAAGCTGATTTACTTCAACATCCGTGGACGTGGGGAGCTGTCGCGGCTGCTGTTCGTGCTCGCGGGACAGGAATATGATGACGTCAGAATCACGATGGAAGAGTGGCCAGCGCAGAAAGGCAGTGAGTAGGGTGAGCGGGCTTCGTGAGTGTGTGGTTGAGTGAGTGAGCGGTTGAGTGAGTGAGTGGTTGGGTGCGGGATTGAGTAATAGGTTAAGAGAGTGGTTGAGTGAGTGGTTGAGTGAGCGGTTGAGTGAGTGGTTGAGTGAGTTGTTGAGTGAGCTGTTGAGTGAATAGTTGAGTGTTTGGTTGAGTGATTGGTTAGGTGAATGCTTGAGTGAATGCTTGAGTGAATGCTTGAGTGAATGGTTGAGTGAATGGTTGATTGATTGATTGAGTTGTTGAGTGAATAGTTGAGTGTTTGGTTGAGTGATTGGTTAGGTGAATGGTTGATTGAATGGTGTCTGCCGTGACAAGATCGTGGATTCCATTTACCGTTTAACCGTGGAATGATCCTCTAATACGATGAATCAAAGAGTTTCATGCAGGGACAAACATGGAATGCTACAACGGTTTCCAGATAAAACTACACGTTCCACAGTATGCAGGTTTTTATGTTTCTTTAATTCCAGAGTACGTGTTCAGCAGACTTCCAGTGTTGGAGTTAGACGGGAAACAGTACGGGGAGAGCATAGCGATCGCCAGCTTCCTGGCCAGACGCTTTGGTGAGTTGTGTAGGCTGTACCTATAATTGTATTACAAGTCATCTTTTATTTGTAATTTGATGTATAATGAGAGGGGAGTGACTTTAATTTTTCGCCGCTTTTAGCAATATTCCAGCAATATCACGGCAGGGGGCACCCGAAATGGGTTTCACACATTGCACCCATGTGGGGAATCGAACCCGGGTTTTCGGCGTGACAAGCGAACGCTTTAACCACTAGGCCACCCCATCCTCCTTGGTGTGTAATGGTTCGGTGTATGACCAAAGATAGTTCATGGCGTTGAACTGTGATAATTCATGACTGAAATAATGCCGATGTGATGCTAACTGTTAACTCAAATTACAGTTAGTAGCCATAAACTGGGACCTTTATTGCATAGGAACTGTGAAACGTAAGGGAGAAGATAGCACCTGAGCTAAAACAGGCTTCTGATGCACACGCTCTTTCCAGCACACAAGACGGCCCAAGACGGATGGTTCATCGCGATGAATGTGATCAGTGCCGATTTTTACTAGCTTTACTAGCTGTTAGTGGCTGTACGGACTGTGATGATAGTGGAGTTCAACAGTGAAACGTAATGGAGAATATCACATTTAAACCTACGATCATAGATTCCTGGCGGACCTAACGGACACAGCTCATCACAGCTAATTAGTCAGTTGGACATTACAATACGTGATCGCACTGTAACAATGTATGGTGTGGATTTACAACTTCTTTATTATTTACACCACGACGTTTTGGGGCTACTTCTTGCCCCTTCATCAGGTGAATGGCTGAATATGATTTATAAAATATATACGCGTAGGCCATACATGGAACTGAAGATTGAGATGTACAGAGATGAAGAAGATTAAGTGATATATTTTGATTGAGATGTACAGAGTTCAAAGAGATTAAGTGTATGCTTATGCGATAAATTAGTATTGATATACCAATCTCCTTGATCTCTATACATCTCATTCTTTAATCCATCTCACTGGCCTCATGTACGCACTCTATATTTTGCTTGTAAATCATATTCTGTCATTCATCTGATGAAGGGGCAAGACGTAGCTAAGAAACGTCGTGTTGTAAAGAATAAGAAGTTGTAAATCCATACCATACGTTCTTATGTTACCACCCAACTTCTAAGTCTTCTTTGATTGGCATTCTAGAAGTTGGGTAGATGAAGGATGGGGACTATTTTGTGACTTGCTTGACAACGACATTAGAATCTATGTCGAAACGTCACCTATACAGAATAAAGAAGTTGCATATCCATAAAAATAGTCCTCATCCTTCAACTTCTAAGAGTATATCAAGCGTGTGATACATTCTGATCAGTGTGATATCCGATTTATTAACCAGGTCTCCACGGGCAAACGGACGTTGAAATACTAGAGGTTGACCAAGTCAAAGGAATAGTAGCCGACATTCTTGCAGCCTTGGTTCGAGTTTTCATGGAGAAGGATGAAGCCAAAAAGGTGACATTGCATGCATAGCAACATGTTATAATTCTCTGTACCAAAGCACATGTTGAATTAAAAAATCTGGAGTGGTTTGAACAGAAAACCTGTATAAAGGTTTTTGGATATGCAGTGTACGTTTTTACATGTTTGCAACTAAGTGGTTTTTTATCCAAACCACTTGCTTCATACACTCGGCATGGTATCTCAGTGTTCTGGCACAATCCGGCACACGTACGCACGCACGCACGCATACACAAATACAGGCTATATCTTTCCTATCAAGTACATTAATCTTTAAATGTTAAACATATATTTTTACTTATCTTTGTCGCCTCAATGTGTAGGTTAATGTACTTTATCTGGTTAAGTTTGCAGTATCTATATATTGTTTATATTTGTTTGCAGGCAGAGATTGTGAAGGAAAACAATGAAACGAACATACCAAAGTTCCTGGGCTTCCTGGAGACTGTGCTGAAAAATAACAACACTGGATTCTTCGTCGGCAACAAGGTATGGCATCGGACATAAACTGCCTGGCAACTGAATAAACATGAAAATTAGATTTTCTAAAGGTTTCGAACGTTATCAAAACGTTACTAGGATTAAAAAAGTCGCTGAAACACTACGAACATAAGGTCTAAATGATATAACTTTATTCAGTAGAAAGGCCACAGGCCCATGTACAATATATATTACAATACAAAAGGTATGATGTGCACAATAACTAGAACATATTTCTATATATTCACAATAATAATGCGCTACGTCGCATAAACGCTTCCTTAATATAATTTGCATACATATATAAATAATTGCTATTTTCATTTTGAAGAAGGCGAATGAGAGAGTTTCTATCTTTACAGTTAATATTTAACATATATCCTGTTCTTAAATCATCATATTGTGGGCAAATAAACAAAATGAACCTCATCTTCTAAAATGTTCTTACAAAATGGACAAAATCTTAATTCTCTTGGGATATTATTTCTTCTGCCTGTATTCTTCATAATATTTAATTCACCAAATCTTAAAAGTGATATAAAATCTTCTTAAATCTTTGTTATATAATGTTGACAAAGTATGATTCCATATTAAACGTACTTTTGACACATGAATAAAACTCTAAATTAGAATGTTCATTTAACATAGAAAATATACACTGGATGTTACAATCTTTAACTCGTTGAGAGAACTGTTTAAAAATAAATCAGTGTTAACAATATTTTGAAACTCCCACGCATAGCTGAAACCATAAATAATTTCCTCACTTCAGTTACCCATGACTTGCGGTTAATATCGTCCATTCTTTTTTAACATAATATAGGTTTGTTTTGGATATCTAGTCTCTTCCATAATTAATAATTTACACCAGTACTTAACACATCTTATTATAGAATCACTACATATATGATGACGACCGCATTCAGATAAAACAGCTGCATTTGTTGTAGTAATACCAACACCAAGAACATATTTACAGTATTTTACATGAAATCTTTCTAGAATTAGCCACTCCTGAAACACTCCGAACATAAGGTCTAAATGATATCCCTACCAACTGCATCCCCATCGAATTACTGTTTCATCTTTGTTTCAGTTTAGCCATCGTCCAGCATAGTGTATACTATTTTTCCCCGTACCTGTGAAGATCCGGGTTAGGATTGATCTTCAGCAACCCATGCTGATTGTAAAAGGCGACTAACGGGATCGGGTGGTCAGGCTCGCTGACTTGGTTGACACATGTCATCATTTGCGTATTTGCATCCCAATTGCGTAGATCGATTTTCATGCTGTTGATCACTGGATTGACTGATCCAGACTCGATTATTTACAGCCCGCCGCCATATAGCTGGACTATTGCTGAGTGCAGCGTAAAACTAAACTCACTTCACTCACTCACTCACTCTTTCCCCGTCATATAAACATAACATTCTGAACGACATTGCTCAAACACATGTGATTTAAGCATACGAAAAGCACAAGGCAAGAAATTCAATATATTCACATCATGTTTCAAAATTCAAGGACAGCTCGCTGGATATTGTCGATACCCGCAAAAACGTGTTGTATAAACATATTGTCTGTAACGAAATCACCAAGAACTTATTATCAATATTCAGCTGTCCTGAGTTCCCAACAGGTTAAGTTTAAATAATCTTAACATGGTCAGTACTGACTGGTTTTACCAAAGTGATACAATTTTATAGTAAGCGATCCGTTTTGGTCAGTCCTCCAATAACAAGGTTGCAAGAATAAAACCAGCCATGTATACTACACACTAGACGTTATAAAACACCCGTTATTCTGAAGTTACTCATCTTTACCTTCTTTTGAGTAGTATACATACTCAGTTCCAAAAGAAACGCGAATCATGTGAAACTGTGATAAGGTCTTAAAAAAACCTGATTGATGTTTGCTTATGAAAACATGTAAGATAAACAACACGAGTCCTTAAAGTGAAGGCACAAATGATCTTTATTCATAACCAGACGTCTTCAATGAAAACGTCAATAAGACGTCGTAAGACTGCGCCATTTGGTAACGTTAGGCTGCGTGATTTGTTAACGTCACTTAAGAATCATTGGAAATGACATTCCAGTATCGAGTATGGCTTTCGTTAGAAACCACTGTAGTATCATCTGAACATACAACTGACGATGATCTTCTCGTCCAACACACACCACTTCGTCTTGATTTATGTCTTATTTCAGGTATTTCAGGCTCGCTGACTTGGTTGACACATGTCATCGTATCCCAATTGCGTAGATCGATGTTCATCATTGGATTGTCTGGTCCATACTCGATTATTTACAGACCGGCACCCTCTAGCTGGAATATTGCTGAGTGCGGCGTAAACCTAAACTCACTCACTAGTTCATGCAATTTGCAACATTTGTAATATTCGCGTTTGTTTTTGGTATTCAGTATATGTTAAAACACGGATAAATGCTTAATATCACTATACCTTTGAGCGAGTTTCATGAGAAAATGGTAGCCTTCTCAACATGTAAATATTGAAGCATTAACCTAAATGAGATGAAGAGCATATCTTTCTCTTTTGTGCGATTAATTTAAACGATTTTCCGCAAATCCTTATGAATTTGGATTTTGAGAAATCGTACGTCATTTTCAAACTACTGAGATTATATTTTAAAATGATCTTTCCAGATCGGATATGCCGATGTAGCTGTTTTCGATGTACTTGAGGCTGCTGGCGCTTTGAAAGGCCTGGTAGATGGCTTCCCGTTGGTCAAGGCCAACGTAGAGAAGGTCAAGTCTAATCCAAGAATAGCCCAGTATTTAGCCAAACGACCGCAAACACCGATGTAGAGGACAAATAACTAGAAGAGGAACACCTATTTTTATAACATATACTTTAACTGGCACGCATCATATCGACAACTCATTTTTTTTGTCGAAGAAAAGAATAAACGCGTGCCGAGGCTCCTGTCTTTAGTTGGCATGGATTAGAATAAAAGTATAAACTGTAACCGTTTTGTATTATTTTTTGTTCTTTTGTAACGATACAGGCAAGATGTTCCAGTTACTTAGGCATGTCATGAAGATATAGTTTTTGTGGTGCTTGACAGTCGTTTATTGCAAAAAGGGATTAACTTTAAACAGTGTTCATTGTTGTTATTGCGAGTTTCCTTGTCACTGTTTGAAAGGAAGCTGTGATCGTGATGAAGGGTTTTGGTTCTTTAAAGATCACATATACTCTAGGGGGGTACAAATATATAAGTCACTAATTGGCATAGTTATAAATGAAACCCCGTCATTAAAACTACTCATTTCGATCTTTAATTACTTAAATCGACCTTTTTGACAACAGTGCACAATTCTCTCCCGCGAACGAAATTTCAACCAATCAGAGGGGTGCGTCTCCGTGACGTATACATACGAGGGGCGCTTTAGAATTTATGTACATTCAGGGGGTAAATTATCTTGTTTACAGGTTTGTAAAAACCTGAAATCGTGACAATTGTTGTGGAAAATGAAAGATATGTGTTCTCACAATCCATTGTCATTTAATCTTGTCACCTGCTTTGCCGAGTTACAACTTGTTTTCGGACGATTCTGTCAAAATCGCTTGGTGTCGCTAGGCCTTATTTGTTCGAGCCAGACGCTAGTGATAGTAAAAATGATGATCAACCTCGCTCATCACGCTTAAGGTTAATTTCTTCAACCTGAACAGTGCGACATTAGGAAGGGTGGATGCCCATCAGATGCTGTTATTTGAAAATATCCCCGTCGTTCTTGTCTGATTGTAATAAAGTATCAAAACAGTGTAGGCTTTTTTCAGATTTTCTAATGCCTGGATGGTATAATGACTCATCCAAGTTGATCCCATTTCTGTGTTTTTCACCTCGATATTTAATCATGTCATGTAAAAATATGACGTCTATTACGTATGATATTACAAATTGACATTTGATGTATTTGAATCGGAAAACTAAACTACTTTGCCATTATGATTACAAATTGTAAAAATGAAAGTCTGACACAGCATTTTTGTTCAATAAAGTATTTGAAGTGTCGGCCCGATAAACTAAACAAGAAATAAATATAAGCACAATTTGCCAATTAATGCTAATACTGTATATACCTATTTAGGTAGTAAACCTACACATGATTCTTCTAGTCATCATTCAGAAATGGGGGTTTGTTTAGTTTTCCGATTCAAATACTTCAAATGTCAATTTAGATTATCCGACAAATAGACGTCCCATTTTTATTTCTTGTGCCATGAGTAAATATCGAGTGGTTCAGGCTCATAACGCCGACCTTTCGACCAAACTTTACGGTTGAGTGAAATATAAAGGTCGACGTCCTGAGACTAGTTTCATTTTGCCAATTAATAATGGATTACGAGGACAATGCAGGATCAAAGAGTTATTAGAGGAGGATAATCCGGATTATGCGGATGAGAGCGCACCTAATGAGAAGATGACAACAGATGACAGATATTTATCAGTTGACAGATTTTAGCATTTTAATAAATGCATCGTAAATTCCTATAGCATACATTTTTTCGCAGATTTTAACCTAAATGCAATAGGTGGGATGCTGAATCAGCAAACTGCCTCACGGACAGTGTTCCTTTTTCAAGCTGGTGACAAATGTCATCCAGTCGTCGCTCCAAATCCCTGTATTTCCTCTTCTTAGACGGACGCTTCTGGCCAGCAGCATATTGGACCAACTTGTTTTCGGTGTTGGTCCGTTCTCGTGACAGCAACGACACAATCTCGAAAATGGTTGGATGAGCCTTGCTGACGTATTTCTTCAGGCATGAATGCCACCCTTCTAGGTGGTTGTTTGTTTTGGCCCATCTGTGTTGTGGTGGTTCCATTGCGTCATGTGCAGATCTCCCTCCACCCAGAAGTTGGTCATGTAGTCTCTGAGTTGTCGGCAGCGGTCTTCATCAGTCTTTTGCAGTGCATATCCAAGATATCCAGTCTCGTTTTCTCTTGCTGACTTTGTACGTGAACCCGCCAACAACCAAGTAACGACTGCCGCGAGCTGTAGGGACGAATCTCTGATCGAGCTGTGCATTTGCCATTTCGAAATAGAATGTGAATCCATTCCATAGATATTTATACCAAAGATATGAACAGTGTTCAATATTGGCACTCTACTACTAGTAAGTGTTATTGTAAACTTTTCAATCAATTGGAAGTGACATGTGCGACGAGGTCACCCTATCAAAACATCTAGAGTAGATTATCCGCAACGCTCATTAAGCCTAATCAGAACCAAACCTTCAAAGGAAACCGCAGGTCGGCGTCCTGAGACTAGTGGCAAATCGAAAGGTCGGCGTCCTGAGACGACACCGTGGAAAATGTATTACATGTTACATGTAATATGCGCATGGAAGTGCAGCAAGAAGAATTATCAGCCGAGTTACAAAAACAAACATCGATCAAAAGATTAACCGATAACACGCTGATTGATGAATTACTTTTATCTTGCACAGCGGATTTGTCAAAAGGTAGTGTTTATGCATGTGGATTTACTAATCTATACTGAATACACTCTGTCGTAAGGTGTCTGTGTAAAGCAACGTCCTTCTTTCAAAGGATTAACCGCCAATACATTGATTGATTGCTCATTATTGGCTAACAAAATTACTTTTTTTTCAAGAATGGTGGACATTATGCAAGTAGTTGCCAGGTATGCTATCTTGGGTGACCAATGAGACTATACACCAATGTGAAAAACCTGAAACGATACATCACCTTTTCGCATATTAGACTGTTAAAAGACACATCACTTGGAACAGCTGCAGATGAACGGCGTGTATGTGGATATTGATGGATACATTCCTCGAACAAGGTAATAGCCTGACATTGTTCCTATAACTTTAATCAGTTTTAATTTTAATATTTGCATTTTGTTTTTATTCATTTGTCGTAGCATTCAACAGAATCATTGTTTTCGCCGTGAAGTGTAATGACAACATACACTAGGGCGTGTGTGCGAATTATGATTCACATTGACAAACTATAAAATGTCTAGATATAACAGTCCTGTTATAAATTCACTATAAGTATCAGCAGATCGCCTGCTTTTTATTAAGCTTCAAAATGCATACAAGTGTGATAATAAACTGATTAGTATTATAATTTTAATTTCTATTTTCTAGGTTGCAAAAATATTTGTTTGGTTTTCCCCCTCTTCATACCATAAAATTTTGTTTCTGAGCTGTATACCCCTTATTTCATCTTCTTTAATTTGTTGTAGTTCAAGTTTATGTTTTGCAAGTTCAGATAATAAATTTTCCTCAATAGTTTGAAAGTCTTTTCTTATTGATTCTTCATAGTCCTTAATTTTAGTTTCTAATTCTGAGGTTTTATCAATGGTTTTCTTTTTTAGAAAGGTTGAAAATGAAATTGATTTTCCTCTAACTTTAAGGAAGGAGGGAGAGCGGACAGTTGGTGGTTTGTTGCCATGTCCCACCTAAACAGGCTGAACTGTGCTATTTGTTGTTGCCCTTCCTGGCATTCAGCAAGACTGGGATAGAACAAGACTTGGACGGCTCGGAGTATAACTAACTGTGTGGGGTATTCATTGAAACAGCAACAGGATGTTAGCATGGACCTGCGTTATGAACAGATGCATTTAAATGCAGAAACACACACGCACGCACGCACGCACGCACATAAACTCGCACGAACGCACACACATGCTAAAAAAGGGCAACTGAAATCTTTATCTACCGGTAAGAGTACATTTGGTAACAATTGCTATTCTGACTCTTTTCCCGTTAAATATTTCGATTGAGGTCACTCGTGAAAGCTTTAGATTGGGGAACTTAACCCGGTCATTACACAACAACTACCAAACGCAAACACAAGCCAAGCCGTGCAAAGAGAGACGCCCTTCTTTATCTCTGCTCAAAACCCACACCACGATTTCGCGGTGGTGACCCAGCTCAATCCGGGACGCTGTTTGAACACACAATGAACATGTAACTGCATATCACCGCGCATAAGGGCAAAGACAGCAGTTGAAGGCGGAGGTAGCACTCTCACCGTATACCCACGATCATGCCGACATACAGATTTCGTTATTTCAACTACAAGGCAATGGGCGAAGTGTGCCGACTGATGTTTGCGCTTGCTGGTCAGGAGTTCGAGGACGTCAGGATCACCCACGAACAATGGGCCGCAGAGAAGCCAAGTAAGGATATTTTAACTGGTTTGGTACACGGGTAGATTGATTGATTGGTGTTTAACGCCGCACTCAGCAATATTCAAGCTATATGGCTGCGGTCTGTAAAACAATCGAATCTGGACCAGACAACCCAGTGCAATTGGGAGCCGATGACATGTGTCAACCAAGTCGGCGAGCCTGACCACCCGGTCCCGTTAGTCGCCCCTTACGACAAGCATGGGTTGCTGAAGATAAATTCTTACCCGGTTCTTCACGGGTCTGTCAACGGGCCTTGACGTTTAGTATTTATATACAATTTGGCAATAATGAATAATCTATGGTTGCTGATTATGGCCATCGGAAAAACCCTGGCGAAAAAGAAAGAGTACCACGTGATATTGCGATATGCCGACATGATATATCGATATTACGAAGCAGCAAAACACAGCGATAACACGCAACGATATTTCGATAACACGATATGGCGATAATCCAAAACAAAATGGCTTATCCTTTCTTTCACAAATGACAGCTGAGAAATATCGCAATATATCACTTTGTCGCCATATGGTAACATGTCTCTGTATTGCAATATCGCGTCACCATATGGCAATATCGCCTTTTCGTATTAACGCCACATCGTGTCGTGTTATCGCCTTGTTGTAGATATAAAATGTATTTTGTAGATACCCCTCTGGGTCAGATGCCCGTCCTTGAGATTGATGGAAAACCCTTCAGCCAGAGCGGCGCCATATCCAGATACCTTGCAAGGACATTTGGTGAGTCGAAAATGTCGGTCATATCACTGTGGGCTTCATCGACTAAATGGGCGTCCAGTAGCCCATGATTGACGTAAGAGCTGACGGAGCAGTAAGAAAGAATTCGTGTTTTTTGTTGAAGAAGGTGAAATGCTCCTGACTGGAGGAAGTCCGTATATTTACTGTAAATGAGGGCGGTGGGGTAGCCTAGTGTTTAAAGCGTTCGCTTGTACACCGAAGACACGGGTTCGATTCCCCACATGGGTACAATGGGTGAAGCCCATTTCTGGTGTCCCCCGCCGTGATATTGCTGGAATATTGCTAAAAGTGGCGTAAAATCATACTCAGTCAGTTGGTTTTCCTGTTGGCGTTGTCCAAGTAATTAAAGTCACATTCGCTTCAGCAAAGAGTGTAAGAACGAAGTATTGCGGAAGCTACTATACACACCCTTAAAAAAACAAAAACAACCCAAAACAAAAAACAACTACCAACCAACCAACCAACCAAACAAACAAACAAAAAGAAAAAAGAAGAAGCTAGAAACAAGAAAGGAAACCCACATGATTGTCAAATTCAAAAGAAATGCAATATTTTTACTGATCGATTTTGGTTGGCTAGTTGGTTGTTTAACTCCACATTCAGCAATAATAATAATCGTGAATAATCGAGTCTGAACCAGACAATCCAGTGATCAACATCATGAGCATCGATCTACGCAACTGGGATACGATGTAACTGTTTTAAATTTTTGATGCCCTTACAATACAGCATGTATTATAAAACTGCGCAAAAATGCCATAGAAAGGAAATCTAAAGCAGATTGCACGTAAAGGTTTTGACAGTTGAACTTTAGTCAGGGTTTTGAACTTTGTCGACTCATTAGGAGGTCGTCCGAGAAGTGGTAGACCACGCCATGGTTTTCGACAAATGAAGTTAGGGTGGAAATTTCTAAATAGGGGAAGTACGTTAATCCGAATATCGTTAATCCAGACGTGACTTAGTGGTACTGTCCGGAATAACGAGTTTCTATTTTGTGAAGCATGTGAATCACAAGGCAGGTACAAATGTACTAGCATAGCGTATCATCAAATAATTTCAGGTTTCTATGGTAACGGCGATTTAGAAGCCCTAGCGGTGGACCAGGTTCTCGGTGTCATCCAAGACGTCATCATCTTCATGCGCGACCATTTTAAAGAGAATGACGAAACAAGAAAGGTAAAGTACACTATATGGCTGGATAAAGTGAGTGAGTGAGTGAGTGAGTTTTACGCCGCTTTTAGCAATATTCCAGCAATATCGCCACGGGGGACACCAGAAATGGGCTTCATACATTGTATTTATGTGGGGAATCGAGCCCGGATTTTCAGCGTGACGAGCGAACACATTAACGACAAAGTTACCCCACCTCCCCCTCTGGATAAAGGTCCGTTTAAATTCCAGATTTGTCCTGTGCATGATGATCTGTCCTGAGTGCTATTCTCCGACACGGAGATGACACGCGGTGATGTGGCTGAAATACCATTCAAAGTTTTGTGAATCTAAACTCGCACTACGTTTACTGATAAAGTCTTCATCCTTTCAGGGTGAGATGGCGAAGGAGATAAAGGATGTCAAAGTACCGCTGTATTTCGGGATGTTGGAGAAATTGCTGAAACAGAATGGCAGTAATGGATTCTTTGTTGGCAAGAAGGTGAAGCCCTTACCATTAGTGTATCAGACTGACATTGCTTCTTCTAAGGTTGCATTGCTACTACAACAACTACTACTGCTACTACTACTACTACTGCAACAACAACTACTACTGCTACTGCTACTACTACTACTACTACTACAACAACAACTACTACTACCGCAACAACGACAACAACAACAATAACAACAACTACTACTACTACTACTATTACTACTGCTACAACAACAACTACTAATACTATTGCTACTACCATTACTGCTACAATTATTGCTGCTGCTACTACTACTACTACTACTACTACTTCTACTCTTGCTGCTAGTACCACTACTGTTTCTACTTTTGCTGCTACGACTACTATTAATACCACTTGAATTCATAGTCTATCTGCTACGGCTACTATAGCTATTGCTACAATTACTGCCACTACTCCTACTACTACCATCACTACTACTGCTATCTTACCACCACTAGTCCAAGGATCAATAATTTATCTACTTCGACTACCATTACTACTGCAGCTGCTACTACTACTACTACTACTACTATTGCTACTACTACTACTACTGCTGCTATTACTACTACTGCTGCTACTACTAATACTACTACTACTACTGCTGCTGCTACTACTACTATTGCTACTACTATTACTACTATCACTGGAACAACTGCTACTGCTATTACCATCACGAAGACTACAAACTGACAGAACATTAGCTACATATAGAACTCACTGAAGATAGCTGACGGTTATACCAATGAGGTAACAGAACGAGTACATTTATTCGCACAGATTTCAATATCTATAATTAGAAAACCAAAATATTGACTTGAACTAGAACACTTTTCAACCGTGTAGCAACATAATCTTCTACATGACGTGTCATTGTTGGGGATTAGGGCCAGTTAGCCCGACGCCGATTAATAAGTGAAAAATGTTCTTCACATTAACCTTCCGGAAACTGTTGTTGATTTTCTTAAGTATATTTCAGCACTGTCAAATTGCAAATCATATAACGATGAAAAATACGTGAAACACTGTTTGATCTCTTTGACAAATGTACTGTTCTTATTAACCAAAATCTTTCCTAACCATATTGAATTTCCAGTGTGTCATTGGATTTACGAATACTTTTTTTCAGATTAGTATTGCTGACGTCAGTCTTTTTGATATCTATGATAAAAACCCAGAGGCCATACTGAAGTGGGAAGACTACCCTCTGGTCAAGAAATGCATTGACAACGTTGGCTCCAACCCTAGAATCAAAGCATGGGTTGAGAAACGGCCAGTTACAGCGTTTTGACGTGATATATAACGACATTGTCCCTTATGTCAGCAATATTCCTGTCTGTAAATAATCGAATCTGGACCAGATAATCCAGTGGTGAACGGCATGAGCATCGCGCTGTGCAGATGGAATACCATGACATATGACACTTTTTAAGACAAGCATGGGCTGCTGAAGACCAATCCTAACCCGGATTTTCACGGATCTTGTTCATTATGTACAAGTGATAAGTGCTTGGTGAAATAATGTTAAACATATACAAAGAGTCAAATCCTTATAACGATTTTCTCCCGATTTATCATAGAAGATTGTAAACAATTTCTTAATATAAACAATAAAACGCTTGTCAGTTCATTTGGACACTCAGTTCGAAAGCTTTTATAAGTAAACACTATTTTCACATTTAGATACTGACTAGGAAATCTATTCTTTACAAAAAGTCCGGTTTTGTAATTTCAGCGAAAAAAATAACATCTCTAGAAGAATAATAGATTGGCACCTAAACTGTAAAAGTGACCCTACTGCTTCAAGTCGGGAAACACGTCAAGGCATTGATAAAGGTATTTATGTCAATCATTCTTAAACCCCTATGTATATAATCTTTTTTCAAAGTACTTCTCTTATTTTGTCATTTTTGTCATTCCAAATGAATTTGAAACATATTTTATCAAAGGAGGTAACAAAATCTTGGGGTGGGTTTGGTAAAGTATTGAAAATATGAACTAACTTTGAGATAGCCAGTGTCTTGATAACAGTGATTTTGCCGATTAGTGTTACATGTCTTTTTCTCCACACAGCCAATAATCTGTTAATTTCCTCTAGTGTTTTCTTTGTATTAATGATCCATAAATCCTTCATGATCAGTTCGGCGTTAAATATAATTTCCAGAACATCAAATTCATTTTTTCGCCATTCAATATTCAAATCCTGACATAGTTAATCTCCACAGACTGTTTTTGAACCAATCCAGATTGCTTTAGTCTTATCAATATTTTTTTTTAGTCCTGACATCTTATAGAAGGTATTAATTGTATCAACAGCAGAATAAAGACATTTCTCTGTACCATCTAAAAACAATTCAGTATCATCTGCATATTGTCCTTATTTATACTCCGATACCAACAATTACTATACCTTTGATATTTTCATTTTGTCTTATCATGCATCCAAGGATTTCAGCTACAAAAAGGAAAAGATATGGTGATAACGGATCCCCTTGTCTACAGCCCCGTTCAATTGAAAAGAATTCTGATAGATGTCCATTTTGAATAACACAAAAAGTTGTATTATAGGTTAGGATATTTATCCAGTTAATAATTTGGGGACCAAAACCATACTTTTTTAATACCAAATTGATAAAATCTTTAGAGACAGTATCAAATGTCTTTTCAAAATCGATCAAAATGAATAAACCTGGGATGTCTCTTCTTTTTGTCTCAAACATAATGTCATACAGTAATCTTGTATTTTCGCTTTTATTTCTACCAGGTATAAATCCAGTCTGATTTTCATGATTTAGAGAGTACAAGGGTGTTTTTAAATGATTAGAACAAGTGCTTACTATTTTATACAGTGAATTCAATAAAGTTTTTGGTATTCAGTTTTTTAAAAGGGTTCTGTTTTATTTGGCTTGGGTATACATGTAATGACACCTCTTTTCATTGTAAAGGACATTTGATTCTTATATAGAATATCTTTAATAAATCTATAGATCCAATATTTAAGGTCTTTCCAGAAATATTTTACAGAAATCTATTGGAAATCCATCTACTCCAGGACATTTGTTATTTTTCATATTTTTAACAGCCAATGTTATTTCTTCCATGTCAATATCTTTTTCTAATTTGTCTCTAAGATGGTCACTTAAAGTGGGTGTTACCACATCTTGTAAACAAGAATCATCCTCGTATTTCCCGCCAGAAGAGTAAATGTTTTTGTAAAATGTTTTTACTTCATTTAAGATAGAATAGCTATCAGTAATTTCGTCATTGTTATCCGTGACAATCTTATTAATTGATTTGCCGACATAATTTATATTTTCTAGGTTGCAAAAATATTTGTTTGGTTTTTCCTCCTCTTCATACCATAAAATTCTGTTTCTGAGCTGTATACCCCTTATTTCATCTTCTTTAATTTGTTGTAGTAGTTCAAGTTTATGTTTTGCAAGTTCAGATAATGAATTTTCCTCAATAGTTTGAAAGTATTTTCTTATTGATTCTTCATAGTCCTTAATTTTAGTTTCTAATTCTGAGGTTTTATCAATGGTTTTCTTTTTTAGAAAGGTTGAAAATGTTATTTGATTTTCCTCTAACTTTCATAAGGGAGGAGAGCGGACAGTTGGTGGTTTGTTGCCATGTCCCACCTAAACAGGCTGAACTGTGCTATTTGTTGTTGCCCTGCCTGGCATTCAGCAAGACTGGGATAGAAGAGGACTTGGACGGCTCGGAGTATAACTAACTGTGTGGGGTATTCATTGAAACAGCAACAGGATGTTAGCATGGACCTGCGTTATGAACAGATGCATTTAAATGCAGAAACATACACGCACGCACGCACGCACGCACGCACGCACGCACGCACGCACATAAACTCGCATAAACTCGCACGAACACACACACATGCTCAAAAAAAGCCAACCGAAATCTTTATCTACCGGTAAGAGTACATTTGGTAACAATTGCTATTCTGACTCTTTTCCCGTTAAATATTTCGATTGAGGTCACTCGTGAAAGCTTTAGATTGGGGAACTTAACCCGGTCATTACACAACAACTACCAAACGCAAACACAAGCCAAGCCGTGCAAAGAGAGACGCCCTTCTTTATCTCTGCTCAAAACCCACACCACGATTTCGCGGTGGTGACCCAGCTCAATCCGGGACGCTGTTTGAACACACAATGAACATGTAACTGCATATCACCGCGCATAAGGGCAAAGACAGCAGTTGAAGGCGGAGGTCGCACTCTCACCGTATACCCACGATCATGCCGACATACAGATTTCGTTATTTCAACTACAAGGCAATGGGCGAAGTGTGCCGACTGATGTTTGCGCTTGCTGGTCAGGAGTTCGAGGACGTCAGGATCACCCACGAACAATGGGCTGCGGAGAAGCCAAGTAAGGATATTTTAAGTGGTTTGGTACACGGGTAGATTGATTGATTGGTGTTTAACGCCGCACTCAGCAATATTCAAGCTATATGGCTGCGGTCTGTAAAACAATCGAATCTGGACCAGACAACCCAGTGCAATTGGGAGCCGATGACATGTGTCAACCAAGTCGGCGAGCCTGACCACCCGGTCCCGTTAGTCGCCCCTTACGACAAGCATGGGTTGCTGAAGATAAATTCTTACCCGGTTCTTCACGGGTCTGTCAACGGGCCTTGACGTTTAGTATTTATATACAATTTGGCAATAATGAATTATCTATGGTTGCTGATTATGGCCATCGGAAAAACCCTGGCGATATAGCGAAAAAGAAAGAGTACCACGTGATATTGCGATATGCCGACATGATATATCGATATTACGAAGCAGCAAAACACAGCGATAACACGCAACGATATTTCGATAACACGATATGGCGATAATCCAAAACAAAATGGCTTATCCTTTCTTTCACAAATGACAGCTGAGAAATATCGCAATATATCTCTTTGTCGCCATATGGTAACATGTCTCTGTATTGCAATATCGCGTCACCATATGGCAATATCGCCTTTTCGTATTAACGCCACATCGTGTCGTGTTATCGCCTTGTTGTAGATATAAAATGTATTTTGTAGATACCCCTCTGGGTCAGATGCCCGTCCTTGAGATTGATGGAAAACCCTTCAGCCAGAGCGGCGCCATATCCAGATACCTTGCAAGGACATTTGGTGAGTCGAAAATGTCGGTCATATCACTGTGGGCTTCATCGACTAAATGGGCGTCCAGTAGCCCATGATTGACGTAAGAGCTGACGGAGCAGTAAGAATTCGTGTTTTTTGTTGAAGAAGGTGAAATGCTCCTGACTGCAGGAAGTCCGTTTATTTACTGTAAATGAGGGCGGTGGGGTAGCCTAGTGTTTAAAGCGTTCGCTTGTACACCGAAGACACGGGTTCGATTCCCCACATGGATATAATGTGTGAAGCCCATTTCTGGTGTCCCCCGCCGTGATATTGCTGGAATATTGCTAAAAGTGGCGTAAAATCATACTCAGTCACTCAGTACTGTAAATCTGTAAATGACAGTCAGCGTTGTCCGAGTAATTAAAGTCACATTTGCTTCAACAAAGAGTGTAAGAACGAAGTATTGCGGAAGCTACTATACACACCCTTAAAAATACAAAAACAACCCAAAACAACTACCAACCAACCAACCAACCCCCAAAAAACCCCAAAAAACCCAGAAGCTAGAAACAACAATGGAAACCCACATGATTGTCAAATTCAAAAGAAATGCAATATTTTTACTAATCGATTTTAGTTGGCTGGTTGGTTGTTTAACTCCACACTCAGCAATATTTCAACTATATGTGAATAATCGAGTCTGAACCAGACAATCCAGTGATCAACATCATGAGCATCGATCTACGCAACTGGGATACGATGACATGTGTCAACCAAGTCGGCGAGCCTGACCACCTGATCCCGTTAGTCGTCTCTTACGACAAGCATGGGTTAGTGAAAACCAATTCTAACCCGGATCTTCGTAGGTATATCGATTTTAGTCAAATGTTCATGAACTAATGTACTGCGCAAATGTAACTGTTTTATATTTCTGATGCCCTTACAATACAGCATGTATTATTAAACTGCGCAAAAATGCCATAGAAAGGAAATCTAAAGCAGATTGCACGTAAAGGTTTTGACAGTCATTTGACAATGATTATAAAAGGTTGAACTTTAGTCAGGGTTTTGTACTTTGTCGACTCGTTATAGGAGGTCGTCCGAGAAGTGGTAGACCTGGCCGTGGTTTTTGATAAATGAAGTTAGGGGGTATTTCTAAATAGGGGAAGTACGTTAATCCGAATATCGTTAATCCAGACGTGACTTAGTGGTACTGTCCGGAATAACGAGTTTCTATTTTGTGAAGCATGTGAATCACAAGGCAGGTACAAATGTACTAACATAATGTATCATCAAATAATTTCAGGTTTCTATGGTAACGGCGATCTGGAAGCCCTAGCGGTGGACCAGGTTCTCGGTGTCATCCAAGACGTCATCACGTTCATGGGCAACCATTTTAAAGAGAATGACGAAACAAGAAAGGTAAAGTACACTATATGGCTGGATAAAGTGAGTGAGTGAGTGAGTTTTACGCCGCTTTTAGCAATATTCCAGCAATATCGCCACGGGGGACACCAGATATGGGCTTCACACATTGTATTTATGTGGGGAATCGAGCCCGGATTTTCAGCGTGACGAGCGAACACATTAACGACAAAGTTACCCCACCTCCCCTCTGGATAAAGGTCCGCTGTAATTCCAGATTTGTCCTGTGCATGATGATCTGTCCTGAGTGCTATTCTCCGACACGGAGATGACACGCGGTGATGTGGCTGAAATACCACTCAAGGTTTTGTGAATCTAAACTCGCACTCTGTTTACTGATAAAGTCTTCATCCTTTCAGGGTGAGTTGGCGAAAGAGCTAAAGGATGTCAAAGTACCGCTGTATTTCGGGATGTTGGAGAAATTGCTGAAACAGAATGGCAGTAATGGATTCTTTGTTGGCAAGAAGGTGAAGCCCCTACCATTACTGTATCAGACTGACATTGCTTCTTCTAAGGTTGCATTGCTACTACAACAACTACTACTACTGCTACTACTACTACTACTGCTACTACTACTACTACAACTACAACTACTACTACAACTACAACTACTACTACTACTACTATTATTACTACCACTACTATTACTACTACTGCTACTACTACTACTACTACACCAACTACTACTACTACTACTACTACTACTACTGCTACTACTACTACTACTACTATTATTATTACTACTACTACTACTACTGCTACAACAACAACTACTACTACCACCGCAACAACGACAACAACAACAATAACAACAACTACTACTATTACTGCTGCTGCTATGTTACTATCACTACTACAAAGATCAATAGTTTATCTGCTACGACTACTATTACTATTCCTACTACCATTGCTACTACAATTATTCCAGCAATATCGCGACGGGGGACACCAGATATGGGCTTCACACATTGTATTTATGTGGGGAATCGAGCTGCTGCTACTACTACTACTACTACTACGCTTGCTGCTGCTGCTACTACTACTACTACTACTACTACTACTACTCTTGCTGCTAGTACCACTACTGCTTCTACTTTTGCTGCTACTACTACTATTAATACCACATGAATTCATAGTCTATCTGCTACGGCTACTATAGCTATTGCTACAATTACTGCCACTACTCCCACTACTACCATCACTACTACTGCTATCTTACCACCACTAGTCCAAGGATCAATAGTTTATCTACTTCGACTACCATTACTATTGCTGCTGCTACTACTACTACTACTTCTGCTGCTACTACTACTGCTATTGCTACTACTACTACTGCTGCAACTACTACAACTATTGCTACTCCTACTACTACTACTGCTGCTACTACTACTACTATTGCTACTACTACTACTACTACTGCTGCGACTACTACTTTTATTGCTACTTCTACTACTACTACTATTGCTACTACTATTACTACTATCACGGGAACAACTGCTACTGCTATTACCATCACGAAGACTACAAACTGACAGAACATTAGCTACATATAGAACTCACTGAAGATAGCTGACGGTTATACCAATGAGGTAACAGAACGAGTACATTTATTCGCACAGATTTCAATATCTATAATTAGAAAACCAAAATATTGACTTGAACTAGAACACTTTTCAACCGTGTAGCAACATAATCTTCTACATGACGTGTCATTGTTGGGGATTAGGGCCAGTTAGCCCGACGCCGATTAATAAGTGAAAAATGTTCTTCACATTAACCTTCTGGAAACTGTTGTTGATTTTCTTAAGTATATTTCAGCACTGTCAAATTGCAAATCATATAACGATGAAAAATACGTGAAACACTGTTTGATCTCTTTGACAAATGTACTGTTCTTATTAACCAAAATCTTTCCTAACCATATTGAATTTCCAGTGTGTCATTGGATTTATGAATACTTTTTTTTCAGATTAGTATTGCTGACGTCAGTCTGCTTGATATCTATGATAAAAGCTCAGAGGCCATAGTGAAGTGGGAAGACTACCCTCTGGCCAAGAAATGCATTGACAACGTTGGCTCCAACCCTAGAATCAAAGCATGGGTTGAGAAACGTCCAGTCACAGCGTTTTGACGTGATACACGGACATTGTCCCTTATGTCAGCAATATTCCTGTCTGTAAATAATCGAATCTGGACCAGATAATCCAGTGGTGAACGGCATGAGCATCGCGCTGTGCAGATGGAATACCATGACATATGACACTTTCTTAAGACAAGCATGGGCTGCTGAAGACCAATCCTAACCCGGATTTTCACGGATCTTGTTCATTATGTACAAGTGATAAGTGCTTGGTGAAATAATGTGAAACATATATAAAGAGTCAAATCCTAATAACGATTTTCTCCCGATTTATCATAGAAGATTGTAAACATTTTCTTAATATAAACAATAAAAAGCTTGTCAGTTCATTTGGACACTCAGTTCGAAAGCTTTTATAAGTAAACACTATTTTCACATTTAGATACTGACTAGGCAATATATTCTTTACAAAAAAGTCCTGTTTTGTAATTTCAGCGAAAAAAATAAGTAACATCTCTAGAAGAATAATAGTTTGGCACCTAAACTGTAAAAGTGGCCCTACTGCTTCAAGACGGGAAACACGTAAAAAAGAGGTGTTTACACCTAAATATCATCTACTTAACTGGCATAGACGCATGTTAACAAGGGCAAAAAATAAAGTTTGAAGTGGTGTTCCCCAAGGTTGTGTTATGTCTCTTGTATCATTCATTATATACGTTGACACAACAGTCATAGTCATACTCAGCTCTAATGAAGGACATTTTAGGAACAATGTAATTTTGCAACGGAATCCTGACTATTGAAGTTCTGAAAAAAAACTAGCTCACTAAAATAGCATAGTGATTCTGACATAAACTATACATTCATCACGCCAGTCATCTGTCCATGTGTGCATTTCTCTCTCTCATTACTTTACCTAAACAGCACCAATATATAACACATATATACATGCCATGTAGTTTAGGTGTTCAACTTTTCAACCTCATCTAAACATGTGTTATTTGAAAGTTCCTGCTTTAAGTTTCAAATATGCGTTAAGCAGTTTGTGAACATATCAAAATGATAGCATTCACTCGAACTGCCTGATTGCTTTATAAAGTTTAAAGGTACTTTTTGCAAAGGCACTTGCGTTAATTTGGTGTCGTGTTAGAGTTATTATTAAAATTTACCATCGAAAAGGAGTTTTTTTCTGACAGTCTAAGGATCATCTTTGCGGAGAATCTAGGATCAGCAGATCATGCTACGCCTAAGGGATGTAAGGCGACCTTGGTCTTTCCCTAAAACACTTGTTCAATTAGTGTTTGAAAGAAATTGCAGTTGTATTTTTTTATATTTCGCTGCTGGAAAGTGTTGAAGGAATCGTGACATTAGTTCAAATTTCAACGCGTACTTTATACGAGGGTTTCAAATACAGGTAGTGAATACTCTTGCCTAACTTTCACATCTTTTGCGAAAGGCTATAACCAGCAAACAATAGCAATGTATAGAAACGTTTAGAAATGTAATTAAAACGCAAGAGCAAACATTCCTATAAAACTAAATAAATATGATGATATTTTAAGAATAACGGCAGCAATGTTTGTCTGCGGTACCCAACACAACTCTACTTACAACCAGAAGGAAATATGTGTTTTAAAATCTGTTTTTAAAATTCAATGTTTGTTAAGAGGTTTCATAGTGATGTACGTACGTGTCCCCTTATTTACAATTCGCATCACACTGATTTTATTCAGAATTCCTTTACTAACTGGCAAAAGGATCCTGAATATGTTGCGACTGTATCTCAACTGATGTTAACATAGTTGAAACCCATCTTGTGATGGCTTGCTTGTTTGGAGTGTCAGTTACGATGGGCTGTATTTGAAAAAGAAACCGATGGAAAAGCGATATAATTTTATTGCAATTGCTTTAAGCTGAGAAGTGTTGAAGAAATTGAAAGGCGCGGAGTGGGTAGCTGAGAAAACATGACATAAGTTCACCATTCATGACTACTCGTGTCATTCCGGCAAGCCGGATGGTGTCCCGTACCCCTCTCGTGGCCATGTTTACGACTGGGCCCTGTCTAAGTGCAAACGGGCATGGACATGAAAATTTTCTAATATACATTACATTGCCAAGATATATTACCAAGGAAAGATAACTCTGAATTACAAACTCCTAGAATATCCTATATCCCGGGGGCAAAACAGTCATTCCCTTTGTAAATTTGTTTCAGCGTTGAAAGTGTCTGATTTTTTAGCTCAAAGTTTATGTTTAAATTGTGATTTGTATAGTTTCAAGTTGCGAAGTTTCAAAGTTCGACGGAGTCGCCATTTTCATGCTTCGAAATGCGTTTTTCTCCGCGCGATTTGATTGGTTTGCCACGATTCTTGTCAATACGATAGGGGTACAAGTCTTCTTATATGTCACGGAAAGAGGCGAGTAGTTACGAATGACATGTTCACATGTGAACAAATGCAGACAGAGAAACTGACACATCTATGTGAAAGGTTATTACAAGCAAACAATGGTTCTGTTCAGGAACAGTGACAACAAACTGCGAAACGAAAAGTAAACGTTCTTATTAAACTAAATATATATGTTGAAATCTTAACAACAACGGGAAAAATGTCTACGACGGTACCAAACATTAATCTACTAACAAATGAAAACAAAATATTTGTTAAAAAAATGATTTCGAAATTAAATATAACCTATCGGAACACTCTCTTCGGTTTAGCGTGATTGTCGGTTTTTACAGTGGACTCGTCAGTGATTCAGTGCAGGGCAAAACCAAGACGGGTCAGGTTCATGTCACATTTCTGTATTCTAAATTCCAACTGCGAGTGTATGAATGAGTGTGTGAGTGAATATGATTGCACGTCAGTCTTAGCAACATTAAGTCAATATCAAGGCGGGGACTCCAGAGATGCCCTTCACACATTGACACATTGGCTCTTTAGCGTGAAGAGGCGGTGGGGCAGCCTAGTGGTTAAAGTGTTCACTCATCACGCCGAAGACCTGGGTTCGATTTACCACATGGGCCATTTCTGGTGTCCCCCGCCGTGATATTGCAGGAATATTGCTAAAAGCGGAGTAAAACTAAACTTTGGCGTGAAGACTGACTGACTGACTGAGTTTGGTTTTACGCCGCTTTTAGCAAAATTCCAGCAACATCACGGCGGGGGACACCAGAAATGAGCTTCACACATTGTACCCTTGTGGGGATTCGAACCCGTGTCTTCGGCGTGAAGAGCGAACACTTTAACAACAGGGCCATCCCATCGCCGCTGTATACGAGTGATGTTCTCAGAGAGCCTGCAATCATTGGAGATGAAGTATCAGTAAGAGCTGATGGTATCATATGACATCATAGCTCGGGTTTTTTCTCACCTTGATGTGTTCTATCTTATAGTCCCACATTTCGGGCGAGCTACACGATAAAGATTTTCTTTAGTTCAATGTGACATAGTGGTTATCTGTGTCTTGACGGCCGGAGATCGTGACGTGAGTCTTTCATGTTGAAAGTCACCTTGAAGGTCTTTCGTCAATAGTGGTGGACACTTTACTGTATCTAATTTTTATTCTTTTGGACATAATATTTGAGCATGTGCGTGAGATTTATTGTTTCCATGGTTTTGTGTTTGTTTGTTGTTAAAAGCAGCACCCAGGAATGTTCCAGCTATAAGACAGTGGTCTGCATCTAACATTGTTTATAACAGACAATCCAGTGATGGGCATCATGAGCATCGATGTACGAAACTGGGATACGATGACATGTGTCAACCGAGTCAGTCTGACCACCTGATCCCGAGAGAGAAAAGATTGATAGATAGATAGACAGATAGATAGATAGAGGGAAATTTCTAAGAAGGGGAAGTTCGTTAATCCAAATATCTTTAATCCAGACGTGACTTTGTGGTACTGTCCGGAATAACGAGTTTCTGTTTTATGAATCATGTGAATCACAAGGTGGGTATAAATGTACTAACACATAGTGTGTATCATCAAATATTTTCCGTATCAGGTTTCTATGGTAACGGCGATCTGGAAGCTCTAGCGGTGGACCAGGTTCTCGGTGTCATCCAAGACGTCATCATCTTGATGCACGACCTTTTTAAGGAGAATGACGAAGCAAGGAAGGCAAAGTACACTATATGGCTGCATAAAGTGAGTGAGTATGGTTTTACGACACTTTTAGTAACGTTCCAGTATTATCACGGCGGGAGACATCAGAAATGGGCTTCTCACATTGTACCCATGTGGGGAATCGAACCCGGGTCTTTGGCATGACGAGCGAACACTTTAACCACTAGCCTACCCCACCGCCCCTCAGGGATACAGGTTTGCTGAAATTCCAGATTTGACCTGTTTATGATGGTCTGTCACGACCACGAGCTTCCCCCGATATCGACATGACACGCGGTGATGTGGCTGAAATGCTGTTCAAAGTGGTATGAATTGAAACTCGCACTCCACTTACTTATAAATCTGCATGGAAGATACGGGTAGAAACATTACTGTTAACTTTCAAACCTCTTAACCTTTCATCTGGTATTTTTAAAATATGATTGTTGCAGTTTGAAGCAATATATGAGGCCTGGCTAGAATTTCGATGTTGAAACTCAAGCTGCTTGCGAATCAGACTGCTATTTGAACTCAAACTGTGAAGGAGAGAATGAACCATACAATATCAAGGCTTTATTTCAGTAATACTTCAGTATAACCTGGCGAATAAATCAGCAGTAGTTGATATAAAGGCATCAATGTTATCAACCCATTGACAAAAATGACTAGGGGTGGGCGATAATACCAGTTAAGCGGTATATTGCAATTCGAACTTCACAATACGATATATTTTCGCGAACAGGTTCACCCAATACGATCAGTAATTTTCGTGATGTAGTCAAAACTACTAATAACATTTGTATATCCTTTATATTATTATACATTACTAGTTTTGAGAATGTTTATTGGTCATATAATTGCATTTGCGTGACTTTAAAACCATATAAATAAGAAAATAGATCGGTACCGGCACTTGTTGTAAGGATAAAAACACCAAAACGGCGGACCCCGCTGCTACGCTTTTTCTCGGTTTCCAAATTTTAGAGCGAAGTCTTCAATTTGGAAACATTTTCAATTGCTCTCTTGTACAATTACATCTGAGTCCTGACGGTGGCCAGTGGCATTGTTTCAAAAGAAAGGAAACAGTAATTTCATGAGCTTAACCCATGTGTTACACTTTCACAATATATTGCAAGACATATTGCAATACGCCAACAGATATCACAATAAATCGCAATACGAAAATTTTGGCAATACCCAACCCTAAAAATGACCTGATCAACCATTGTCATCCTCAATTCAGATGGCCTTAAACTCTTTCACTGAGGCGTATTAGTGACAATTTGACGTCAGATGGGTATTAATTATTGGTTTCTCAGTGACTGGTGATCAACAAAGTTCACCATTAAAAGGTTAAACAAGTTCCCCTCAGTGTTCCGTTGAGTGAGTCAGTGAGCGAGCGAGTGAGTCAGTGAGTGAGTCAGTGAGTAAGTGAGTAAGTGAATGAGTAAGTCAGTGAGTGAGGTGATACCCTATGTGTGTACAGCTCTATCTGTATGTAACGTCTTGATCCTTTCAGGGTGAGATGGCGAAGGAGATAAAGGATGTCAAAGTACCGCTGTATTTCGGGATGTTGGAGAAATTGCTGAAACAGAATGGCAGTAATGGATTCTTTGTTGGCAAGAAGGTGAAGCCCTAACCATTACTACTACTACTACCACTACTACTACTACTACTACTACTACTACTACTACTACTAAACAACAAAACTACTACTACTACTACTACTACTAACACTACTACTACTACTACTACTACTAACAACTACTACTACTACTACTACCACTACTAAAACAACAAAAACAACTACTACTACTACTAAAACAACAACTAAAACAACAACTACTACTACATCACTAAAACTAACAACAACAACTACTACTACCACCACTAAAACTAAAACAACAACTACTACCACCACCACTACTAAACAACAACTAAAAACAACAACAACTACCACCACTACCCACCACTACAACAACAACTACTACTACTACACCACTAAAACAACAAAACAACTACTACTACAACCACCACACTAAAACAACAACTACTACCACCACCACTAAAACAACAACAACTAACCACCCACCACTAAAACAACAACTACCACAACAACTAACTACAACCTCCAACACCACTAAAACAACAACTACCTCCACCCACCACTAAAACAACAACTACCACTACCACCACTAAAACAACAACAACAACTACTACTCCACCACTAAAACAACAACTACTACTACCACCACTAAAACAACAACTAAACCATCCACCACTAAACAAACCACCCACCACTAAAACAACAACTACCACCACACCACTAAACAACAACTACTACCACCCATCACACACACTAAAACAACAACTACTCACTCCACCACTAAAACAACAACTACTACTACCATCACTACAACAACTACCACTTCCACCACTCACAACAACAACTACTACCTGTCCACCACTAAAAACAACAACTACCACCACCACCACTAAAACAACAACTACCTCTGTCCACCACTAAACACTAAACAACAACTAAAACAACAACTCTACCACTAAAACAACAACTACTAAAACCACTACTACCACTACAACAACAACTACTACTGTCCACCACTAAAACAACAACTACTACTCCAACTAAAACAACAACTACTACTCCACCACTAAAACAACAACTACTACCACCACCACTAAAACAACAACAACATCACTAAAACAACAACCACTCTGTCCACCACTAAACAACAACTACCTCCACCCACCACTAAAACAACAACTACTACTACCCACCACTACTAAAACAACAACTACTACTACCCTACCACTAAAACAACAACAACTACTACCACCCACCACTAAACAACAACTACCACTACCACCACCACTAAACAACAACTACCTACCACCACCACCACTAACAACTAAAACAACAACTACCACTACTAAAACAACAACTACCTCCACCACTACTAAAACAACAACTACCATCCATCCACCACTAAAACAACAACTACCACCACCTCCACCACTAAAACAACAACTACTACCACCACCACTACTACAACAACAAACTACTACCACCACCACGGTTATACCAGTGCGGTAACGGAACGAATACATCTCACAGATTTCAATATTTATGCATAGAAAACCAAAATGTTTACTTTACCGTGAAGACATTTCAACCGTACAGCACTATAATCTCCTCTATGGCGCGTCATTGTTCGGGGTGAGGGCCAGTTGACCTGACGCCGTTTATCAAAGTGATAAATGTTCTTCACATCAACCCTCCGGAAACTGTTGTTGATTTTCTTAAGTATATTTCAGCTTGTAAAATTACGGATGATAGAACGATGAAACGTGAAACACTGTTTGATCTCTTTGACAAATGTACTGTTTTTCTTTAATCAACTGCTGCTGATTACCCCAATAGGTATAAATAATGTCTCATTTTCACACAAGCCGAAAATTTCACCTAGAGAACCAAATCCACACTAACCATCTTTGAATTTCCAGTTTGTAATTTGATGTATGAACACTTTTTTTCAGATTAGTATTGCTGACTACAGTCTGTTTGATATCTATGATAAAACCCCAGAGGCGATAGTGAAGTGGGAAGACTACCCTCTGGTCAAGAAATGTATTGACAACGTTGGCGCCAACCCTGGAATCAAAGCATGGGTTGAGAAACGACCAGTTACAGCGTTCTGACATGATATATAACGACATTGTCCCTTGCGTTTGTTTGTTGCTTAACGCCGCACTCAGCAATACTCCAGCTATATGGCGGCGGTCTTTATATAATCGAGTCTGGACCAGACAGTCCTGTGACCAGACAATCCAGTGGACCAGCTCAATCCATGAGTATCGACCTACGCAGCTGGCACCCTCTTACAACACCCTCTTTCGACAATCATGGGTTGCTGAAGACCAATTTTAAAACCCGGATCTTCTCGGATCTGGTCCCTTATGTACAAGTGATAAGTGCTTTGGGGAATAATGGTGAACATATACAAACAGGCGTATCGTAACAAAGATGTAACTCCCGATTTGTTATAGAATATTGTAATTATTTTCTTACGAAAAACAGAAAGACATGCTCCTGTATCGGTTCATTTTGAGACTCAGTTTTGTTCGAAAGGAAACATAAGTAAGCAGTATTTCCACATTTTAGATACTGACTAGGAAATGTATCGGTAGCAGTGTGTCACCGTCCTTTCTTTACCATAAATTCAGTGTTGTAATTCAGGCGGATTCATTAAACGGAAAACACCCATGTAAAGAACAGTTTAAAGAACAGACCTGGTAAAAAAGAAGTGTTCACACTTAAATATTCTGTATGTAACTGCCATACAGGCATGTCAACAAGGGTAAATAGTGTGTGAAGTGGTGTTCCCCAAGGTTGTGTTATATTTCCTGTATCATTCATTATACAGGTTGACAAAACAGTCATAGTCATAGACAGCAAGTAAACAATCTCAAATCATTTTACAAAGCAATCCTGATTATTGATGGTGTGAAAATAAACTAGCTCATTTTAATAACGTATTAATTTTGAAAATAAACTTGCAGCACCCGCACATCTGTCTGTGGGTCTCTCTCGCCACCCACTTTTACTACTTTTATACTTTTCCAACAGTTGCTCTGAAGTTTCTGCTCTCGATTAATTTGATCGATTTAAGTGGCACAAAGTCCCTGGATATGTCGTGTCAGTATCTGATTCGGTGTCAACATTCTCGGAACCCATGCGATGGTCCGTTTGGAGTGAGTTAAGATAGAAAGTATTGAAAAACCCTGATACAATTAGTGTTTATATTTCATTAGAATTGCATTGTTATACTTTTCTAACAGGGAAGTGAAGGAATCGTGACATTATTTCAAATTTAAGTCCGTGCTCAATATGTATACTCCAGCCAGACAACCCAATTGGAACGTTTTATGCGAAAGGCCATAACCAGCACACAATAGTTAAGTAAAGGAACGGTTAAAACACCCGTCAGAAAATGGATACCCGGTGGGATAAGTCATGTGACTATAACATTCTAGCGCAAAACAGGCAGCTTGGGTTATCCGGGATAGACTTTCTGATGCGCCGTTGAACAGTATCGTGTTGGATACCAGGCGCAATAGGAATCCATTATTAAATATTAGATTTAAAATTATAATGCCGAAAAACGCAAAAGCAAGCATTCTTAATAAACAAAATAAATTTGTTGATATCTTACAATGAACGGAAAAAAACTTTTTGTCTACGGTACCCAACACTCTACTAACAACCAGAAACAAATATTAAATATTTTGTTCAAAAATCTTGTTTCAAAATGGGTGTTTTTTCACTGTTTATTAAGAGGTTTCATAGTCATGTACGTACATGTCCCCAAAAAATATTTACAATTCGCATCACACATTTTCCAGGATTCCTTTCATAACTGGCCAAAGGGTCCTGAATATGTTGTTCAGTCAGTATCTCATTTGGTGTTAAAATACTTGAAACCCATCTTGTGATGGCCTGCTTGTTTGGCGTGTCAGTTTCAGTGGACTATACATGTATTTGGAAAAGAAACCAATGGAACAGCGATAGAATTTCATTCCAGTTGCGTTGTTTAAATTTCGCAAGCTGAGAAGTGTTGAAGAAATTGAAAGGAGTGGAGTGGATTGCATGACATCAATTCACATGTGAACAAATGCACTGCAGTCAGATAGACAAACTGACATGTCTCATGTGGAAGGTTATTACTAACAAACAGTGGTTCTGTTAAGGAACGGCGAGGAAATGCTGCGAAGCGAAAAAAGTAAACATTCTTGATAAACTAAAATACGTACAGTAAATATGGTGCAATTTTCGCGGAAAAATATCTCGCGCAACGACCGTACCCAGTATTCAGCTCTACTAAGAGCTGGAAACAAATATTTGTTAAAAAATTAAATACAAAACTGTCGGAACACTCTTTTCGGTTTGGCGTGGGTGTCATCTTTTACAGTGGGTGTGGTTCAGTACACAGCACAGCCTAGACGAGTATGAATGAGTCAGGTTCGTGCCACATGTCCCTATTCTTAATTCCAACTGGGAGTTTACGAATGAGTGAGTGAGTGAATAAGTCTGTACGCCGCTCTTAGCAAAATTCGGGGCGTTGGGGTAGCCTAGTGGTTAAAGCGTTGGCTCGTCACGCCGAAGACCCGGGTTCGATTCCCCACATGGTTGGTGTCCCCCGCCGTGATATTGCTGGAATATTGCTAAACGTGGCGTAAAACTAAACCCACTCACTAATCACGTTCCGGCAACATCAAGGCGGGGACCCCAGAGATGCCCTTCATACACTGATAAGTCGGTTCTTTGGGGTGAAGAGCGCACACTTTAACCACTTGGCTACCCGATCAGCGCTGTATACGAATGTTGTTAACCTGTGAAGGTCCGGGGTAGAATATTGATCTTCAGTAACCCATGCTTGTCGCAAGGGGCGACTAACGGGATCGGGTGGTCAGGCTCGCTGACTTGGTTGACACATGTCATCTGTTCCCAATTGCGCAGATCGATGCTCATGATGTTGATCACTGGATTGTCTGGTCCAGACTCGATTATTCATAGACCGCCGCCATATAGCTGGAATATTGCTGAGTGCGGCGTAAAACTAAACTCACTCACTCACGAATCATGTTCTTAAGACGGCCTGTATTCATGGAGATCAATTATCAGCAAGGGCTACATATCTTATGGTATGGGGGCGGTGGGGTAGCCTAGTGGTTAAAGCGTTGGCTCGTCACGCCGAAGACCCGGGTTCGAATCCCCACATGGGTACAATGTATGAAGCCCATTTCTGGTGTCCCCCGCCGTGATGTTGCTGGAATATTGCTACAAGCGGCGTAAAACCAAACTCAGTCAGTCAGTCAGTCTTATGGTATGATATGTTGTCATATCATATCTCGTTTTTATCACTTTGATAATGTTTTATCTTATGGTCCCACATTTTTAGCAAGTTACTTGATAAGGATTTTCCTTAGTTCAATGTGACATAGTGGTTATCTCTCTTGACGGGGCCGAGATCGTGACGTGAGTCATACATATTGAAAGTCAATGTGTAGGTCTTTCGTCAAGTGTGGCGGACAGTTTTCTGGAAGTACATGTTTTTGTTGAATATGTGGGTGTATTTGTTGTTTCCTTGGTTGTCTGTTTGCTGGTTGTTAAATGCAGCCCCCTACAATGTTCCAGCATATATTCTCTACCAGACAATCCAGTGATTGACATCATGAGCATCGATGTACGAAATTGGGATACGATTGGAATACAACCAAGTCAGCGAGCTTAACCACCTTATGCCGTTGGGCGCCTCTTACACCAATTCTAACACGGATCTTCACGGGTACTTGCGTTTGACTGCGGCAAACAATCGTATGATGGCTGTGTGAGTTATCTCACAGATGTATCCGATCAGTCGAACTGAGGAGCAGGGGGACATGGGGTGGAGGTCTGTGAACAATCGAGTCTGGACCAGACAATCCAGTGGGCAGCATCATGAGCATCGATCTACGCAACTGGGATACGATGTCAACCAAGTCAGCGAGCCTGACCACCCGATCCCTTTAGTCACCTCATTAATTACTGAAGATCAATTCTAACCCGGATCTTCACCGGTTAGATTACATTGTTCGTTCCCATGTTGAAACATTTCATTACAAAAGAAATGTGCATGGGGGTACGAAGTGTGAGAATTACCCTTGTAGCTCAAAGATTTTAGTCATACAAATATCAGTCTCCAGTTCCCCTGTAGAATATACGATTATTTATTCGACACGAATCTCGAAATGGATAATATCTGGTTACACTAAAACGCACTCCACCTTGTTTGTTTCTTAAAAACGCACTCCGCTATATTCCAACTATATTTCTTTAACGATTCCAGTCTGAACCAGACGATCTATTGATAGCCCACGTGAGAAATAGCCTACACAATAGGGATACGATGAAAAGCACCAAGCAATGCAGCGAAACTGACCACCCAATCCACAGTGTCCCTTAATTTAGCAGAGCGTTGACATTAACAAAACAGCCAAATGAATAGGGATTCCTCGTCAAGTCTAGAATGTTATGATCAGTCAGAGTACGCCACCTCCTAAATTTAAATTACATTTAAATTTTGCAGATAGATACATATCAAAATCAATATATATTAATATAATAAATGTACACATTTCCTAAATATTCCAGGAAATTTACACATTTCCTGATTTGACACATTTACTGTAACGATATTTCTCGATACATACATTCATACATGCATGCATACACACACATACACACTTACGTACGTACATACGTACATATGTATATATAACCAATTATGTAACCGGGTTGTGTACGGATATTCTGAAGACCAAACACTGGTTATGCGTACATACATACATGCATGCATGCATGCATGCATACATGCACACATACTGTACATACATTCATGGGCAGATATGCAGATATATTCTATATAACACCCGTCACACTATATATCTTAGTGTGACAGGTTAGTTGCTTTTGTCTTTCTTATATTTCCATCTAGGCCACAGATTCATTCAAATACAGAACCAACCTTCAAATACGCCCCACACAAACTGTCGTAGCACAAACTTAACCTTGGAAAGCCACGTCAGACCTCACGATAACAGTGGCATCTTTAACCCTGCAGCGATACACCGCATGTGACACAGCACTTTCTGCATACGGGCGTCAGTTCTGAGCTAACAGTCGACGACAGTAGAAGGTAGCGTACATGGGGAATCTTAGCCATGCCGACTTACAAATTCCGTTACTTCAACGTTAGGGCCTTTGGGGAACTGCCCCGTCTGATGTTTGTTCTAGCAGGACAGGAGTTTGAGGACATACGGATCCCTAGGGAAGAATGGCCGGCCTTGAAGCCAAGTAAGTACTGCTTTTGTCTGATCCGTGTTGACAGACGTGCACCTCGTCTAAAACAGCTCTATGTCACAAAGGGTATGTACATTGATCAAGTGGAAGATTCTCATATCGTGTGGTTTCTCAGCGAAAAAGGGCAATATCGGATTGAACTTTCGCTAGGGCGTTTTTAAACCTTCCCGACATGAGAGTGAGTGAGTTTAGTTTTACGCCGCACTCAGCAATATTCCAACTATATGGCGGCGGTCTGTAAATAATCGAGTCTGGATCAGACAATCCAGTGATCCACAGCATGAGCATATCGATCTGCGCAATTGGGAACCGATGACATGTGTCAACCAAGTCAGCAAGCCTGACCACCCGATCCCGTTATATTTGCCTCTTACGACAAGCATGGCGTACTGAAGATCAATATTCTAACCCGGACCTTCACAGGTATCCGGACATGAGAACCGTTTTATAATTTTCAGCTACGTGTGTGAGTTATGTCATCGCTACGTGAATATCCGGATTAGAATTGATCTGATGTGATTGGATGGATGGGTGGGTGAATGGTGGATGTTGGATGGAAGGATGTGTGGATGTATGTGTGTGTGTGTGAGAGAGAGAGAGAGAGAGAGAGAGAGAGAGAGAGAGAGAGAGAGAGAGAGAGAGAGAGAGAGAGAGAGAGAGAGAGAGAGAGAGAGAGAGATCACCCACTGTGCTGAAAATTCACGTTTACAGGTATACGTATATGAATGAAGCGAAAACTCCTAGGATCCAAGAAACTCCAGCGCGCTAGCTTAGTGATGACCTGTATTTTTTGTCTGGTAGCTCTTTGTTCAAACAAAAGAAGTTAAATTATGGTAATTCCTGTTATTCTGACACATGTCATCGTATCAGCCGCTTAAAACGTTAAATTAAATATGTTGTACGTGAGTAATTATTAAATATGAGGTTGGGAGTCTGAGAGCACAACCCTGTGAGGAAATGGGTGTCTACCTTTGACGGTGGCGATATTATATTTTGACGTCAATATTTTTCGAATTGCAGCGAGGGAAGTACGTTGCCGACCTTTGCTCACTTTGCGCGGTTATAGGAAGATAATTTTCTCGTTGTCTTGCAACCCTATTTGCGCTACAATTTGCCTGTGGGTGGATTATTCTCAAGTTGAAATCATCGGCTTGTGTGAATCCGTATTGGGGTAATCATCAACAGCATTAAACAACAACCCAACCAAATCATCCTAATTTCAAGAGTGCCTTGCATTCAGAAATCATTTTTAAATCAGCAGTTGCAATTCACAAAACGTGATAGATCTGCATGTTTAATGGCTGTGCTGTGTATGGTGACACCCACCGTGAAAGAGACACCTTTGATAAATACATTTGAACAGCGGTTTGCTGAGTCAAAGTTGGTACAATCATCAGAGTGTGTGAGCGAGTTTAATTTTATTCCGCTTTTAGCAATGTTCCAGCAATATCACGGCGGGGGACACCAGAAATGGGCTTCACACATTGTACCCATGTGGGGAATCGAACCAGGGTCTTTGGTGTGACGATCGCGAGCGAACGCTTTAACCACTAGGCTACCCCACCGCCCCACAATCATCAGACATAAACGATGAGACAGAAATACTTTACTTTTTACGTCGTGTATATGTATTTAATGGCTGGCTGTTCTATAAACATTATTGAGGACAAAGACAGCATCACTTTATAGTGTTAGTTATATATAGTGATTACATCGTATTTCGCCTGTGATGTTCCGGGTAACAATTGGTCTTCAGAAACATAATCATATAATATATAAATAGAATGTAAGTTCAGCAGAGTGCAGTAGTCCATACGCGGAGAAATCCACGAATCAATGACACAACGCGAATAGTATTCACAAATAATAGCTGAAATAATGCCGATGTGTGCGGAGAGAATAGTTGGACAGGTGAAGCACAAGCAGCATAAATGAAAGATGTAACTTTGGTAGAAGTATGTCTGTCTTCAACAACAATTAATGGGTACGTAGACCCGGATACGACTATTAACCTTGGGTTTTATACTCCGTATGGAGCTGAAAATATACACCGAGGTAATCCACTATGCTAATTATTCACAACTTTGTTTTACAGAAACACCACTGGGTCAGTTGCCCGTCCTTGAGATTGATGGGAAATTTTATCCTCAGAGTAACGCCATATACAGATATCTTGCAAAGATATTTGGTGAGTCGACAATTTCGTCACAGAGAGTGAGTGAGAGAGAGGGATATGTATGTGTGTATGTTTGTTTGCGTGTATGCATGTATATATGTATGTATGTATTTATGTATGTATGTGTGCGTGTATGTGTGTATGTATGCATGTGTGTGTGCTTGTTTGAGTGAGAGACAGAGACAGAGACAGGAAGATGTGAATTTCCTTATTTCATCTGTGTCAGGTTTCTATGGTAACGGCGATCTGGAGGCCCTAGAGATGGACCAGGTCCTCGGTGTGGTCATGGACATCTACATGACCTACGCGCGAACCGTTTTCGAGAAAGACGAAGCCGTGAAGGTAGAGTAATCCTTGTGTGTGGAGATTTCCGCATATTATTCGCCTTACATCCCTCAGGCGTAGCAGGATCTGCTGACCCTGGATTCTCAGCAAACATGATCCTTGCATGGACTGTCAGAACCAAACTCCTTGTCGATGGTAAATTGTAATCATAATTCTAACACGTCACCAAATTAACGCAAGTGCCTTTGCGAAAAATACCTTTGAACTATAAAAAAGCAATCAGGCAATTCTAGTGAATGCTATCAGTTTGGTATATTCCTAAACTTTACTTCGACTTCTTACAACATATTAGAAATTTAAAGCAGGAACTTTCAAATAACACATGTTCAAATGGGGTTGAACAGTTGAAAGACAGGTCGTTTCTGAGCGCCATGGGTTCATCACCCAAACTCGAGTTCCATCGATGGTATGTATGTTTTCTATATCGGTGCTGTGTAGCTAAGTAATGAAACCCTCAGCCTTTTTAGAAAGGTGACATCAGATGAGATTTACAGCTTTACAATTAGTATATACAACATCGCTTTTATCAATACTTCATTTATAACATGACGGTGGCTCCGAGAACAATATATGATGTAACGGCTTTATCCTTTCAGGCTGAGAAGATGAAGGATTTGAAGGAAGTCCAAGTACCGTTGTATTTCGGGATGTTTGAGAAGTTGCTGAAGAAAAGTGGCAGTACTGGGTTCTTTGTTGGCAAGAAGGTAACTCAAATCATTTGAAGTAACAACATGTATATCGAAAACATAGGGACGTGTAAAAGAAAGTACACACCTGGTGCTTTGGAAATATTTAAAAAACATACGTATATCACCTTATTACCCATATGGTGAAACATAACCAGTGTCGTATATGTCATATGTGCACATATCACTTTTGCCCAGCAGCCATTGTATCTGTATTTCGTGTTCTGTGATGTCATTAAACAATGGAACTTGACGTCAATGAAGAGGGCCGTCACACTTGCTTACTTTGTTTACTGCACAAATGTACATGAATAAAATGGATGATAAAGACATTATTACACTCGAGCAAGTGTGTCACATGACTTATACGAAACTCGTGCAAAATTATGTTTTGCAAAATTTCACACTCGTTTCGTATAAGTCGTATGACACCAGCTCATGTAATGATCTCTATTTATCTAGCATCGTTACCCTACTCTTATATTCAGATCTAATGGTACTTGTTTTCAGATCAGTCTTGCAGACGCCAGTGTGTTTGATCTCGCTGATAAAATGTCGTCAGTGGTCAAGCTGGAAGACTACCCTCTGGTCAAGAAATGCAGTGACAACGTTTTGGCCAACCCTAGAATCAAAGCATACCTTGAGAAACGGCCGGTTACAGAGATGTGATCCGTGACGCATGAACATTTCTCTTAAAGTACTAGTTCTAGATACTGTAATGCTTAACGGTACCAAGCAGTGTTAACAAATATGAGCAACAGGAACATTTGAATGATTTAATTCATGTTGTTTTCTGATAGAGTATTGTAAAAATAATTTGGTTTCAATAAACAGAAGATTGTTGAGGTGCTGTGTGGTTATTTTGTAATTCTGTTCCTGAAAAAACGCATGTAAACATTTTATTTACTGGCTGGGAAAGGTTGTTTGACAGTGATGGTACAAAAACATAATATACTCAACAAAATTAGCAACGCAATGGAACAGTGAAGGGGGGGGTTCAGTTTAGTTCTTTTTAGGCTGTTTCAACATGCACTTGGCGGCCAACGGGAAAGATGTAGTCATAAAGCTTGAAAAAACGTAAAACACAACAATCACGCGTAGCGCGTGATTACCTTAGCAATCACACGTGCATTGGAATGCAAGCACACAGGTATTGCTAAACAGGGGGGGGGGGGGAGTGAGTATGCTGCGACTTACAAATCAGCAACCTGTGCATGACATGGGTAGGTGTATAATGGACAACACTTTGCACCGGTTCCACGAGTCCTGAGCTGTAGTCGTCGCACTAAGATGATGTCGTGTTAATCAGGTTACATCATCTCCACAGCATATGTGACTGTAACTCCAACTAGCAGATAACTGGTAAGAAAGCCATTTTGGGTGTTCCTGAAAGTAAAAAATCTGAAAGTCAAATTCCATCTCAAGTTAAATTCTCAAGTGTATGGTGTTCACATAACGTGCTTCCAGTGAGGTTCTTGAGTGACCTTTACTGAGGTCAAGGCCACAAGAATGATCATTCGTGACTAACTTAACGTAGTCCCAGCCCTCCGTGTCTCTATGTGTGTGCATAACTTTCTAATTTAGGTTGATAGGAGTGTAGGATTCCCTGCTTTAAAGAACCGTTGCTTTAGGCAAATGTTTTCCTGAACCTGTGGCGAAAGAAGAAGCATGAGCAAAGGAGATTACTGTTTTAGTGTGTGAGTGAGTTGGTTTTAACGGCGCGTTGAACAGACATATGACGACGTGTCAGTTTAATAAACCAGAAGTGACGTAGTTGTCAGAGGTTATCGCTTTGGTGAAACACCAGAGCTTGAGTACACCGTTGACAACCGGGCATATTTCTCTTTTACAGCTTCGCTTCATATACTCATGGAAACGAATACTGACTGACTGACTGAGTTTAGTTTTACGCCGCTTTTAGCAATATTCCAGCAATATCACGGCGGGGGACACCAGAAATGGGCTTAACACATTGTGCCCATGTGGGGAATCGAACCCGGGCCTTCGGCGTGACGAGCCAACGCTTTAACCACTAGGTTACCCCACCGCCCATGGAAACGAATAAGGGGACACAGGAAAGTACACATGTTCCTATATCTATTTCCAGAATTTCACCCACTGTGGAATCCATACATTGTGAAGAAACCTGGAAAAGAATACAGGAACACTTGTAGTTTTCATGTGTTCCCTTATTCGTTTCCATAAGTATATATGTATTTTCCTGAAACGGAAGTGACACTTTTAAACCGGAAGTGCATCGAACTTTCTGACGAAGGTAATTGCAACCTTTGACCTTTCGGGTTTACAGTTACAAACCTACCTGGGGGTATTGTCACTATAATGCATCGCATCGTATGCTATATGTTGTGTTATTGTGTTCGTTATTTTCTTCCTCTTTTATTTGATATGACATCCTAAGTAAATGTATAATTTAACTGTCTGTATGTCTTTCTGTCGCACTCTCACTCTTCCTTTGTCTGTCCATATATATACTACCCATCAAAAGTTTACACTCACTTAAAACACTCACTATATGTTATGTATATACATGGGGTTACATCGAAGATGAATTTCTCCACTATCTTAGGGGAACCAACTGCAAACCTTATGCAGATGAACTGCACGAGGATCGTGCATCAAATTGCTGAAAAACATGTACAAATATCGTGCATGTGAACACCTGCGTAGTGGTGTAAAGTTTTGTTAAGAATTCGCCAATTTTCACTGAGTTTCATCATTTATTGAACTCATGACAATAATCTTTTCAACGTTACGAGTTTGTTCTACAATACATCAGTTCATGTGTAAACAGTACCTTTAAACGTTATGGAATATTTTGCAACATCTAGTTCAGGACAGTTGCCTGAAGTAAGTGGCTATATTTACACTAGTTAGTCTAAACTTTTGATGGGTAGTATATATATATACTCATGCCAATAATGGTTGTCACCCACACCCCCACCCCACACACCCTCTCCAATTAAAAAATTGAAGGGGGTGACAACCATTATTGGCATGAGTATATATAATATTATATATATATATATATATATATGTGTGTGTGTGTGTGTGTGTGTGTGTGCGTGCGTGTGCGTGTGTGTGTGCGTGTGCGTGTATGGAAATACATATATGTAGAAATGGCAAGCGTTTAATGGGAATTTTGTTGTTTAAGGCCTCACCCAACAATATTCCATCTATAAATAAGCGACATCCAGTGATTGCCGATCTGAGAATCATTCTACACAATTGGATACGATAACAAGCATCCTGCAACTTACCGAGCCTGACCTCCCTATCCCCATCTGTCTCTTTAAACAAGCTGCTGGGATGCTTCCCCGGAACATAGCTACGATGGAGTAGAGGAAAAGTCGCAGCAAACAGAAATTAAAAGAATCGCAATCATGTCTACAATAGAACAGTCTAGGTAATCAGTCATAATACCGCAGCTCCTGAAATTAATCATTGTCTATTGGTTACATTTACATATGTTTATGGGTTTTTCATAAAGACTACTTTACTTTGTGGACAAAATATTAGTCTGACACGTTTGTTCCTTTTCTGTTCTTCGTCATACTTCCATTAAAACCTTGAAAAGGCAGATTTCACATATCCCGATAACAATGGCAAACAATAGTGTCATTAGGGCTCCTTTGCCTTTAGGCAGGAGACCTATTGTAATCGTTCGTGTTTTTATTATTATTATTATTATTATTATTTATTCTTCCGCCGTATTTTGTAACAGAGCTACAGAGAGCTCCGCTGGACAAAATGCCTTGACAAAAATCACCCAGATGCCCACCGAGGTGTAGATATCGCGCTTTAAAATCTCTAGGCTGTAGGCCCAATAGCAAAGGGCAGATAATTCAAAATTAATTCAAAAATGTCAATTTCAAATTCAAATATCTCCAAAACTAATGCTCCAATGTGTGCCAAAGTTCTTGAGCAGATGCGCAATCAAAATGCCTACAATTTCGCCTGGACGGCTCAAGTCGCTAAAATGCACCGTTTGGACGCTATTTGGGATTGAAGTTTTTGTTGATGTTTTTCAGCAAAATCCTGACTGCATACCTCCCAAAATGTGCTGCACTAAAACTACAAGGGCTACGGCTTTCAAACGTTGCATACTTTGTGTCTATGCATGTTTCTACACAGTAGCATCGTCAAATGTGCCTATGTTTATATGATGGCCGCCATATTGGACGCTACTTTTGGGCAAAAGTTGTCTTCAAAAACTTTCACGGGCTACTTTGCTATTTTGTGCCAAACGAAACTTACCACATACAACACTTTAAACGCTTGTTCTGAAGTTGCCTTTGGTTGTTGAACATTTTCTGTTCTTGGTCCTATGTCAAAAGACCCTGCAAGCGCTACGGCTTTCAAACTTTGAAGAGCGCCATAAAATTTACTGATCAAAAACATCTGTTCAACATTATCCATGTGGATAAAACGTATGGGAGCTAAAAGGGAAAAAAACTGCTTGAGACGTGCCCCAAATGAAAGAAAAAGAGTGCCAAACAAACTGACTCACAACTCCAGGCAGAACACGCGAAACGTCACGCAAAAAGTCTTCCAACAACGTACCAGTGATCATAAATAATGCTTACATTCAAAAACCCAAAGTTTGGACAGATTTAACAAAATAAGGACTTCTTTTTATCACCGACGGCCCAGGGATACATTGCCGAATGTGTCATAAGTTTCATCGACATTTACGGCACGGCAGATTACCCGTGCAAAACATGCGACAGTCTGAAGGAAGGCGCAAGGACGATATCTCCTATAAAGAGACTACCACTGCAAAGCGTGGTCCACGTGCAGATATGGGAGACGATGTAAATTTCAATTGACAATGACGAGAGCTAGCGCTACACAAAATTAAAATACACTGCAGTACAGGTGCTATTCCTTCATTGTAATTCAATCTTTTGTAAGGGTTATGTCTTTAGGCAGTATTTAAAGATTGTCAATGATTGAGCGTTCCGGGTCAGGGTAAAAGTTGTAGCTGTGGTCTAAGGGGGAAACTCTGGTCTAGCTTAAGTAAGCGCTAGTAAAATCGTTCAACAACGACCAGGCGCCGACTTTGCAATGCCCGAAGAGTAATACGCTTTTGCTAACAATTCGGTGCTGTTTGCATGGATTTTAAAACTTCATAGGTGACCTGTATCGAGTTTAGATGTATTTCCAGTATATATACCTGCTCTCGATTCACGAATTCAGTTGCAACAGATCGAGTGTAACAGTGTAATGGATACTGATGCAAAACTACTGAAGTACCTTAACTGCTGTGTAATCACAAGTTCACTTGCGTGAGCGTGAGTGTGAGTGAGTTTAGTTTTACGCCACACTCAGCAATATTCAAGCTCTATGTCCGCGGTCTGTAAATAACCGAGTCATCACGACTTGTCAGCTACATGTGACGTTGCATTTAGATTCACATAATGTCAGTCACAGTGAACCTTTCAAATTATATAGTTGAGGCCACAAAATGTTCTGTTTCTCTGACTGTTTGAACAAAGGGTTCTTCTGTTTTGATATTCATGATACCTAAGTGATATTATTTAATGTACGAAAATAGGTTTTGTGATGAGTTTATCGAAACTTAATGACCTCCCAGTACTTCCAGTCGAAGAGCATTCGACTAGCAGTGATATGATTCATATTAACTAATACCATTACTACATTCATGAGATATGTGAGAGATGCAAAAGGCTCCAAAGAAGTAAAGCCAAGGAGCCCTACATCGCTGCTCGCAGCTATATTTAATCTTGCAGCGATAGAACACCTGTGACTCAGCAGTTTCTGCATGCACGCGTCAGTTTGGACCTAACAGTCGGGACTTTACTGGAAGAGCGGAGAGTATCAGAGGAAACTCAGCCATGCCGAAATACATATTACGCTACTTCGACCTTAAGGCCTATGCCGAGCCCTCCCGACTGCTGTTTACACTAGCAGGGCAGGAATATGAGGATATCAGGTACACTCGGGAAGAATGGGTGACCGAGAAGCCAAGTAAGTATTTGTAGAATGGTACCCAGTATTGACAGACATTTTTTGACGCAGCATATGTATAAACGTCTTTGGAAGAGGTGAAGCTTCCGCTGGTTGGTAACTGATCATGTTTGGCGTAATAGGCGGCTAACGGGATCGGGTGGTCAGGCTCGCTGTCTTGGTTGACACATGTCATCATATCTCAGTTGCGTAGATCCATGCTCCTGATGTTATTCACTGGATTGGCTAGTCCAGACCACCGCCATCTAGGTAGAATATTGCTGAGTGCAGTGTTAAACAACAAACAAACAAACAAAACATCCTTCGTACGGACAAACAAACAAACAAAATATCCTTTGTACAGACTGAATAAGACGGATTCCCTTCTGTGTCTGTAGCGTATGTTAAAGTTGACGTGTTACCTGGCTTTCAGCTGGGTAAAAGCGTTATGTCATACCTACGCTAACATAAGATGTCCCTGTGGGTAGTCTTCTTGTTTGGATTGCTTGTTTGATGTTCAGCTTTAAGACGGTGATGAGTAAATAATCGAGTCAGCTGGGATATTTTACCTGTCAACCAAGTCAGCGAGTTTGACCACCCGATCCCGTTAGTCGCCTCTTCACGGGTCTTCTTCTCTGGACGAGACCGCCTCCGTGGTGTAGTGGTTAGAGCGTCCGCCCGGAGAGCGGAAGGTCGCGGGTTCGATCCCCGACCGCGCCATACCAAAAAACGTTAAAATATGGTTCTTGTTGGTCCCTGCGTGGCGCTCGGCAGTAATGGGTACAACAAGGATTGGTCGGCTCGGAGTCAGTATAATGTGTCTGAGTGGGGTATTCATGCTTCACTGCGGCATGGTATCTCAGTGGGCTAGCACTATAAAACCAGCTTATAGTGCTAGTACAAGCAGCTGCACATACACATACACACGCATACACGTCGTCATATGAGCGAAATATTCTCAAGCACGACGTTAAACCCAATTTCACCTCACCTCACCTCTGGACGAAATACACCAGATACACAGTCCAGTCATTCATTCATGCTTCATGAGAAACACATATGTCGAAAGCTGTAAATAACTTCCCCACCCATCAAAATATTCAGCAACAGGGTTGAAAATCTAGACTAAGGTCATTGTGACCTCGGCATTCTTTGACATCCTGTTGATAGTTTAACCTGATTTCAATTGGGTCTCGTATCCATGACCTATTACGACATCTGTTTAAACCCGCAGTTGCTGTTCAC